>NC_056742.1:428318412-428643412 GCF_019279795.1 Protopterus annectens | reverse complement strand
TGTGTGTAGGCTGAAATATTTTGAGGACTCTCCACCCACAACACATCCCAGTGCCCAACTTTAGCAGTCCTGCTGATATCATTCTCCTTAGAAGCACCTTTGTGCAGCTGTCAGCCCTAAAAGCTCTGTAGCTTGTGTGGTAACTGTATAACACTATAGTACAGATAACTAGATAGACAGGGGTTTTATTCCCAGTTCTGGCAAATGTGTCTAAGTGTGTATGTTTGTAGGCTGCAGTATTTTGAGGACTTTCCTAAATAGTCCATATCCCAGTGCCCCACTTTAGCAGTCCTGCTGATGTCATTCACCTTAAAAGTACATTTGTGCACTTGTAAGCCCTGTAAGCTCTGTAGCGCATGAGATAACTGTATAACACTATAGTACAATTAACTAGATATGTAGGGGTTCTAATCCCACTCCTGGTAAATGTAAGGTCATCTACTCTGATTAATGTCACCTCCATGTGCATGCATGTTTCAATGCATGTCCCCATGCAGCGGTGTGCGTGTGTGTGTGTGAGTCAGATGGCTCTAACATGTTAAGGGCCTCTGAACCCACCATTGGCAATCCTAACAGCCCCTGCAATTGTCACCCACTGCAATTGTAGTGGCAGACACTGCCACACTACAGTACCACTGTACTATCTGTGTTACGTATCTAGCACTATTGTTCATAAGACTGTGCAGGCATGGCTGTGCTCAACCCTTCATCAACTGCCCCATGTACAGGACTATGACTCTGTGTGCACTACCAGCACAAGATGACAGATATGCATATGTGATAGCAGAGACACATGCTGATGATTGTTAGGTTAGACTAACACAGGCTGACCAGTGTCACGAATACATACCCCAAGCCTGTCATGCACAGTATCAGGCATACCCTCATGAACTGCATGATTGTCATGTGGATGTGACAGAAATTGCAGGGACAACAGGTGCTGATAGCTGAATCTGTTGCAGTTAAAGTAATGGCTTAGCTTGTGAGGGACCTAGTGCCAGTACTCAAGTAACCTTCTTTGTATGTGTGAGCCTGTGGCCCTATAGAACACCCAGGCAACATGTATGAAGGCTAAGTGGCTAAGTGGCTGTTTCAGGATATGTATACAAGGTCACACTGTCTGTCACAATTGCCCTCACACACTGTTGCATGTAAACACTCCTGGTAAACATGTACATATACAGCTGTACCTTGACTATGAAAAGGATTCTGTGTTTCCAGTCTGCCTTACTCATCATTGCTACTGTCAACAGACCCACAGCCAGCAGACACACAGACACCTGGAAGACAACCAGAATACAGTAAGAGATAATACAGTCAGTCAACAGTACTAACAACAATAGTGCATCATGGCTAACAAGGTACATACACCTTGATGTGTACCCATAAATACTGCCAGCAGACAGCACCTTACGCAGCATGACATTGCTACACTTTACTATAGTCACCCTGTGTGTCAGACCCATATGGGCATGTCCGTGCATCGATGGTATGGATAACAGGGTTGTGGCACAAGTATCATCACATGCACAGTGTGTGGTGTTAGATTGCCAAAGGCCTAAGCTGGGCCATATGGCTGACATCGTGTGTGTGTGTGTGTGTGTGTGTGTGTGTGTGTGTGTGTGTGTGTGTGTGTGGGTGTGTGTGTCTGGAGGGGTGGTGTTCAATTGGGCAGTGCAGAGGAGCTGTGCATGCCTGGTGGTGAGCGGCCTGTGATAGGGATGTGTGAGTGTCTGTATGCACACCATCAAGCCAAGTTGATGCCCGACACAGGGCTACATTGGACAGCCATGGACAGTGCATGGCAGGATGTATGGTTCACCATCTCCCAGCAGGGATGTGGGAAATGGTTCTGCCAGCTGTATGACTGGCACCACCAGGCCCTAGGAAAGATGAAGTACTACTCCGCGATGGTGACTGCTGTCCGCTGGCTCTGCATCTCTGATGGGACTGGCCAGGACAACATGCCTATGGCCTGTTCTGGTGTGCTGTGGACAGCACCCTCCATTCAGTAGTGCTGTTGGTAATGCCACTACAGGACACTCACAGATACACACACACACACACACACACACACACACACACACACACACACACACACACACACACACACACACACACAGACACACACAGACACACACACACACACACACACTGGAAGGTGATGTGATATCATAACCCCCACCTCAGTACTGCTACACAATGGAGTTTGCCTTCATGCTGGCATGTGCGACTGGTTACGACTGGTATGCCACTATCCGCAGCAAGACATCACTCCATGCCATTCAGGGTATCTGTGTGTATGACTCATTCTCTGTGTGTCCCCCTGTGTCTCTCTGTCTATGACTGTCTGTCTCTCTCTTTCCCACATCTATGTGTGTGTGTATGCTTGACATATTGTTAGCTGTTGCCCATATATATGTCTGTGTATCACATGCAACAGATGCAGATAAATCACATATGGGCACCTACAGCTAGCTGAGTGTAATCCTTTCTGATGGGTGTGTGTAGGGACAGTTAAGGTGTACATAGCTGTTTGTATGCAATGACATAATGCACAATACAGTTATATAGGCCAATGTGGGTTCCAACATGGCCTGTGATTCCAACATGGCCTGTGATTCTCTAAGTGTAGGAGCATGCCCAGTATGATCTTCTATATTGTGAGTGGGACTCCATTCCAATGATAGTTGTACTCTAGTCCAGGGTTTTGTGTGCTATAGTCATACCGCTCAAAAGTAAACAGGACTTTTCTAGAGGTATTGGGTTTGTTTTAGTAGACATTTTCTGACATAACTGAGGTCTGACACTGGAATGTATTGTGTCATTACCTAGTGACAGCCATCCTCAGATCATCACAGTGCTTTACCAGAGGAATAAAAGGTGTATGATGCACAGACCAATATTATGAGCCCGACTTTATACATTCTTGTCCAAAAAGGCCAGTTGAGAGGTGAGGCTACAGCCAGTTGACTGATGAAGCTGTGTAAACAGTCCAGCAACTTGGTGATATACTGGTTGGGGATCTCCTGCTTGTGTGGTATTCTTCTTACCTGAAAAGTCATATCCTGTTGTGGCCATACCTCTCAACTCTACATTTTTGGCAGATTGACCAGGTGTTTTCCTAGAAGTTTTGTCCAGTCTACATAAAATAGTGTTTTTATGGCAAGTTAGTTGCATATTATTGAAGACTGACATTACAAAATAATTACAGACATTAGTGTTTCAGACTTCATAATGTTCAGACAATTTCTGCTAATGCAAAACCCCTTATCCTACCAACTTTCTCAGCATGTAAGGCCGGTATTTATAACACATGCCTATCAGTGTCCTTTGTCCCACTTTAATTTATGACCTTGTCCAGATGTTTTTCTGTCAGAGTTTGGGAGGTATGGGTGTGGGTACAGAGTGCATTCTACTGTGCAGACATGTCCATTATATGTGTAGTATATTCCACATAGCACAGTGACTTCCTGGTATGTCAATGGCAGAGCAGTACAGAGTAATGTGGTGAACCACTGACAGAGAGTTGTGTATAGGTTGATAGATTGCTATGACATTAGTAGGGTATTGGCCCTGAAGCCCTTATAACGCAAACGCAGATGAAAGTGTAACCCATGTTACAACATGTCAGCACACAGCACCCCTGTCCAGCAGGGACAAATGTGGAATCACAGGACTGTATATTGTGTTTCCCATGCACATATACAGGGAGCACATCACTAAGGGTATTTACGTACTTGACTTGCTGTTGACAGGGACTGTATTCCACAGATGGGGGAGTGTGTGATACACATATCTGTCACACCAATAAGCGGTACTGATATCACAGCCCAGGTTGATGCTGCGCCTACAGGTTGATGAAGTTGGCCTTGAGTTCCAAATGTGCAACAGTTCCATCAAGGCAGGGTCTGGATGGAACTGTTGCACATCTGGAACTCAAGGCCAACTTCATCAACCTGTAGGCGCAGGTTGATGAAGTTGGCCTACAGGTTGATGAAGTTGGCCTTGAGTTCCAGATGTGCAACAGTTCCATCAAGGCAGGGTCTGGATTGCTTTGTATACCAGACAGGGGTTACCTCAGCAGAGTCTGTATGGAACAGGGTAGAGGGACACCGGTGTGACCCTATCTGTGTAGGGTAGGTGTTTGGGGTCTGTGGTAAGGCCCTAGTGTTTGCAAGACACTGGTGTGTGGAGTCTACATGGTCTGTGGTGTGTAGGTTTGTGGGGTTCTCATGTGATTTTGTCTCTGAGGTGTCCATTGTTTGGATTTTTGTTTTGTTGCGGACCTCCACTTACATGGGTGTGTGTTGTGTATTTGCAGGTGATGTTTACTGACTCCTTACACTGTATGACACATATGTTACTGCGCAATCTGTTCTGGTGTGCACATTCTCCATTTGTATGGACAGTGGTTCCCCTTCCCCTTATGTGTATCTCTTTGTCCTTCTGCAGTCCATAAACAGGCTTTGGCCACAGTGGCTGCTGTTATGTATTTGTAATTCTGATGTGGGTGTGGTACATACCGTTACATCACACACAGGGTTGTGGACTTCACAGCTCTGAGTGTACCTATTTAGCAGGTTGTCCTTCATTGCACCACTCCATTTGCTGTGGTCCTTAGACAGTTTGTGGTGCTATATGTTATTATAAGGCTACATATGGGCCTAGCTGTCATACCGTCACAGACTGACATTTGGACAGGCTCAAATATGACAGTCAGACAAAGGCCCACACATGGGGCAGGGAGTTAATAATGCTCTGCCAAACATAGACAGTTGGGAGACTGGTTTGGTAATTGCTTGTTTGCTCTTATGGGCCTGACATCAGCTACCCCACTGTCTCCTTTTGCTGTTTGACATGACCCTTTCTTGCTTAGCAAATAGTTGGCAGGCAAATGCAATGATAGGACAAGCAGAACAGATATACAAAGCATACTTGTGCTCCTTCTGTGACAACCTGTGTCATTCCAGGGGTATGGCTGTTGATCAGTGACATATTGTCAGTGCTAACACAGACAGGTGGCAGCCTTTTATACACTGGCAGTACACTGACCTTCAGGCACCTGCTGTCCTAGTAGGTGCCATACCTCTCAACCTCTGAGAGCCAGACATCTGGACAAGGCCATAAGTAACTGGGGACAGAGGCCTAAATATAGGGACCATTTTTATGTATTGCCTTACAAACCTAGAAAGGTGATTCAATAACAGGTTTTGCATTAGCATGCATGTTTCTATAGGGTATGAAGTCTGACACTACAATCTGTCTTTATTTTCTGACCTTAGTCTTCCGTGATTTCCCAATGAATTACCAGACAACCACTATTTTATGTTAAACAGACCACGATTATGATGTGAACCTCTGAACATTCTGCAATAGTTCTGTACAGTTGAGAGGTATGGTAGGCACTGTGTAGGTTACTCCAAGTTGTGTACTGTCCATATGTGTGGCCCCCTGTCCATGACCTGTACAGCTTTCTTGCATTAACAGATATTACATCTGGCCATTTTGCAAAACCCCTACCGTAGGTGTAGCTGACATGCAGAATAGTTGGCACTGCAGTTCTTGGAACATGGCCCTGTCAAAGACAACACTGTACCTAGGCCACTATGACACAACAGCCAGGAGTAAGTGCTGGCCACATCCTGGCAGTATTAACCACACATATACATAGCTTATTGACCCCTGCATAATGCGGACATGCAGCATGTTATCATGTTGCTTAGGACAGCCCTGGCAATGTGTGTGCTGCTGCTATTTCCCTAAAAACATACATGTTACTGCATTTCAATTGGAAGGTGGGTGTGGGGGGGCACACCTGTCAACTGTATACATTTGCACAGACTGTGCTGATATTTGCTTTACATTTTGGTTCCATTTAGCATAGTATTGTGCCCTGTCTTGGAGACTAGTGGCATATCACTAAAAACCACAGGTCAGACTGCAGTGGCATACAGTTGAGTTTCAGACTTATTACCCTTCAGAGCCTTACTGCACTGCAAGCCCTGCTGTGCTATCACTATGTAAGTCTGTAGGGGGGTATTTCATCATTGTCACCATTTGTGGGCCTTTGTCAGGTATTTCTTTATGGTTATCCACAGCTGCCTTGCTGGGTGAGGCTGAGGGGTGAGTTTGGGACCTCCACACTGACATCCATGCCTGTGACCTATGACCCCTAGTTAGTTGCCCCCCTCCCCCCACATATACTGCAGTTTGATTTGTCACTTTGGGTACTACTGCTTAGTGTTGGGAAGCCACTATTGGGCAAACATTTCCTGGTGACCCACATAGCTGTCATTTGTCTGCTGCTATCCCAGTAGGCCACATCATTCCCTTGCATGTATGCAGCAATATCATAGATATGCTACCAAAACATACTAATCCATTAATTTATTGTTAAAAAGACTGACTTACCTTGTGCCTGCAGCAGTTGTGAGGATGGTGCTTGAGGGCTGCCTATGTCATATGAAGGCAGTACACTGCCTATACATGGTTAGGTACAGGTAGTCTGATGTGTGTGGCATTCATTTTATTGTGTATGTGAGTCACACAGAGGTGTCAGTCCCTGGGTCCCTACAGTGTCAGTGTGTGTGCTATGCATTGCTTCTTTGCTGAGGCCAGGGCATACTGGGCACACCTCCATCTACCTACAGGAGCTGGCTTGGGGGTTCCTCCAGCAAGTCCCTCTGTGCCTGTGGGGACCTTGGCAATGGTGGGGGCTGTGTGGCCCTTCCCCATGCTGTTCCTGCTGCAGCTGTTTCCACAGGATCATAGTGTGTAGCATGGCACATACTATGAACATGTGTGCACATGTGACTGGAGAGTACTGCAGGGATTCACCAGATATAACTTTCTTGGGTGGTGTAAGCCATGGAACCTTGCTGGCTAGGCTTACATAGGCCCTTGGGCCAATAGACTAGTACCTACCTATGAACCTATAAACTTATATGTCAAGGCAGTGGAACCATGACTTCAGCATCCCAAACACAAGGTCTATAATTATCCTGGTTTGTGCGTGTGCCTCATTATGGCATTCTTGAGTGGGTGTGTGTGCATTTCTGATGGTTGTCACCATCCATGGCTCCAGTGTATAGCCAGCATGCCCCACCAGATGGCCATATGGGAAGTCCCCCCTGGCAAATCCCTGGTATAGCTGTGATAAATGCCAGATGTAGGAGTTGTGATAGCTTCCAGGTCTGCCAGCACACACATTAATGATAATTCCCTGGGCATTACACATGACCTGCAGTTGATGGAGTAAAAGCCCTTGTGATTTAGGTAGACCCTACCCTATTCACCGGGTGGTGCTTTGATGTGCATGTGCATGAAGTATATGGCACCCAGTACCTCCGGGTAGTCTGCTACATGGTGGAAGATGTGCATATTGCTGGTCCTCTGCTCATGGGTGCTGGGGAAGTAAATGTGCTCACCGACATGTGGTAGCATGGCATCCAGGAACTGGTGCTGTGCCCTGGAAACAGATGCCTGTGAGACCTCCATGATGTCCCTAGTAGGTCTTTGGAAAGTACCTGTAGCTAGTAATCTTAGCACTACACATACCTTGGTAGCCACTGAGATGGGTTCCCCTCTGTTGGCTCTGGGTCTGAGGTGAGGTCAGCACAGCTCGATGAGTTGCTGAGGTATGTCCTTGTCCACCCTGTTGCTCTCTACTATCTCCAGCTCATGTAGCCCCTGGTAGGTTACCCTGGATCTGAACACTCTTCTCCTCCTCCTCCACAGTCTGGGGTGGTTGTCAGCATTATACTCCTCACTGCCCTCAGCCACTAGCACATACCATTGTATCAAAGCAACAGCAGACCCTAGCATTTTGTTGATTAAAATTCCCCCGAGTGTGTACACCAATGGTGCAGAGTTTGTGGGAAAAAACAGACTGAATGTTGTTTGCACAGTTTATACTGTTGTGCTGCAGATGCTGCCTGTATGATTGACTGGTTATGATACATTCCATCTGCCTGCTATATTATTTGCACTTGATTGCTTTTATTTTGCTATTTCCCTTTTATTTTTCCCTTCCCATTTCTGCCCCTTTTAAGCCCAGCAGCATGCAAACCCACTGCCCAAATGTAAACAGTTCTGCTATTTCTGGGTTTTTTTGTTTTGTTTTGTTTTACATCTGGTGCATGCCTCACAAACCTATTTAGCTAAAGTAAACAGTTTAAAGCAGAAATGGCCCTTCCCTGGGTACGAACATGCTCTTCATTTCATGGAACAAGTCAATACAGCCTGAGACACACACACCCTTGCTTAGTTGTACTTAGCTAAGCTCAAATGGAAGTCGTGGAGCTCCAATGTGCTTACACCAAGCATGACACACATCCTTTTTGTGTCAGCTGCTTCTCCTGCTTACACTACTGCCTTATATCCCCTACATGGTTAGGTGCAGCCAGAGAATGATCTCCCATTTAGTGATTCAGTAAAATCTGCTCATTTGCATACCCCACTGCCTTAGTCCCTTGTTATACCACTACACCAGAGGCTTTCTCCTTAGCAACCAGTGTTACCTGTATTGTTTTGGTTCTGCATGCCACACAGTATAATGGCAAAATGCAGATTTCACTTAGAATTGTCTTTTCACATTTTTTTTTTTATTTTTGGCACAATCTCATTTGCGCATGGCTGTGCTATGCTTAAATGGCCAAAGTCAGCCAAAAAAAATAAACTTTGATTTTTTTATAATTTTGCAACTCTTTTCCATGCCAATGGTTGCATTTTTTGCCACTGGCATGCCTAATGGTTATAATATATGCTTTACTTTGAGCTGTCATGCCCCCATTTTAATTTTTGCAGAAATGTACATGGTCTTTAACTGAATACATTTCTGCAACGGACACTGTTCTAGCATGGATGCCTGCCTGCTTATCATATTCCGTGCAGAAGCTGCTGCACTATTCTGGCATGCAAAAAACCCTTTATTGAATCCCACAGTATGACTTTTATTTTTGCAAGATATTCAGCCTTGGGTGGGATTGATACCTGGTTATGCACACAACTGCTGTCAATAAATTAATACAAGTCTGCAAGCAATTCTGCCAGAAATTTGTAATACATAAAGGTGTGAGGTAAATGATAGAGGTGCTTATTTATGCTGCTGGTGAGATTCCAATCCTTAGATCAAGTGTTTCTGATGCTAGTTGTTTTATTGATGTGCAACAGGTCCATTAGTGCTGGATCTAGAAAGCTTTGTAGGCTAGGCATAGGTTGCCCCTCAACAGCCTGTAGTAGACAGAAACTGGGGAGAATGATTTGAGCAGGTCTTCATAAGACTTGTTTTCTACCCCATGAATTCTTTTTCATGCAAAGTCTTTATGGACTCTCCAATTGTTGCACGTGCCTCATGAGGTTCATAGTGAAGGGGGTGTAGTACATAATGATAGGTGTTATGAGGCATAGTACACTGGGATGGTTATTTGTTTGGACCTAGATGTCATACTTTTATAAGTGGCCTATTGTAAACCGGGAAAGGAAAACATGCCACTGCATAGCTTATATTTCTCAGAGACACACAAATGATAATACCCATGAACTTCTGAAAATGTTACAAATCCAAAATACCATTTTTCTCTGCCTGCTAAGGTGCTTTGCCTGGTTGGTTCCCTGTTTTGACTGCTCTGTTTTGATATATTCAATCTGTGCATCTCCTCCTCTGGGGTCTTTTAAAGCTCCTCACATCTTTAAAGTCCTTGCAACTAAACACATCGTGGAGCATACAAAATCATATAGTGTAACTCACATCACCAGGGCATTTCCCAAAAGTTAGAGTGTATCTTGGGGATTGTTCATCACTCCATAAGTAGGGTTGCCACCTTTTCAGATGGCTAAAGTGGGACAATTGTGGTACAAACATCAGATTTTAAAGGCCAAAACATACCCACGGCCAATACAAGGGACAGAACTTCACTTTTTAGTCTAAATAAAAGCTTATTCTTGTAGCATTTTAGTTGCTTATTGTGTTTCTTATAACATTTAGGTGTTTCAGATACAGAATAACTGTTTTATGCAACTATTACATAAAATATAGGAAATAATTTTGCCCTAATATTTCAGGACAGTTGCCATTCTTACAATATTTATGCAGGACACAACTGCCCAAAGAGGGACTGTCCCTCACAAAGTGGAACAGGTGGCAACGCTATCCATAAGTAATGGAAAAAAAACCCTCTGTTTTTTACAAAGGGATATCACTCACCAAATCATTATATAAACTGCATATTCTGGAGACAAGGTAGATAACAAGCATGAATTTTGAGACTTTCTACTTGACTAAAGTGGTTGGGCCTATCAGTCTTTCACAGTATCTGAAATGTTCCACATTGAGTTTCCTGTATGCATGATAGCTGGACTGATATTGTACTAACTAATGTGAAACATCAGTAACCACAGTCTGAAATACACAGAGTCCCTGGGTCACTCACTACTGCTTTCTAGTTCAGCAAAATGACTCCTGAGCAAGAGAGCCTAAAAACTCAAATTCCACAGTGTTTGGAGCAGCTTACTGTTCAAAGTGCAGGAACACAGCTGTGATCCTTGGTATAGCAAGACCAACAGTATAAAATGGGGAGCATATACTAAGCCTTAGGCTGTAGTATGCCAGACACTTACAGTATAGTACAATAGTTTGGAGCTAATATATAAGTAGCAGTGGTACAGGAAGATTAGTTCTGTGTTGAATGGGAGACTTCTAGCTTATCAGCGGGAGTTGTAAGCACTAGGTAGCCTATCTACCACAAAAAGAGTGGTTTCTGGCTCAGAATTTATTGTCTTTTTGGGCAGTTTTTCTACCCCTTTCAACTTTCTGGTTTAAATACCCACGTTTGCATGGGTTTGCTCTTGTTTAAGCGTGTGGATCAAGTTTTGGTGTGCTGCAGACTGCAAGAGCAACAGGAAGAAGAAAGAGATACTCTAAGTGCCCCCATTTTGATTTTTTCCTAATTTACTGCATTCAGCACTTGTTTTTAATCATTTTTTTAATTTAATTGCATTTTTTCAAACTGTATTTGCTTTAATATTGCTACACATGCGTGTGCTAGCTTGCATTGCATTTGAATTGTTTTTACTGCTGTTTTAGCTGCTTTTCTTTAAAAACAAAACAAAAAGTTCTAAGCTTATTTCCTGCCTTTCCTGTAACTAGTCTATTCCAGATACAGATTTGCTGTATCCAGAACTGTTTGTAAGCTTCTGAGCCCCCTCAAGCCTTTCTGTGTTGGAGAGAAGCCTTTTAGCTTATCAGTGGGAGTGGTAAGCACTAGGTAGCCTATCCTCCACAAGATGAGTGGTTTCTGGCCAAGTAATTGCAGTTTATTGGCCGTTTGGGAAATGTTTCCATCTCTTTCAACTTTCTGGTTTAAAAGCCACATTTGCGCGGGTTGACACTTGTTTAAGCTCCGCCTAGTTGAGCCGAGATGAGGTAAATTATTGCTGGTGACAGAAAGTCTGCTCTTCAGCTTTTTTCCTTGAATATTGCTAGTTCTTTCTCTCTTGCACTTCAGATAGTTTAATTGCTTTGCACTTCAACAGTTTTTTTTTCAGCAATTATTGTAGCACACCTAAATGCCATCAGCACTAGTTGTTCTTCACGGAAATAGCTCCATTACTTAGTAGTTATGACCACCCCTCCTGGCATTATTAATGGGCAGCTCTATGTGCTTTCTCCTACTAACCTGGTACACTAGGGAATTCTGAGGCAGTGTAGCAACTGCCTCACGTACACAGACATCCCTCTCCTCTTACATCCCAACACTCAGACTTCTGAGAGATGCACTTGTATCACCAAATTGGAAGCTATGCATTCTCCAGCCAAGACTGGACTAGCTAGTCAAGAGGAGAAGGTCAACACCTGCACCACACTACATAGAACACATAGCCCTCCAGAACACCCACCATCACATCTCTCACATAAAAACACAAACCACACACCCACCTTTATGGAGGCTCTCAATAGAAATTTATCCAAACAGCAGAGACCTCCAAGACAAAAATGCACTCAACCACCACAACACAGCACACACACAGGACACATAGCTCACCTCAACAGTGTGACTCTTAACCTAAGCCGCTAAGGCTAAACACCTTGCCCAATATATTTATCATAGGTGATTCAATAGTGAGGCACACAGAGTTCCCACTCAATAGGTTGAATAAGGAGAAGGTAAAAGTCAGCTGTCTATCAGGTGCCAGAATCCAACACATAACACAGGCACTCAGGTCACTGCACAGCAAGTACAAGTATGACGCTGTCATTGTCCATGTGGGTGTGAATGACCTGAGACGCAAATCCCTAGACTACATGAAAATAGACATGGTGGAGCTCTCGGATTATGTGGCCCAGGCAGGTATGACCCTAGCCCTGAGCAGTATCCTTCCGTCACCCAGAATGATACAAAAAAATATTTACTTCAACAATTGGCTAAGTTTCTGGTGTCATTCTAAGGGGATCCGGTATCTGTCTGCTTGGGACAAGATGATTGACAGACCTCGATGCGTTCCCAGAGATGGCCTGCATCTGTCACCCCTGGGATTCTGGGTACAGGCTAAGACTCTTGCCACCCCTATAGTGCCTTTTTTAGGCAGTGTTCTAAAGACCAAATTACCACCATAATAGCTATAAATAAATGCAATCTGAGGGTCATGCTGCTCAATGCTAGAAGTCTAAATCTCAAGATCCACTCACTCGAAGAACTCCTCAAAATAGAGAACATTGACATTTTTGCTGTAATGGAGACCCAGTTTAAAGAAGCAGAAAGCACCCCTGAGCTACCAGGCTATAACTCATTCAACACCTTTTGGTTCCAGAACTTGAACCATAGCTCCAAAGGTGGTGGTGTCTCCATATTCATAAAGGATATGCACACCTCCAGACTACTAGCTGAGCATAAAACATCTGAGATACTTCAGGTACAACTAACATTGCGTAAGATGGCGATCCAAGTCATAGCCTGCTATAGGTCCCCAACCATGTCCCTAGACTCTCACTCCATGTTCTTAACCACCCTGGAATCTATCAAGGTCCGACCCAACACTCTCATATTAGGAGACTTCAACCCCTGCATTAACTGGGAGAACTACTCAAGCACCAATACACTGGCCCAACGCTTCCTGGAATTCATCAACTCCAATGCCCTGGACCAGCTCGTTCTGACCCTCACTAGAGGAAGTAACATCCATGACCTGGTTATTACTAACATGGGCAACCATTGCTCTACACCAGTAGTCAATCCCTCCCTGGACAGATCTGACCATAAACTAATCAACATGGAAATCCACATCTCACTCACACCCCCTGCAAAGGTAACTACCTTGAAAAACTTCTCCAAAGCTGACTTTGGGCTCCTTAAAACAGAGGTGGCTAACTTCGTGGCACCCATGACAATGGAAAATAGCTGCATGACTGCTGAATCATACACCAATGCACTGTACGAACATATACATAAATGCATGGAACTAGCCATACCCAAAAGAACCAAAAAAGGAAGCCAATCTGGTGCTCCCCTGCCATTAATAAATTCTACAGTAGAAGAATGAAATGGTTGCAGAAAAAGGTGAAGTCCCAAGACTGGAAAAACTTCCTTATTAGCCTCAACAAAAAGTTGAGATCCCTCATCAAATCCTCTAAAGCCAGCTATGAAGGCAGAATTGCGGCAGACATTAAAAACAATCACAAAACCTTCTATAGTTATATCAAGAACCTCCACTGCAATACCCATATTTTCTCTGAGTTACTGCACAATGGTAGCTTCTATACTGAGCCAACAGATATTGCCAAAATAGTGGCCGACAGACTCAGTGCCAACTTTACCACTCTCTCCCTCCCTAAAAGACCAATCACAATACAGGAAGAATGCTAGGCACCCATCATTAGTGCAGCACAGATTAAAGCTGCATTGTCCAAGGCCAAGAATACAGCTTCCATGAGACCCGATAATATCCCTGGCTTTGTTCTACATGAACTACAAAACAAAATGGCACTACATCTGTGTGCCATGTTCAGTCACAGCCTCACCTCAGGCGTTGTCCCTACTGAATGGTGCACTGCTACAGTCATCTCTTTCCATAAAGGGAGAGCAACTACAGACTCTGGGAATTATCACCCCATTTGCCCATGCTGTAGGGACAGGTTCCTCACTCAGAGACTGCTTTGGAATAAACTTCCCATTCATGTCAAGCAGAGCACCTCGCTGTCCCTCTTCAAGAGAAATCTTGATGAGTGGATGGGTAATAGAAAGTTCAACCCAGGGATCACTCCAGTGGCTCTACTTGATAGAGGCACTGGAAACTAATGTTGGGTTGCACATTGATAGGGCACTTTTATGGGCTAGGCTTGTAAAGGCTCCAGGGCCACTAGCCTAGTACACACCTATGAACCTATGACATTGGGAAGGAGCAGGGATGGGGCTACCTCCAGAAAAAAAATATTTTGATAACATTATGGTGAGTTTTGACACTCACATTATTCCCTGACAATATTACTTCATTGTTGTATTTATTGAATTTGCATATTTTTGTATATACTCTTTAGGTTCTCCACTGTTTAATGATTTCATACTTCTGTTTAACATATATAATTTATTATACCACTTTTCATGATGGAGCTTTTCTCCCCAGACTGCTGAAAAGAGGGCTTGTTTTGGCTCAGTCTGCCTTTCCTAATTGAGAAAATAATTAAATAGATGCATGCATGAATTAATTAATTAATTAATTAATTAATTAATTAATTAATTAATTTACGGTTGCACACTTCTGGTAGGGAACCAGGTGCAGCTAAGTTCCTGAACAAACTCACACACATTTTAAAAGTTATGTTCTAGTTTTGGCTTCAGGCTTCTGAAATATATCTTAACTGTTTCCCTCATTCACAGTTACATCCCTACCAGATGGAAAGAAGCACTAATTGTACCATTCCTGAAGGTACCTTTTTCATAACTAACTCAATACAGACTAATTTCTAAATTAAAAGTGCAATAGGAGGTGTCATGTCATGTCTCCTGAATTCTTTAACCTTCATAGGTTCATAGGTGTGTACTAGACTAATGGCCCAGGGACCTTTACAAGCCTAGCCCATAGAAGTGCCCTGGCATTGTGCCACCCGTCGTTATTTTCCAGTGCCTCTATCAAGCAAAGCCACTGGAGTGATTCCTGGGGTTAACTTTCTATTTCCCATCCACTCATCAAGATTTCTCTTGAAAAGGGCCAGTGAGGTGCTCTGCTTGACATGTATGGGAAGTCTACTCCATAGCATGGGAAGTCTCTGGGTTATGAACCTGTCCCTCCAGTATGTACTGTTGATTGTGGTAATGAGGTTGAGGTCTCTGGAGTGTGTGCTATGGAGGGATTGGGATTTCTTTAGATGTAGCATCTCTAACAGAGCTGGGTCAGACATGTCTTTGTAAGTCAAGCAGAGTTCACCTCTTAGTAGACGATATGAGACAGAGAATAGCTTGAGGTTTTTGAGGCTGTCCTTGTAGGACATGTGTTTAAAGCCTAGGATCCTCTTCATGAAGTACTTTTGTGGCCTCTCCAGCTTTTGCAGGTGTTTAGTGAGGTACATGCCAAATGGGGCATGATACTCTATGATTGGTCTAATGAGGGAAGAGTAGAGAGAAATGATGACCTTTTTCTTCCTGGATGCAAAACCCTTGGTAATGAGATGTGCCACACAGAAGGACTTTCTGACCACAATGACAATGCGGTGGTCGACGTAGGTGTTGCTGTCAACCTGTGTCCCCAGATCTCTTATAACATCTTCAGTGCTCAGTGGGCTCTCATCGACATAGTAATTAGTGGGAACTGAGTTTTTCCCAAAGGAGATGACAACGCATTTTTTGGCATTAAGCTTAAGGCCATCATTTTGACACCAGTCATTGGTCTCAGTGAGGCCTTTCAGCAGGATACCTACATCACTTGTGGAGTTAATAATGGCTCCCAGCTTGCAGTCATCTGCAAATTTGGTCAGCCAGAGTCCATTTGTGTTGGCCCGGACTTCTGAGAAGTAGATACCAAACAGGAGAGGACCCAGGACCAATCCTTGTGGGACTCCACCAGTGATTGGTTGGCAGTCTGACTTGGAGTCCACTACTTTCACACTGTTGGTTCTACCTGTAAGCCAATTTGCAACACAACTAATGATGTATGGGTTGATACCTAGTTTGTTGAGTTTATTAATAATTCCTGAGTGAAGAATGGTATCAAAGGCCTTGACCAGATCAAGGTAGTCTGTATGAACTGCCTTATCTTCATCCACCGCTCTGGTGACTGACTCAAAGAGGTCAACCAGGTTGAGCAGGCATGATCTACCTTTCACAAAACCAAATTGTATGGGATCTAGAGTTTGGAGATTCCATATATCCTTGTTAATTAGGTCCATGATGACAGGCTTACATATCAGCCTTACATATCAGACTTGTCAGGCTAATTGGGCAATAATTAATTTCCAGGGTCTGTAGTTGCTCCTCCTTTATGGAGAGGGATGACTGTAGCAGTGCGCCATTCGGTAGGGACAAATCCTGAGGTGAGGCTGTGAGTGAACAGAGCACACAGATGTGGTGGCAGTTCACTTTGTAATTCATGTAGAACACAGCCAAGGATATTGTCAGGTCCCATGGAAGATGTATTCTTGGCCTTAGACAATGCAGCTTTATCCTGTGCTGCAGAAATGCTGGGTGCCTGGCATTATTCTAGTATTGAGATTGGTGGAGAGAGTGGTAAAGTTGGCACTGAATCTGTCGGCCAGTATGTTGGCAATATCTATTGGCTCAGTATAGGAGGCACCATTGTGTCATAACTCAGAGCAAATCTGGGTATTGTCATGAAGATTCTTGATATATCTATAGAAGGATTTGTGGTTGTTTTTAGTGTCTGCTGCAAGTCTGCCTTTATAGCTGGCTTTGGAGATTTTTATGAGGGATCTCAACTTTTTGTTGAGGCTAATAAGGGATTTTTTCCAGTCTTGGGACTTCACCTTTTTCTGCAACAGTTTCTTCCTTCTGTTGTAGAGTCCAGACTGGCTTCCTTTTTTTGAAGGAGAGTGTCTTGGCTCTGTTGGGTATGGCTAGTTCCATGCATTTATGTACGTGTTCATACAGGACATTGGTGTATGATTCAGCAGTCATGCATCTATTTTCCATTGGCATGTGTGCTGTGAAGTTAGCCACCTCTGTTTTTAAGAGTCCAAAGTCGCTTTGGAGAAGTTTTTCAAGGTGGTTACCTTTGTGGGGGTTGTGGGTGAGATGCAGATTTCCATGGTGATTAGTTTATGGTCAGATCTGACCAGGGAGGGATTAACTATTGATGTAGAAGAATGGTTGCCAATGTTTATAATAACCAGGTCAAGGATGTGGCTTCCTCTAGTAGGGGTAAGAATGAGCTGGTCCAGGGCATTGGAATCGATTAATTCCAGGAAGCGTTGAGCCAGTGCATTGGTGCATGATTAGTTTTCCCAGTTAATGGAGGGGTAGTTGAAGTCACCTAGTATGAGAGTGTTGGGTTGGATTTTAATAGTTTCCAATGTGCTTAGGAATGTGGAGTGAGAGTCTTGGGACATGGCTGGGGACCAGTAGCAGGCTACAACCTGAATCGCTGTCTTACCCAATGTTAGTTGTACCTGGAGTGTCTCAGATGCATTATGCTGGGCTACTAGTCTGGAGGTGTGCATATCCTTTATGAATATGGAGACACCACCACCTTTGGAGCTTTGCTCCATGTTCTGGGGCCGAAAGTTGTGGAATGAGTTACAGCTTGGTAGTGCAGGGTTTTCTGCTGCTTTAAACCAAGTCTACATTACAGCACAAATGTCAATGTTCTCCATTTTGAAGAGTGCTTTGAGCGAGTGCATCTTGAGATTTAGACTTCTAGCATTGAGCACCATTACCTACAGATTGCATTTATTTATAGCTGTTACAGTGTTCATTTGTTCTTTGGAACACCGCCTTAAAAAGGCACTATAGGGGTGGCAATAGCCTTAGCCAGTACCCGTTAACCAGGGGTGACAGATGCAGGCCATCTCTGTCAAAGCATCAAACTTTGTCAATCATGTCATCCCAAGCAGGCAGATACTGGATCCCATTAGATTGACACCAGAAACTTTGTCAATTGTTGAAGTCAATAATTTTCTGTTTGTACTGTGGTATCATTCTAGGTGATGGTAGGATGCTGCTCAGGGCTAGGGTCATACCTGCTTGGGCCACACAATCTGAGAGCACCATCATGTCTCTTTTCTTGTAGTCCAGGGAGGTGCGTCTCAAATCATTCGCACCCACATGGACAATGATAGAGTCATACTTGTACTTGTTACTACTGTTACTGTATATTGACTGACAGTCATGACTTCTTTCAGGGAAGCAGTAAGTAGTGAAATTCTTATTACTAACATTGATATGGAGTTCCTTTCATGGAACATGATGATTGCCTTTTACTTTGCCAGCCTGTAGTTTGCAAGTGCAAGAACTTTATAAGAGTTGACCCATGTGTTATAGTGTTAATTTAAATTTATATCAGACATGTTTACACTTGTATTTATGGTTATATTATTCACACGTTGCTAATGTTGTATTGATGTTCTAAATGCATATATCTCTTTGCAGTTCTCTTAAACTGAAGCCTAGTTTACCATTTCATTGTTTTTTCTTGACTTTGGCTGAAATGAGTCTTATGGCATTGGTCCATTACTCAAAATAATCAGTCACTTAGTATGTGAATAAATAAAGAAGTAGGTTTAACTGTCCTCTAAGTTGTTATGTGCACAAATGATAAAAATAAAAGCTAAAAAACAACCTTAAGTGATAATGCACTTTCACTGGAATTATTACATGTGGCACTTTTTTGTAATTGGCTAAATGTGTTTTATTTTCTAGTGTGCTTATGAGCTGTGTTATTTTTCTTCATGCCCTCTTACTTCCATGTAAAAAATAAAAATAAGTTGCAAAAAAAATTTGAAAATACAACTGACTAGATATATTTATATCATGAGATGACTACCATTAAAACCAAAACCTAGATTTCTGGTACACAAGCCAAACAGAATAATGCCAGAAGCCTGGAAAATGCTAAGCCTTGATGGCTGCCACAACAAGATGTTGGATCACATTCATTACATAGGAATTTCCCTGGATTCTTCCTTCACATCTGTTAACCAGATGCACCTGTTAGATGATAAAATAAAGAAGAAAATCAATGTAGGTTACAGGCTTTTTAAATTCCTGTGCCCTGAAGTCAAAACTACAGCTGCTAAATGACTTAAAAAGTGTTGCTTTCTAGACATCATCAGATAAACTCTATAGACTAATTATGTGATCACTGCCCTGAGCTACATCATAAGGATGTCAATTTTCAAAGTATACTACATGGACTTCATAAACCGCTACAGGTATCCAACAGTAGTTTTACCAGCCATATGACCTGTGATCTAGCCTCAGTGGGGCAGCAAACACACACACACACACACACACACACACACACACACACACACACACACACACACACACACACACACACACCCTGCAACCTGGAGCATCTTTTCCCTGGAAGTAAAGAATTTCAAACAGATTTCTGAGTTCATAACAAGCTTATTATACTACTTATGAATAAGTAGCTTGTGAATTTATAAATAAGCTTTCACCAGGGTAATTTATGTCTCTGTGACACAGGCAATAATGGGGTATCAGAATGGCTTCCTAGTTATCAGACTCAGATGTTGCCAATGATTTATTTTATTTCATTTGTTAACCAAGACAGAGCACTGATCCTCATGGAATGTACAACAGGCCAGTTAAAGAAAAATGTAAAAAGTTGCACAGTAGCAAGCCAACAGTTTTAAAATAACAGACAATAATCTGAAGACACGCAGAATGGCATTTTACTACTAACAATTTTTGTGGAAATTATGGTGAATTTAACATAAAGCAAGAATAGTGTGAACCATATGTACAGTTAAAAAGAGAAGACATGAAATATGTAAGGACAGGAAAGTAAGAAAGAGAGAGTTCATGGTTAGGGAGATGTGAGGACTGCAAAAATAGGGCTGGGTTAAAAGGTAAGCTGAAGAACGTGTAGAATAAGTAAGGACGGGAGAGTAAGGAGGGGTGAGAGTAGAAGGTAAGGGAGGAGTGCAAAAGGTTAAAAAGTAAGCCGTGGAAATAGGAGACAAACCTAAACCACCTTAAATCCCCTTTTGATATCCATTCTCTAAATAACACACCTATCGTAGTTGAACCCAACACAAAATGTGTCATGATAGATGACCAACTGAAAATTGATTTTTTTTGTTAATAATTGCATTAAGAAAACCCATCAAAAACTTGGCCTCTCATACAGAAATAAAAAGTTGCTAACTAACAAAGCTAAAATATCCCTCTGTCATGCGTATCTACTAACAAACCTATTGTATAGCTCTCAAATTCTCACCAACCTCTAAACTTCTCCCCTAACTAAGCTAGAAACTACCTATAACAAAGTGGCCAGATTTTCTGCAAACCAAAATTATAGATCTCATCACTGTCTCTCTTTAAAATACTTAAACTGACTAGAATTACCCCACCAGCTTCTCCTGTCTCAGCTTCAGATTATCCATTCTATCTTGTGCCAACTATCTTTCTGTCCCAACCTATCTCCTCTAATCTCCTTCTATACACCTTATATGAGTCTCTGAAGCCCAGACAAAGATTTACTACAAATCTATAAACCCAAGAACAAAATTGATCGAAAGCTCTAAAGCCACTACCCTACGATTTCTTGCAAGAAACTGCCATTGGAATTTAGGTCACTCCAAAAACTCAAAAAATTTAAATCAGTCAGCAAAGAATACCTAAAAAGTTGCTGGGCATGCCACTGTACTTACCCTCCATAAACTGTCTTCCTTTCCTACATGGCTTACTATTGACCCTCGTTTTTTTTTTTTTTTTTCCTGTTATGTGTCTTCTCTCTTAGCCATCTTATCAAGGTAATTACTTGTTACTCAATTTTAAAAATATCTCTGCCTATATACTACCTAGATTATTCTCACTATTTGTAACTTCCTTAGCTATACTAAGAATCTTTGCATATTGTTTCTGCACATATCTTATGATAAATGGCAACTTAAACTCTGTAAATACTTTTTATTCTTTTACTGAAAATCATAATGTTTTGTTTCTAATACAATTGTAAATTTTATTTTTATTTTTATTGTAAATTTGTGTAGCTTTTCTTCCAAGGCCTCTGCTGAAAAAGGGCTATCAGCTCAGTCAGACAAAGCCAGTCAACAAGTATAAAATAAAATAAATTAAATTAATAAAGGATATTTGCAGTTTGAGGGATTTTTTTTTTGGAGCAAGGCTTGGGAAGAGTTGTATATTGTTGGTGGGGTGATAAAAATGTCCACTGCTTGGGACCTATATTCAAGAAGTTATATTCGCTACAGTGCAGTTTGTTATAATGGGGTAGAAGGATAGTTCCAGAGAAAGGGACAGATTGAGAATTGTACCTGGAAGATCTATGTAAAGCCAGCTTGCTAGTGCAGAGAAAGTGAAGTGTCTTGGTTAAGGAGCTTGAGGAGGAGTGAACCAAGAAGTAATTGTGACTTATGACAAGTACTGAATGATTCCATGTGAAGCAATGTGAGAGAGTCTACTGGGAAAGTGGGTCATGAATGAACAGGTTCAGAGCAGAATAATTCTTACTTGAAACTACTGAGAGTTGGGTCTCCTGGTGGCTAGTGATCAACTATATGATATCTATTCATTCTCCAAATCTAGACTATGCTGGAAAATCTTGAAGTAATCTGAATTCAGATGATGCACTGTTGCAGTGGTAGCGTTGTCACCTCAGAGCAAGAGTTTCTCTAATTTGATTCTTGGCTGGGATGCCTTCTGTACAGAGTCTGCATGCCCTCCCTGCATTTGTGTGGGTTTCCTCTGGGAGCTTGTGCTTCCTCTTGGTACGCAGGTTTCCTCCCATGTTAGAAAGACATATGTCTGGAGAATTTCTCCTCGGCCTCTGCTGAAAATTGATTTGTTCCAAGTCGGACTTTCCCGGTTAACAAATGCTAAAATAAAAAAAATTCCTCAGGCCTCTAAATGCATTATGAATGTTTTATAAATCATTTATTAGGGTATTCAATCTCCCACTGTAATTTTGACTATTTTGTCCATCTAACTAAGCTATCTTACAAGTGTCAGTATCTGTACAAGTACCAATAATAACAACATTTGCATTCTGCCTGATAGTTTTTCTGTAACTATTATCATTCATCATAGCTCTCAACCTTCAATATGCAAAATAAGGAACACTAGCCTTCATAATGGTGAACAAATGGGTAAAATGTGGAATACATACTCATGGCTTACTAACAGCTTCAACCAGGAAAGGTCATAGGATGGTTAAAATATGCTGCTTTTACTTATCTTTTAATGAATTAATATGATTCATTTCTATTTACTATGAATATAAGTTAAACAAAATCCTAATACAGAATGTGTGACAGACTCGTGTGGTACTTCGAAGAATATGAACTTTCTAAGACCTCAAATTAGGTGTGTTCCTCGTAATGAGGTACAACTAAGAGGTATGTCAACATGAGAAAGTCTGTTCATTAAACAGTTACATCTATTCCAGAAGGTAGTTGTAAAATTTCTCAAAGGTCACATCACCAAAACTCAATTTCATAAGTTAATTTAACTAAAATGATTATTTCAGAGATAGTTTTGCAGAGAAAGATTGATAGGTTTGATTTCTAGTCAGTACACTAACAAACAGTGTGTGTGTATGTCTGTGTATGTATATATATATATATATATATATATATATATATATATGTGTGTGTGTGTGTGTGTGTGTGTGTGTGTGTGTGTGTGTGTGTGTGTGTGTGTGTGTGTGTGTGTGTGTGTGTGTGTGTGTGTGTCCAGTTGTTCTAACACTGCTGCAACAAAAATGTCCATTCTTCCCTAAGGATGAAAGGCCATAAATTTGAATATATTAAGTAGAGGAATGCTGTGAGTCTGGCCTACATGAGGGTGTATGAGGCTCTGCCAGCCACAGAAAATGCTTTATTTAATTCTCAGTGGTACTTTTCTTTCTAGGAGACTGATGTTATCAATATCTTTCAACATCTGAACACTAAAATCAATGCACTGATTTTTCAAACTCACAGCAAAGGATCAGCCAGTGCAACCATATGTTGTATTTATTTTGTTTCAGAATGTTTGTGTCTTTCGGCTTTTCCTGGTTAGGGGTCGCCACAGCGGAACTCCGGTCCACTAATGATTGGCAGTAAATTTTTACATACTGGCTTTCCGGGCCTAACGCACAACCTTCAACGAAGGAACGCCCATTCACGCATGTTACTACACAGAAGACGCTCTAACTGAGAATCGAACGGGCAACGTCTAACTGTGAGGCGACAATGCTACCGCAGCACCACCACCGCAGTTTTTTTCAGAATGTAAGATCTGCATATATTAGACCCCCTTAGGTTTAGTGATGTGGAATCTACATAGGCCTAGTTGGGTTATGTAATAATGTGTGTCCCCTTAAAGAAGTCTAAACTTGAGAATGAATCAATAAACCTAAGAAGCACAAGACAAAATATCCAGGTACCTAAGTCACAGCAGGTGAGTGTGGTATACTGTCAGTGGGTTAGTTTCACAAAAGAAAGTATTGGTTAACTCCTTGTTAGTGATATGACCTACAGCCAGTCTAGCGCAACTCGCCCTAGTCACTGCATTCATTTGTAACACTGTTCCCATAACTGTTGTCATTAATACATGGGCTTAGTTTGGAGTTCGCCTGTCTATTCACATCTTTTTAGCTTGCAATAACACCATGCATTTAAAATACAAATTCTTTTAAATGGTACATAATGTATGTAGCTTACGTGTTTTAACTCCCAAAATTCTCTACTGCTATTTTTATTGAAATGTATCTGTATTGCTATTTTTTATTGCATTGTATATCTTTAGAGCTTTTCTCCTCAAGCCTCTGCTGAAAAAGGACAATAGCTCAGTTGGACACGCCTGGTCAACAAATGTAAAATAAATAAATAAAATAATAGTCTGCATTCTCTCAAATGCCCTATTTTATTTTTGTTTGCTACTGTTCTGATTTCCAGACAGGGAAACAGGAAGTTGGGTTAATAAAGTTGCAGATGACTGGAGCCTATGGATTTTGATCAAATTTCTCTCTGATAACCTCTTATTACAGCAGCAGCCTACCCTGGTAAATAAATGGTATTCTGGAGAAGTGCTAAAATTAAATACAAAAAGTGCATTATTGTCTCATTGAGGAAACAAATTTTTCCTTCAACATACTACATTGCCAATAGTCCACTCTACAATGACTATATAGTTATGAAATTGAGAACAAGGGTGGATGATTACTAATTGCTTATCTTTAGCATTTTAATTGTGATGCTTCTACTGACCTAGTATTTTTTTGTGTGTGCCTTAGGTATTTGTTGTTCTTATTACTAAATGTATATTCTTACTGTACTTAAATTTTGTATTAATATGTCTCTTTGTATTGATTTATGTGTGGAGCTTTTTTCCCCGGGCCTCTACTGAAAATGGACATATATCCAGCTAGACTAGCCCGGTTAACAAATGTAAAATAAATAAATAAATAAAATAAATAAATGATTCCCTATCCTTTCATCATGTTGCAACAGTGGTCAGAAAACTGTTCTGTCTGGTACAACTAATATCTAAAGCCATATCATCACGGCCAAAAGAGGTTATCATACCCTTGCACTTTGTCCTAATTAGATATATTATTGAGTATAATGCCTCCTTTAGGATGTGACAACCTGCACATATTAAACAATTCAAAGGACCCCAGAGGTTCTTAACCAAGAGATCACTGGCATAAAGTTCCTGAACTATTAGGAATAGCTTGTAATGCTGTCCCTAGTAAATTGTTGTGGGTGATCTATACCTTCCATTTTGCACTATTAGGGATCCCATCTTCCTTGATCTCCATCTTTACAAATCTGATAATCCAACCAATTCCTTAAAAATGTACTTAAATCTTCACCAGCAGATAAATAACACACACTGAAGGACAAAGTTAGTATGCAATGCCTTCCTCAACTTTAGAGCAATCTTCCTCTACAGGATACAAATTGTGATACCCTAGCATCTTTCAGCATAAATAAATTTGATGAGTAGCCATAAATCTACTTCTGATGTTGGCTTTTTGACCTTATTAAAAAAAAGAAGAAGAACAAGGCATATATAGTCGTATAACTAGACTACATTAGATATCCTATTTTCCTATCAAACTAATCATTTGTATATAGATTTCCCTAAAAATATTCAACCAATGTGCCAAGCTTCATTCTGGGAAGGTGCCGAACATGTTCAGTAATTTATTCCCTTTTGCAGTTTTGTAAGATTTTTGTGAGTAACTGCAAAGGGTTCATGATAACCTCCTCACTCATCTGATTAAAAAATGTGTTAATTAGAAAAAAAAGAGAATACCATTTTAAAATAATAATTTGCTCCAAAGCATCAGACAATAAATATGCCTTTTCTCTTTTTTTTTTTTTATGTAAGACCCACTATTTACAAAAATGCACTTTTTGGTCAACATGAATATGTACAGTTGTTTTTTCATTCCTCCTTATATACTGCTATGCATCATGAACAGATGTCTGACATTTCCTCTATAAATTTACCTTCCATGCATAAAACACTCATTTCCAGTTAATTTGTTCTTGTTTTACACTATCACATACTTTCAATAATCATGTTAAACGTTACATCAATTCATTAAGAGATATACTGTTCTTCAGTATTTCATATATTCTTAGTGTTTTTAGTCACATTAATCAGCTGCCATTTCTTCATACCACCTTACATGTCTTAGCAATAACAAAAATAAAAAAAAATGATAATTATTCATCTTGGTCATCACAAACATTTGGTGAATAAAAGTCGATATAAGTCTTGACTTTTCCACTGGGTTTAATGAAGGAGAAGCATGAGCATATGAACCTGTTGGAATTGATGTTTTTTATTATACATTTGTGAATATAAACTTAATACATATGAACAGTTACTTAACTAAACTGGAGTGTTCATTTTGAAATTGTGAGACAATTTTCTTATTCAACAAGCAGATAAAATTTAGCTGACGTGTTATAAGAAGATATGAATAATGCTTTATGTGATTTAGCGTAATCAAACAGGATCGATGGAATGTATCTTTAGTTTATGTAATGCACCATTTTATTTAGGCATATCTTCTCCTTCTTGAGACCTACTCCTGCCAGAAGAACAGGATCAGGGTCAGATGTATTGAATGTTTTTACAGCATGAGTTAAGGGAAGTCAAAGCACCGATGTAATGAACAGGAGAGTGCAAAAAATAAGACATGACAAAAACAGATTGAAAAAAAAAATGAGAAGAAAGGAAAGAATGGAATACTGATTTTATTAAGATGTAATAGTATATATAAGCCATACTTATACATGTGCTTTCACATTATGCTAGCGTTATACTATGCAGGTCTAAAAGGTGAAGAGAGTTCTCCATCCACTTTATTATTATTCACTGAACTTAGTAGTGAAATATAGAAAGCAACAAAAAGGCCACACTGCTCTGGAGGTCCGTCACTTCTATTGAAGAAGCCATTTGTACTTTTTCAGGCATAATCAGTTTCCTGTTGCTATCAGCGGGGAAGTGAATCTTTACTGCTTTACGGCTTAAATGTAGTTTTGAACAGATTTTATTTTTTTTTCTCTAGCCTATTTTGCACATAGCATTTCTAAAAATATAAGCCCAGCTGGGAATAACAGCTTGTTTGATTTAAGCATTAAGGTTTTGTGTTTATGTTTTCACAGCATCTTTTGAAGAAAAAAATGTCATTTATATGTTAATATTAGCTGGGACTCTGACTATCCAGACAGAATTGTTTCATGGGAAGCTGACAAATTTTGTCAGCTAGGCTATACTTTCACATCTCAATGCTGGCAATAATCTTGATTAGCAAAACAATTGGGGGCCAAAGGGGTCCTGCTGTTCCAAAAGCCCTGCTCTCAGGTTACAGTTTGTTAATGTGATGGGCCGTCAGAATCCCTTGGGTTTGAAAAAAAATCTGTAAAGAAACAGAATTTAGGCAAATGAAGGGAATCATTTTCAGGGCAGACAAAGGGGTTAATTCAATTGACTACATTTTCAAAGAGTTATAATAATCATTTACTTAACAAGCACACTGATAGCCATTCCACAAGAGACGGGTGTTAAAAAAGACGGAGGCTGAAAAAATCTGTTTATGCCAGATGTGTGAGAAATTCAGCCAAAAGCAATTTAGTGAATGCAATGTCAGTGTTCATTTAACAAACATAAAAAGGAACACAAATGGAAAAAAAAGAGCCTCCTCTAAACATTTTATTAGACTAGCTTGCATTTGGCAAACAGATTATACTCTTCATGTTTTTCTGATGAATGCAACAAATCTCACATTCAGTTTGAATGTTTTGTTCATACATTTGGACTGTATTGTGGAAATACTAATGGTTTAAATAAATCATAATGCTGCTAAATATATTTATAGATGTCTTCATGAGACCAGAGACTGCTATGACATGGCATGTTTATAGAAATCAATCATCTTATAAACATCCTATGTTCCCTAAATCACCACTTCAATTTACTGAATTCTGTAATCTCCGGACAGATTTTTCATGTGTATTACAAATTTGTTTGTAAAATCCTGTACTGCATAACAGCACTGGCAATAAATTCTGTACTGACTTTAGTGCATCATTTTTCCTGCATTTCATTTATGTATTTCCTTTTATATTTTCCTTTCATTACCTAACCTGCACACAACAAATTCAGTAGCATTCATTTTTACTTGTGGCTCTAGAAGAATTAAAATCCTAGAACTGATAAGAGATGTATATTTTAGGCTGTATACAGTAGAGCCACTTTTTCATAATGAAAATCATCTAAAGGGAATAAAATGCAGTTGCCAGCCTGTCCTTCTGCTAAGATTCAGCTTTCACAATCATCTTTTTTTCATTGTGACATTGAAACCTTGCTCTAGTTAAACTAAGAAACAAAATGTAGAATGTGAAGAAAAATGCATAGACCTTCCTTGCATTCTTGGTCAGTAGACAACTGTATATACAATGTGAATTGTATAGAACAGTACTGTACAGCAACAGCCTCATATGTAAAATATTATTTTAGAACTTCAGCTAGCAATATAAAGGTAAAAACTGTACTGTTTCAAAAAGCTTTGTGTGTACAATGGAAATAATACACATTTGTCTGACATCTATCTTCATAATGGCACTGGTAGTAGCAGAGAAGGGTCTTGGATTAGTCCAAGTATATGATTTCAGATATGGATGAAATGAGGTAAGGATGAAATAGTGAAAGATAGCAATAATTTAAATGGGAATTTTACATCTTGTGAAAGAAGAGTGCCAGCTATAAGAATGACAGGTGGAATAAACAGGCAATTGTTAATGCTGGCTTTCTTTGTAATAAACTGGATAGTAGTGGTTTAAGATTCATGGCCTAACAAGCAAAAATGAAGACTTATGTTATTTAATAAATTCCATTAAGTTTCAGAAATATCCCTTGTGGCAGAGCATTCAGCTCTAGGAATTGGATCAGAACTGCCAGTGTCTAATTGTGTAGAAGAGAGGGGAATTAATAAAAACAAATTCCACAGCAGCAGAATACCACCCCATCTGGGCCTACACACAACATCCATAGTACTTTTCTTACAGTTTGTCTTACTCTTCAGTTTCTTTCTGCTTTCTTTTATTCAACACATCCTAACCAGGCAAGACGGAACTCTACTACCTATGAAGAAAAAGAAAAACTTCATTAGGGATGGAATCTGGGGGCTACTAGGTTCCTGGAAGGTTCTAGATGCTCTGAGGTGCATGTTACAGTTATTTATACAGTCTGTAATTCAGTGCTGGCATGACCATACATCTTTATTCAAAGAAATTCACTTTTACTCTTCAACTTTGCATTTTCCTAATCTCTCTGGAATTTCATAGCAGGAAGAGTCTCTTTGGAATTGCATACAAGTGTTGAAATATTGAATCAAATTTGCATGTTAGTTATCCCCCCAAGAAATGGGCTTAGCCCAGAATCAGAAATTATGGATACTTCCCACATCTGTTGTGCTGCAGCTATATTAGCATCACTCTGATCTTTGCCAGAGTCAATAACCCTACTTGATCTGCAAAGATTTATTAAAAGGTATGCTTGCTTGATATGTGTGGATAACTTTAAGCATGAATCCAAGATTCCAATATGAGCTAGAAGGGATAATGATAGATGTACAGCACAACCCTCCTACCAAAATTTGAGAGATCTCAAAAAATGTACCAAGATTATTGTTAAATCCAACAAGAAATTGTGCTACAGTAATCT
Source organism: Protopterus annectens (assembly GCF_019279795.1). NCBI lineage: Eukaryota > Metazoa > Chordata > Ceratodontiformes > Protopteridae > Protopterus > Protopterus annectens. The sequence continues at coordinate 428,614,031 of NC_056742.1, read as the reverse complement.
GCAACAAAAGCACCAAAACAACTGCAAGCTTTTTTTTGGTGTCTCTAAATAAGCTATTAACACCCAGGGTGTACTACAGCACCCTGCCCTTCCACTTCAAACAACAAAGTCCATTGTCACTCATTTCAGCACTCATTTTATCCAGTCATATCTATCATTAATCAATGACTCCCTGACTTCACCCCTCCAGCTTCCATCTATTCTTAAAAGCAACACACTGTCTTTTAGTTTTCAGCCTGTCCCAACAACAACCATTCAAAAAAAAAAAATACAAGCAAAGTTTAAAGCAACAACCTCAGCTGCTGGTAAGCTTCTCACTGAGTTCCTCAAGATAGGTGCGGAAGCACTAGCCTTCCATGTCTCCATTCTGATCAACCGATCAATAACTGAAAACTATGTTGCATCCATCTGGAAAAAAATCCATTATTATACCCCTTCACAAAGGAGGTACTTCAACGGAGTTAACAAACTATAGACCTATTGCCATCCTATCACCCCTCTCAAAAAATCCTCGAGAAATGTATTCACTCTCAATTTATGAAACCTATAACTAAACAAAACCTCTTCAACACCCAGCATGGTTTCAGGCCCTACCATAGTGCTACTACTGCCCTCCTTGACTTCACCAACAAAGTAAACCAATATAAAAATAAGGGCAACCTTATGTCTTCACTTTTCATTGACCTTTCCAAAGCATTTGACAGTGTCCCACCAGAAGCTCTTTTCTGGACTTGCAATTCTAGGTCTCACTTGCCCTTCCTCTCCTGGATTTACAGTTATTTATGTAATCATCAGCAGGCAACTAAATAGCAACAAAACCTTTTAGCATTTCAACCAAACACTGTTGGTGTTTCCCAAGGGTCAATACTCAGCCCCCTTCTATTTAATACTTTCATAAATAAACTTCATACCACTGCAACACTTGCCACTCTCATATAATACGCTGATTCATTCGATCCTCATCTGCTCTACCCTATCCATAACAAAATTACAGGAAATCACTCAACAATCTATCATTGACATTGAAATACAGCTAAAAAATTCGAACTTGCTGCTTAATGCCAAAAAAAGCGTATGCAATTTAGTCCAAAACAACACCTTAACCAGAACCACACATTTCATATTACCTCAGGTAATAACATAATATTAGAAGCCATAAGCCAAATTAAACTACTTGGAGTCATAATAGATAAAAGCATCAAATTTGACCACCACATACTTCATTCCAACAAGAAAACTCACCAAAAGCTTGGCTTTGTCTATAGGACCAAACTTTATGTGACAGATCAAGCAAGGATTACCTTAGCAGCAGCATAACTCCTACTTCTGTGTTATATGTTTCTTCTATTCTTACAAATATCAACACTATGTATAAAACGGAACTAGCCTCCTGCTATTACAAAATAGCTACATGTGCAACCAACCAACCTTATAAAACACACAACTGCCTTGCATTGAAACAATTTCAGCCATGAATTGAACAAACAATTACATATTATTGCTTCTTTTTACTTACTTCTTTCAAAAGCTGTCTTCTTGTAATAAATGGAAAAGGCCTTACCACCTTTTTCAGTGCAATGCTACACCATTCTTTACATCTGTACCTGCAGGTTTTATTTCTAGCTGTATTACGTGCAGTCAGCACTACTAATATTTGAACATAATTAATACATTTACAAACTTAGCTGGACAGATTACTAATTTCATATTCTTTACTGTCATTTTTATTTCTGAACATAACCTCTTAATAGGTACAGCAGTATTTTCTGTCATGAATTGATGGATGGCTGACTGCATGAAATGGTGTTTATTTATTTTTAATTAGTAAATTTCAGAATGTTACCTTAAGTACTTATTTGAAGGATAACATATTTGACTGTTGAATTACATGAACTTGTACAATTTTTTTCTATCACCTGTTGATTAGATTCAGCTATATAGAGATTTAAAATTGTACTTACGGTAGATCTCTTGCGTTCTCACCCAAACCTGATCAGCCCACTCTACCAGCTGGTCAGCATTATGCTTTTGCAGGTCATCATATCTGTGACAGGGTTGACAGGTGGTCATCCAACTCCTGCCAGATATCGACTTTCTTCCAAGTGCTGCTACGTGTACATACCTGGATCTTAGGTTACTAGTCATGCAGAAGGTAACGCATGATTAGGGCCTCTTTCTTAGATCATCTAGAAGTGCAGTCTAGTGCTTTTACAGATGCTGCCATCATTCAAGGTGCCAGAACAAGAATGAGGAAAGTATGGTGTGGACTGGTTTATCCAGGGTTAGAACAACTCCCTGTTAGGTGTGACATCACCTTGACCTAACCTTTTTTTATTAGCAAACTCATTACACCAGGTATTGATAAAATTGACTGGCTTGCTTTAGCCACAAATGCTGTGTCACGCCCTGTTTTCTCTTAAACACTTCACACAATTACTAACAAATAATTTCTAATTTCATGTAAATGAATTAGGTGTTACCAGTAATATATATTCATAACATTTTCACCTTTTTTTCTTATGTCTGCATTTGGTGACATGCATTCAAGTATGACAATCATTTTTTTTGTTTTCATTTTTTTAAACGTTTCTTTATTAATAGGTAGTGGAGAATGAAATGTCAATACCAAAGTGAAGTGCAAAAGTATTTCTAGGGCATCTGTATATGTACTCCTTGTTAGGGTGTGACATACACACCTGGATGGCCTGTCATTGACATTCACATTCATTGCAAACTGATATTCAGATGAATCCATTTTTAATTTCATCAGTACGTCTTATATCAGCTAGTTTAGGCCAAGCAGTGCATTTCCATGAACACATTCGCATTGCAGTGGAGTTCCAGCCATCTACAATGCATCCACGTCTTCTAAGACTCATTCATGTAGTGTGTCATGAGCATTCACAATTGGTGAAAATCAGAAATACACAGATGTACTCATAACATGGTTGTGTTAAACTACAGTTTGTAGATATGAATATAAATTACCCTAATTTATATACCAGGCATATGATTTGCTCTGCATTTAGCCCAAAGGCAGAGCTGCATTATACTGAATAGCTGAGATAGGTGGCAAATTACTTAGGATACCTTGGACATCCTAAAGTAAGAAAAACTTTATAAAATTATTAATATTCATTAACAGAGGAATTACCAGTTCCTGACATAGTGTTTTAAGGATAAATTTCAATGCATTTTGAACCGCATTGTTGTTTTACAGTCAATGACTGTTTAAGTATTGGAAACTGGTTGCATTGAGTTTGCCATGTGCTTCCTTACACTGAAAATGTAATAACTGAACAGACATCACTGTTATTCTCCATGTGATTTACACATTGTTATTGAACTTGTTAATGCTTACTGTTCATAAAGCAGAAATATAGAGGTGTAGAGAAAGTGTTTTAGTAATGCCAGTGAAGGAAGAGTACCTGTCAGTGGCAGACAGCACTGCATTTTTGTAATGAAAAATATGAAGGTGCGGTATTTGTAATGACAGTTATGTTAGATTGCTTTTGGTGGCAGGAATAGCAGACCGGTGGTTTATACTGTAACTCCTGATGTCATGTAGACAGTGCTGTGGCAAGTGTCTGGCAGTAGCATTTTTTTCCTGTGTACTACAGAAGGAGAATAAGGGATCCAGGCATAGACATGAAAACTTAAGCTATGAGAAAATTGTGTACTCATGGTAGCACTTAGGACATACAGCAAACTGCTGTTTGGTAAAGGGGGCCTAGACAAGCAGAAGTGAGTATAGCCCGGAGCCAAGTAGTTATTGAAATCAGTGAAGTTGGAGGCAGAAACACATCTAAGATACAGTGCAAGAAAAGGGCAAATAATATGGTAGAAAGTGCTAGAAGCAAGGGACGCAGAATTCAATTTCCAGGACCACTTCAGGGAGGCCTCTGAATCTTTTTAGGTTAACAGCAGATGATGAATTCCTTCTGTCCATCCATGGGGATGACTATGATACAGAAAATGGTGCAGTGGGAATAAGCAGAGGTGGAATGAACACTGTTCCATCCAACCAAAGTCTGCAGTAGCATCTGCATTCATCCTCACCTGAGGGTTGGTTGAAAGCATTCACCTTGTAAATGTTAAATATAGAATGGTGACAAATGGTGCTGTCATTGTACATGTCTCAAATCATTATTAGGTCAGCCTTTTATATCAGCCACTAATGAAAATGAAGGCAGACTTCATGATAAGTGTTCCACCACCCAACCCTGTGAGCATGCTGTACTGTAAGCTGTTTCAGTACTATTAATGTGTTGTAACAAACAGTTCAACTGTACCAATAAATATGGATGAAGTCAGCAGTAGAATGGGTGTCGCTAGTGTTGATGATGATGATGATGACTGTGATGATCATGATGGTGATAATAACTTAGTTATATTTATGAGGCACCCTGAGGGAAGTGACAGCCAGCCTCTTATTATAATGGCAGGCTCCCTTACCTTACAAAATGTTAGTAACTCTACAGAAAGTGTCACTGCATCAAATGCAGGCTGACATTCCACTCACACATGTACATCAGGAGCAAACATGCACTTCTACACCAGTGTCTCCACATGCAGACGATGAGTGTCAGGGTGAAGGCAGGCAGTCTGATGGCACTTTGTCCCCATTGACAATATTAGAAAGAGGTGTAAGGTACAGAAATTGCTTTGAAATACCTCAGGAAAACATGTAAAGCATTGGTAGCACAACAGGATATGTGCCATGGCATAGTTAAGGCTCTGAGCAGAGCAACAGAGAGACAGCTAGAAATGGTTGGAGTCCTACAGGGTATGCATGATTTCAAACTGTACTTTGAATTGGCAGACAAATGGGATAATGCTCTGGTTTCACTGATGCATAGCATGGTAGCACACCAGACATCAGTTGCAACCTACATTCATACACTGGTTCATCAAACATACCAGAGTCAAGCCGGACTCACTATAAACAGAGTAAGGGGATGTGGTACAGTCCAGACACGTAAGGAGGAAGATCACATGATAGTATCACTATCTCATAAGACAGTAATGTTAGCACTTGAAATGAGGAATCACAACACATTCATCAACACAGTCATCTACACCTAGAAGAGCCTCATGTTCAACGTCAAGGTCACACTTACGAATCACTGCCAGGTCACTGATAGGAGGATCACCTTCCTCCTCTAGATTACACTATTGGACTAATTCACCTCACAGTTCTCATAGGTGCTTATCTTCTATATCTGCTGCACCTTCACCAGGCCTATCAACAGAAGATTTGTATGACTCATTTGATCTACAGCTACTGTGATATAACATTTCTTTATAAGTGTGTTTTGTAGCTGGTGTTGGGGGAAGTAGACATATAGGCCAAGTTATTCCCGTTCCTGTCATTACCTTTACCAGTTGCAATCTTGTGCATTTGTCATTAAATGCAATTGTGTTGTGGGTAGGACAGAAGTATATGTATACATGTTAAGTACAGACATACATATCTCATTACTGCACAAATGAAAAGAGATTCTGACCTCGTCAATATTTTATATGACAGTAAGAGAGACGTGATTTGCAGGGTAACATAATTCTTTACATACAAATTGAAAATAAAAATTGCATTTGTCACTGCTGACAGTACCTGTTTATTTTGAATACTAAATACATTTTATAAATTTATTATTTATCAAATACAGCATATGCAACTGCTGACTCATTTATTGACTTTGCCGCATTCCTGGCATCAATGTGCAGGAACCAGTGAGCACTCAAGCAAAAAGCTAGTAAAAAATATTTTAAGATGATAGAGAAATGTCAGATGAACAGTGACAGTAGAACACATACCATGCAACTTAGCCCACAGGTATCACAGCATGCATCAATTATACTCTATGTGTTTTTTTTTCTTTTAAAGGGAAACACTAACCTATTTGTCCTGGTCCATAGTTCTGATCTAGACGCCATGTCTTAACCTGTGCAGCCACATTCCATGATCGAACTTGCTGCATGGGATCCCTTACTAATTCTGCCAGCTGGTCACAATTATTCATAGTGAGACTACACCTGGGAACTGCAGTGATAGCATGGGTGGCTTCACCCCCAGGCTGTTGCATAATCATATAGTGCAGAATGCTACAGGCAGTGAACATCCTACGTGCACTAACTGGGTCATACTGAAAGGCATCCCCAGACTCATCCAGACACCTGAAACAGTTCTTCAAGAGCCTAAACACCCTCTCAATTGCAATATAGGCTTTGGGAGAAGGATATGTTATATTTCTCCTCCACAGCTCCAGAAAGACTGGAGTCATGAACCACAGCACCAGTGGATATCCATAAGACCCTTAAAAAAAAAGAAAAGAAAAAATAGGAAGGAGAGATAAAAAGGAATGGAAAAGCAAACAAGAAAACTCAGATTAATATACAGCAATTACTTTTAACATTAATAACTATATACTTACAAACATAAGAAAAAAATAAATTTCTACTTACCAAAAGGATGATCACTGGGCATCTTACCACAGAGGAAGAGGCGGTGAAGTGAGCTAGTGTTCCAGATCTGTGAATCTTGTGGACAGAAGCATTGGTGATGCACCCCCATGTATCACACACTACCGGCAATAGATGGAATTGAAGACCGTCCTATTGCAGTGCTACTCACTCTGTAGACCAGCAGAGGCCCTAATTGTGACATGGGTCCTTTCTGTTGCACCAATTACCTCAGGGAAATGTGCCATTCCATAAAAAGCATACATAGTCTGAGCTTGGTCCTGAGGTGACAAGGGGAAATAGAGATACTGATCCACATGTACCAAGACTACATCCAGGAATTCCCTCAGTATTCTTGAAGCAGAAACCTGCGAGATCCCCAAGGTGTACTCAGGCTGTCTCTGGAAGATCCCTGTAACAAGTATAGTGAGGGAGATACATACTTTGGTGTCCACAGGAAAAGGAAATCCATGCATTTTTCCAGTGCCTCTATGAGGGTCAAACATGCCAGTAAGACCCTTATAATCTCTTTGTCCACTGTAAACCTATCAAGGATTTCCTGAAAATCAAAGTTATAATGAATAATCCTTTGCCTATATTTCTGCCTTCTTCATGGGTGAGCACTACTGGGTGCAAGAGGTTTTGGCCCGGCCATAACAAGCAGCTCTGACTTAGAAATAGCATTTTCACCAATTGCAACTTTTTTATACTGCAACAAGCACAAGAATGTGGGAAAAACTGGCTATGAATTCCAGTTGGTGTAAAACAGCTTTAATAGCAAAAGAACGTTTGTGTCACTTCTCATTACCATCTTTTATCTGCTCATTTGCATTCCTACATGCAGGGACACTGCAAATTAGCGTAATCAGCCTCTCTGAATTGTGGCTTAGCTGAGACAGTCTGCATTTGCCCCTGAATTCCATAATGCATTTGCTCTACTGCCTATGAATACTGACCTTACAAGTTTATAGCATAATAAGAAATGAATATCAGAGCAATTTCTGTAATTAATGTGATTGAAAAGTCTTTAAGGCTGGAAGTTAAGGAACTAACAGATAAGCTTGAAAAAAATTGTGCAAGAGAAATACATATTTTACACCAAAATGATCAAGAAGCATGTCAGAATCAATATAACTTAAGGGCTGCATGTTGTCAGGAATGAAAATATACTTTATGTACTCTGCATAGCTGCGGTGCACAATCATTCAATTCAGTGGTTACAACTTTCTGAGAACACGGCTATTTCAAAAATAGATATTAGGTTGTTAAACACTTGCAAAATGAACTGGTAGTAAAATTGTAAAACACCAGATTATATAATATTCTGTCTACTGCCAATACTTAAATTTTCTTTACATGAGCTGGAGTTGGTGAAGTGGAACAAACTTAAGAGACAGATTGATAACAAAAATGAAAAGTGTTTATTTTACAGAATTGGGGGAAGCAAGGCATGTGTAAATGATGTAGAATGCATATGTTAGATGATGGAACTTCCAGGACATCAAAGTGTATCAGATGTGAATTTAACAATGGCAGAATAAATAGATAAAGACCTTCTGCTTACAATCATTCAGAAAATATTCTAAAACTACAGTGGTCACTGTGGAATCGTAATATTTAGGGTTTCTACTAGGCAAAATGAGATGGAGACAGCCATAAACATGAAAAAACTGACAGCAGGAAATGGTAATAAAAATGTTAAACGACAATAGTCATGAAGTTGTGACATTGTTATCTTTTTTTAAAGCAATTTGAATTAGCCCAGTTTGGATGGTAATTGCATTCTATACCTATCTAGCTTGGAAATTAGATCCCTGGCTTTTATATGCTGCAGTTAGGCACAACATTTCTGCTTACAGTACTTCCCTAACCTTGTGCACTGAAGATTGGACTATTTAAATTTGTAAAAAAAAAAAAAAATACTGCACCTTTGTTATTTATTTATTTGCAAATGAAAATATTGCTAAGAGGCAAAATATGTTAATGAGCACAGTTTGTATTGATGAAATGTGAGAAGTTATAATTAAAAAAAAATGTTGCAATGCAAGAATTAAATAAAAATGTGTGTTCTAATATAATAATGAATGGTTTGCTTTTCAAGGTTTGAGTTTTAACAGAAGTATTTTGAAAGCTAACGACAAATAGGAAAGTAGTCATTCTAAATGCCAAACAATGTCTGCAAATGTATATTACTTACTTTTCTGATAAAGCAGCTTATAGGGTAGTAGAAATACAAGAATTTTGCCATGTTCTAGATAAACTTAATGAATTGTTGAAAAAAGTTGTATATCTCAGCTAGTTTCTAGCAAATATGGTTGAGAAGAAATTGCAGTCAAAGAACCGCCATATCCTATACTTATATTATCTGCTATAAATGCTTGGTTTCTCTCATCTGTCAGATCAATATGTTTGGGTTGCAATTTTTTTTTTGCAAAGTATTACAAAGATCATTAATTCATAATTTTACAAATTTGTTGTTCATGTGGACTCATTTACTGAGAATTCCATCATTTGATGTAAAGATTAGAAAAAGTATTGTGGACTGAATCAGTGTATTTCATAGCTTTTGATATTTCATGCTACCGTGCAAATGTATTCCTTGCCAATAGGATGGGGGCATTTTTATAGGTGGTTCTAAGAAATATGATATTTTTGTTAAATTAACTTTTTAACACAAATTGTACAATCCAATTAGAAGTATAATGCTGAGGGTCCCCTTGTACTAAGATATGTCAACTTGTTTTGTTTTGTCTTTCGGCTTTTCCTGGTAAGGGGTTGCCACAACGAAACTCTGGTCCGCTAATGATTGTCAGTAGATTTTTACGAAACGCTGAGGTGCCAGCTCGATGCCCATCCATCAACGAAGGCACGCCCATTTACGCATGCATGTCTTTCGAACGCTACCCAACCGCGGGGAGGACATGCAGACTCCACACAGAAGGCACTCCCAAGCCAAGCCTAGAATTGAATGGGAGAACCTCTTGCTGTGAGGTAACAACGCTACTGCCGTACCACTGCAGCATCAAGATATGTCAATTTAATGACTGTAAATAAAAAACAGTAAATAAAAATTCTCTCTTCCTCTCCTTAAGGACTCGCTTACCAAAAAACAAAGTAAATCCAAGAAAACAGTCGAGTCCAAACAGGCTGTGCAAACTTTTATTCCATAAAAACTGGTAAAATAGTGATAAAACTGTGAGCGCTTTCGGGATAACCCTTCATCAGACAATGAAACAGCTTTTGTGAATCTATTTAAATACATTTAAAAACACAACCACCAATCATCTCACTGCCCTCTTTTCCTTAGGGCTGGTCTTAAAGGTATACATGTATTCAACCCTGGAGGATGGTTTGCTGCTAGTTCTATAACCCAGTGTAGTTCATTACATTCAGTGACATTCACTATGCCCCCCCCTTCTACTCACATGAGTAACCTGTATAACCATGAACTTAAAAGTGTGTGTTGGATTCTTAGAAGTATGCACATATAGAGCATTTTGTTCATCTTTTTCTCTAATGCTGTACAAGTGATGTTGTATTCTGATTTTCAATTTACAATTAGTTTTCCCTACATAGTAACTGGGGCATGACTGACACATCACTATATATACCACATTCTCAGTATGGCAGTCTGCATATAACTTAAATATGTATTCCTTTTTATTTATGGGGTGAACAAAGCTATTCTTATCACTAATCATGAAGCATGTCTTGCAATGCCTGCAAGGAAAAGTACCTGTTCTAGCTGATGTTAACATAGTTTTGTTTTTATTTCTCATTCCTAGTTCTTTACACAACATATCTTTCAGATTACTGTTGCATCTGAAACCAAAGCTTGGTTCTTTGCCCACTATATTTTTGAATCGATCTTCACTTAACAAGATTTTCTAGTTTTGTTTAATTATTTCGCAGACCCCATTAATATTGTTGCTGTATTGTAACATAAGCCTATTTTTATTACTTCTTTCTATGTTCCTATTTTGTGTTATTGTGTTGCTCTCATGGCTTTGTGTCTCATTAACTTTAAATCATGGTCTAGCCTTTCCCTTTCTAGCTCTCTTCACTACTTCTAATCCCTCTTGCATCAGGTTATTTGTGTAGCCCCTTTGTTCCATATGGTTCTGTAAACTCTCCAGCTCTTTTTCAAAATTGGCTTCTTCTGTACATAGTCTCGATGTATGTAAACCCTGTCCCACTACTATGTTTTCAAAAGTACATCTAGGGTACATACTTGAAAATTCTAGATAGTGATCGCTCCAACAATTTTTCTTATATAGATAGGTTGACATGCCAGTCCTTACGTCATTGGTTATTCTTACATCCAAAAAGTCTATAGATTTAAAATCTTGTTTTACTGTAAACCTTAGAAAATCAGTGGTTGTCTCTAGATGCTTAACAAACCTTGTCAGTTCATTCTCACTACGTTGCCATAAAATATAAACATCGTCCACAAATCGAACATAATGCAGTAAGTGGTCACTCCACCATTGGTCATTAATAAGGACATTCGTCTCTTGCTTCATAGGAGGGGCAGTCTCTGGGACACATCTGTCTCTCCAGAATGCTCTGTTTATGTAACAGACAAAACTCAGGTCCTTAGACCTTCTATTTCTGGTACTCTTTGACTTGTGTATATGTAGGAGATTCATGTGTGGGGTTTGGGGATGCATTGTAAGTTAGGCATAGATCACCCCTCAGCAAACTATAGGAGATTGTAATATAGGCTTTCATGTACCAATAACAACATGATGTATGCCCTGATCTGCTTCTGTGGGCCCTTTTATACTGGGGAAACCCCTACAAAATTTAAAGAGGAACATGTCTGGGACATTCTTAGTGAGAGTAAAGAAAGCCTGTCAATATTTGTCTTGTTTCAGGTCATGGGAATAAACTAAATGTTTACAAGTCACTGTGTTAGAGGAAATATGTTGCTTTGAAAGGAGAGACATAACGTTTAAAGAAAAATCAGTTTATAAAGACAGTTTATACACTATTTGCTCAAATTAAACCATATGGTTTGAATACAGATCGTAAGAAGAAAGTTTTAAACCCAGGTTTAAAGCTGTTTATAGAAAAATATTAAAGCTCAGTCTAGTATTTGCTTTAGTATTTAATGCTGATAAATCTTCATCTAAGATTTTAGCATCAGGGAAGAAAGTCTGAGGTAGTAAGAGATTTTTAGTAATGCTATTTTTGGATATGAAAGAGTAAATTTTTTTATATTCTTTACTGTCTTTGTTATTAGAGTACTTTTTCTTCAGTGCTGTATTTTTTTAAATCTGGTAGGTTCATAGGTGATTACTGGGATAATGATTCCTCCGGGGGGGGGGGGGGGCTTTTTTAAGTCTGGGCATGTCTCCCAATTGTATCTACCAGCCTGATAGACTTGTCTTATGGAGGCTATGTAGACTTCAGCATGGGCGGTCAAGCATTTACAGTATGCCTCTCTCTATTAGAGACATAGGTGTCAGATCATGGATAAATTTCCGACTCCCCATTCACTTGTCCAGGTTATGCTTGACCTGATTTAGAGAAGAGCTCTGCTTGACCTAGATAGGAAACTTGTTTCAGAGATGGGGGCAGACTCTGAGATATATGCCTGTCCCCCTAGCAAGTCCTATTTATACTGAAGTTGAGGTTTACGTCCTTGGATCAGGTAATTCTGCTGCTATTTGTTTTGCATATGTGAAACAGGCCCATTAGAGTGGAATCAGGTATTTGACTGGTTAACTAAAATGGTAAACCATGTTGGACCTGCTGGTAGGGTTTATCTAGATTTTAGCAAGAATGCTGACATCACCACACAAACCGTTGATTAGTAAGTTAGGGAATTTGCTTGGGTAAACATGCAGTTTTGCTTGAGCAGACATGTTTCTGCATGGCAAAAGACAGGGACCAAGAATAATGCCTCATGTGTTAAAGAAAACACAACTATTAAGATAGAGAGTAATGCAGAGACCAGTGCATCCAACAAGCATTATAATATATATATATATATATATATATATATATATATATATATATATATATATATATATATATATATATATATATATATATAAGTTGCTGGAAAATAGGGCAACTTGGAATGACACTTAAACTTGCAGGAGTGGAACAGGAAACATTTATCTATTTCAAGATTTCTATCTCTTATCTGTTTCAACTTTCACACATGAGAATAATCAAAAAAAAGAAGCCAAAAAGACTTGGGACAGCACATGGAAGGTACAATCAGATTATAGGACAGACTCTACAAACAACAAATGATATGGCTTTGCCAATTGTATGTGTACTACTAGGAGCCCATCCCTTCACATATATAAAATAATACCGAAGCAAGTTAGAGATGGGTTGCCAGGATTATGCAAGTCTGTACCAGAAACAGAAAAATTAGTGAAGCTTAATATTCACAATCTTAATAAAAAGAGGTAGATGTACAATATAATCATTCATGTAAGCTGACAAAATAAATTCTAGTCAAGAAAATAACATCTTCATAAAACAAAATCCTTAAAGAAATGGATACAGTATTGAGAGATGCATTTACACTGTCACTGGAGGCAAGACTGTCACACAAAGCATTCAAAATGGCAGTCGAGTTGTCAGTAATGTAAGCATTACACTGGCTTCACACAGTACGGAGCTAACATCTAGACCAACGTATGTTGAGGCACTTAAAAGCAAACTTCATAAACCTCAAAAACCACCTAGACATTTGACTTACAAAAAGAATCCACAGCAAACCCAGAAATACTCCACCAAAACAACACCAAACACAACACAAAGCTACACCATTCGTAGCTTGAACTGCAAAGCGCATAAAGCAAGCCAACACATCATCATAATCATCATCATCATCATCATCATTATCATCATCATCATCAAAAGCAAGCCAACACATCATCATCTTCATCATCATCATCATCATCATCATCAGCCCCCTTTTTCCCATTTTTCTACATGGGGTCAGGGTATCGTGTTAACTGTCGCCAACTCTCTCGATTCAGTGCCACACTCCTGCCTTCTTCAACATTCAAGGCTTTGTAAACCTCTTAGGTTCATAAGTTCACAAGTGCAAGTCAACACACTACCCGCTATTTTAGTCATAGGAGAGTCCAATGAGTGACATACAGATATCCAGCTCACCAAGCTGAATAATGAGAACATTATTATCAGTTGTCTATCAGGGGTCAGGATGCATAAAAGCACCTATGCAATTAAGTATTTAGACCACAAGTAGCAGTATGACTCAGCCGTAGTCAATATGGGTGTAAATAACCTGAGGGATACCTTCCTGGACTACATGAAGAGAGAAATTATGAAGCTCTCAGATTATGAGTTTCAGGCTGTTATGTGCCTAGCATTGAGCAGCATTCTACCTTCACCAAGGATGACGCCACAATATGAGTTTTGTCCCTCAGGGCTCAGTGTTGAGTCTGCTCCTTTTTGGCATCTACTTCTCAGAAGTCAAGGCCACTGGCAAGGGCCTCTGGCTGACCAAGTTTGCAGATGACTGCAAACTAAGAGCAGTCCTAGAATATTCCATGACACTAACATCCTACAGAATGGACAAACACAAACAAATAACTAGAGATAAAGCTACAGCTTAAAACCCAAAGCCAAGAAATACATAACGGTACCCCTTGGGAAGACAGCCACCTTAGGAAATTACCTTATCACTAAAACACCTCAATGAGTAGAATCATCATTCAGGGATTTGGGTACATATGTACATGGTAACCAGACTCTCTACCAGAATGTGATATGGTAGTAGGGGAATCATTCCATATTGCTCAACTTACAAGCAAGGGTATGACATTGAAGTCTAAGGAAGTCATCATTCCACTGCATTTCTCACTCATCTGGGACATCTCTTAGCATAATGCCCCCTTCTGTATGTACCTGACCAGCAAGATGCAACACCTGGAACATTTACAGAGGTTCCTCACAAAAAGAATATGTAGTGTAAACAGCATGTTTGATGCAGGTTACCTGAAAGCCCCATGCTTATACTGTGTTTCTTACAGACTGTTAAGAGGCAATCTATGCCTGGCATGCAAGGCATTATTGGATCCCACTCTGATGGACCTTTTGCATATCTGAAAAATGAACAGCATCAGAATTACTTCATCTAGGAATTTAAATAGGGCATGCTGGAGGGACAAGTATGACTCTCAGAGAACTCCCCTTCATTGGAACAGGTTTTCTAGCCATGTGAAGCAAAACTCATCCTAACCCTATTCAAAACCAGTGGATGGGAAATCAGGAATATACCTTAGGTCTAGCACCTACATCTAATGGACAGCTACAGCCTGTAAATCTTGTCATAGCTTACATATTCCCCTTAAAGTAGCCTCTAAAGTTCATAAACTTGTGAGATACAATTGGGAAGCTTGGCTGGACTAACAGAGACCAGCACACAGACTTGTGAGATACATTTGAAATGCTTGGTTATTCTTATAATGGCCACACTGGTTGTAAACCTAGTATGCGCTTGTGAACCATGAACCTAAGAGGTTTACAAAGCCTCTTAATTGGTGTACCAGGATAAAACACAGACTACAGCCCAGGTAACACTGGTTTGATTCGTGGTTCAGATGGGAAGGAAAGGGGCTCATAGATGTGATTGGCCATGGCTGCAGAAAGACAGATTTTAATTAGGAATGTTGGGATGAGTATGAGGAGAGCATATCAGGTCTCTGAAGGCAGTTTCAGGGAATATGAATGGAGTGAAGTACATTCTCAGAAACTACTTTCACTGACCATGAAGTTTGCATATATACATTCAGAGATTTGGGTGATTTCCCTCACATCAGTGGAGAAAGGAAGCTTGTTCATAAAAAAAAAAAAAAAACTTCAGATGATTGCTAAAGCTACATCTGATGTTGTCATTTTCATTCATTCCTCAACCTGTGGGTTTCGGATCGGACCCTTGGATCCAACTCGGCCCCTTTCTAAAGCTTGAGCTCCTCACCTACCCATAATGCCTCATTCCCCCAGATAACCTCAGATCTCTTTTGCCACTCATAGGAAAAGCATCATGATCCGCTTGCTCAAACTCTATTTGGATATCAACAGTTAAGTCCGTAATTTCTTCCTTTTTATTTTTATACTATTACTTCCTTATCTCCCACACTTTTTCTATTAAAAAAAAAAGTCTTCACATTTTTTCCTTTTAAAATAGCAATTGTTGGCTGTTTCTCTATGGTGGGAGCTACTTTCCTTTCCTCTCTCCTTTCCTACTTAACTGTTAAGAGAATGTCAGATAAGCCTTTAGAATTGAAGAAAAGTGCACTTCCTGTGGCCCCAAGATACCCTTGTCTGATTTCCACAGGAAGTGAGTATATTGTTTTGGCCATGCTCACCTCGAAGTCTCCTACTTTATTTGCAAGGGATTTCACCAGAGAGCACTGGCTGACAGAAGAAATAGACTTATTCTGATGGGCCTCCTACCTTCTTTTGCCCTGTCTGCAGGTTCTTCCATATCAGAAGCTCAACCCTACTCGAAAAAGCATAGAGACATCTGGGAATGCAGTAAATATTCCCCAGGAAATTAAGCCTCTTTTTCTTCTGATGACCCTCCATCCAAAGCTCCTAGGGCATCAGATCTGAAACCCTCAAATCCAAGTAAGTCTGCACAGTTGGCTCCTCAGCTCCAAGCTCCTGTACCTCATCCTCCAACCACAGGGTATCCCCTTAAAGAGAGATCCCCCAAGACTACATGCAAGACATCTTCTACAGAATCATGTGTAAGGTCCTGCTATAGCCTTCTGGAATCAGAAGTGGGCAGTTTGGTGAGGCAATTCCTTCAGACACAGATCCAGATAGTGGTCTTACCAGCTCCATCCCCTACTGGATCTGAGGACAAACAATCATCTTTCAGACCATTAGCTCCTTCTCTGATCAGACCTCCTGCTTCAGAGTCCTCAGATCCGAAGTTCCCAAGATTTGAGGTATCTGAGCCAACAAATGATTCTCTCTTTGACTCTGACAGCTTCCCTGACTCTCTCAGCCTCTACTGCGTCTGGGCAGAGCGGTCCTCAGAAAAGAAGCCTTGATGTCAGCTCAGAGGGGTTGACCTCGACTCTGAATTTTTTGGAGCCATCACTTCCCCTTGGAGTGTCAGCATTCGACAGCTTGGCCCTGGCTTCCCCCTTAGAGCAGAAGGCCTGGGGGGCTCGAGTATCCTCTGCCCTGGTATCTTCATTTCCAGGGGGATGGTCTTTAGTGTCTCCAGCCCCTTCCACTTTCAAGGCAGTAAAGTGGGTTCTTTCCATGCCCAGGAGAGCCTCGGCTCCAACTCTTTCAGATCCATTCCTCCCCCCATGGATACTGTCTCTGAGACCTCACCACTGGCAACCTCAAGACAGCTGGCCCAGCAAAGTCTTCAGATACTTCCACCCTTGGAAAACCAGATCTCTCCTGATATGTCTTTGGAAAACCCACCAAACAGATACCCCAGAAGAGAAGGTGCAAAAGGAGGTACCTTTATACCCCAGAAGAATCTGTTACAGAAGGCATGGATTTCGAGGAAGGGGAAAGCTCCTGGGGAACTGGACCTGAGGATGTCTGTTTTGGAGACATCTTAGAAATTCTGAACCAGGAAGGTGGATGGTCTTCCCAAAACCCTACCTCTGAAGAAATTATGTTTTTGGAGCCTTTCATATCTGGGCCTGTCTACATATTGGGTGTCCCACCTCCATTGAATCACTTATCAATCTGGTATCAAACAGGGTTTAGAAGGCCTTGGACACTGTAGATTCTATCCCCAAATGTGCAGACAAGATCCTTATTGCCACCTCTGACCAACCCTATTGGACCAAAGGAATCCCGGTAGATTCCATGGTTGTTGCTGCAGCCACTAAGAAGGAGCTGGCCCAGGAAAGTTCCAATGTCCATTCCCCAAACAGGGGGTCTAGGACCATGGACAGATTTGGCAAGAGAGTTTATGCCTTGTCTACATTTAACTTATGAGCCTTAAACCTATATTTCCCATTTTGCTAGGCTACAGAGGGATTTAATCAAAGAACTTTGCATCTCTATCCCAGAGTCAATGTCCAATGAGGAAAGGAAGTCTTTTTCCTCCAGAATGGCCACTCTACAGTCAATTTCCAAAGTGTCGATTAGGTCACTGTCCCATGCTGCAGAGGGTACCTTAAGGGCCACTGGTTCCGGCATTGGCATTAGGCCCCATGCTTGGATGAGGCTGTGTGAGTTTGCAGGACCTTTCAAGGCACCTTTTGTCAATGCTCCTTTTGATGGATCATCTTTGTTTGGGTCCACTGTTAGCGACACCCTCTCCCATAGTGAGAAAAATGGAAAGACCCTGTCTGTCATTGGAATGCGTTTTTTTTGCCCCACAAAAATCCTTCTCCAGTAATCAGCATGGGGGAAAACTGTGGTTCAAGAAATTTTGGAGTCCTTTTCAGGAATCTCAGGGAGATTTTTTCCCCCCAAAGGCAAAGGGAAAAACAGTTTTATAATGGTAGACACCTCCCACATGGAAGAGGGGGTCCACAAAATCAATGGTCTTGAGATTTTTAATCAGACAGACCCTTTTAGTGCCCCTGAAAGGTTGGCTGACTGTACTTTTCTGGAGGCAGTCGGGGTGCTTATTCTTGCGCCCAGAAGCCTGGCTACCCATCACAAACAACCAGTGCATGCAAAGGATCATATCCAGAGGATACTCCATTCCCTTTTCAAAATTCCCCAAACCAAAGAGCTCTATCTTGTATGTTCCACCCAATCAGAGAGAGGCAGCATTGTTGGAGATCTCAAAGCTGTTCCAAAAAAGAGTAATTCAGAAGGTCTCTCCAGACCAACTTGGATCAGGCATTTACTCAAGATTCTTTTTAGTACCAAAAAAGACAGGGGACCTAAGGCTCATCTTGGATCTGGCACCTCTGAACAAGTCAGTAAAGAACTTGAAGTACAGGATGGTCACAGTGCAGTCCATTCTATCTCTTATGAAAATGGACGGCTAGATATGCTCAATAGACCTGAAGTTTGCATACTACCACATCAAGATAGACAGAGGCTCCAGAAGGTATCTATACTTTGGGCTGGGAGCCAGACATTTTCAATTCAGAGCACTTCCTTTAGGTCTCACCACAGCCAATAGGGGGTTCACCAAATGCATGGCAGTAGTTGCAACTCATCTAAGACTGCAAGGATTCCATGTGTTTCCTTACCTAGACAACTGACTCCTAACTGCTTCAATCAGGCATTTATTCACTCAATCTGTTACAACTAGCTCCTACTTTAGGCATAACCATCAACATGCAAAAATCTTAGTTACAGAATGTTCAGAACATACACTTCATAGGAACACATCTGGATTCAACCAAAACCTTGGCCTATCTACCTCCAGATAGGATTTTGACTCTAAGACTACATATCAGACAGATTTTAGCAATTCCAGCTCCTCCAGCAAAACTAGTACTCAGAGCCCTGGGATCCATGGCTGCTACCATGACCCCGTTACCATCAGCATGTCTACATATCAACATTCTGCAGTTGACCTTAGGAATCCATTGGTTATTACACCAACACCCTCTAAGCTAATCGATCAAACTATCACTTGTGTGCAAAGATCCTCACCTCTGGTGGCTACCAAAAAGGATGCCCCTTTGCCCCCCAAATGCCACATTGACCACAGGCACCTCCCATTTGGGATAAGGAGGTAATTTCCTAAATCAGACAGTCCAAGTTAAGTGGACATCACAGGAGGCCAATCTGCCTATTAGTGTCCTGGAGATGAGGGTGGTCCTTCTGGTGTTACAGGCACTTCACAGCTTTCTTCTTCTAGGGACTATTGTTATACAAATGGACACTATGTCATTAGTATGGTACATCAATAAACAACGGGGAACCAGATCCTACACCCTGTGTTGAGAAGAAATGTGTGTGGCAGTAGGCAATTTCTACCAACTCATTTTTGATTGCAATGCAAATTCCAGGGGAGTGCAACTTCCTAGCAGACAGGCTCAGGGGAGTCTTACTGATGCCTCATGAGTGGTCTCTGAGTCAGTCAGTGGAAAACATTATCTTCCACAAATGGGGTCAAACCTGCTGCAGTCTCTTTGCATCTGCCCACAACAACAAATGAAACAGGTTCTTTGCCTTGATTTCCCCTCAGAGACAGTCAACCAAAGATGCCCTAGTCCATGCTTGGTCTCCTGGTCTACTTTCTGGTTTCATACCTCTTCTCTTGATCCCTATATTTTTTCAGAAAGCATTCAGGTTGAAGAACAAAGTGATCCGCATTGCTCCTATTTAGCCTCGACAAATCTGGTTCACCTTCCTTTGGTTTCATCTGATTTGCTGTCCATGGACACTGGAACCACATCCAGATCTACTGTCCCATCCATCAGGGCAAACTCACCCTGATCTCCCAGGTCTAAAACTAACCACATGGTTTCTCCAATTACAGTGATGGCTAGATTTTCCAGGACTTTTTCCCTGTCTGAAACATTCTGAGCTCCTCCCACAAATCAACTACTGGGAGAATCTATAAGAGCAAATGGAAAATATTCTGTATATGGGCTCAACAAAAGCAGTTAGATCTTTTTACTGCTCCTGTTCCAGCACTTCTAGATTTTCTTGCTCATATTTTCCACAATGGGGCAAGTCACTCTGGTATGAAATTACAATAAGTAGCCATTTCAAAGTATCATATCAGAGAAAATCCCTCTTCTTTAGCTTCATCTAAATTGTGAAAGGCTTTCTCAGAGGTACTTTCCAACATCGCCCTCCAGTTAAAGCTCCAACTCCTCCTTGGGACTTAACTATGATTTTATAGGCACTAGTTCATCTCCCTTTTGAACCTTCAGCTAAAGTAGATTTGAAATTCCTATCATGGAAGACTGTTTTACTAATTGCTATCACATCTAGGGTTGCCATCTATCTGTTTTTTTCCATACTATCCAGAAATCAAATTGATTCTCTGGTAGTCCAGAAAACACTGTACAAACTCCAGTATTCTGTTTCAAAAAAGGAAACAGACTATTGGAGTTTGTTAAATCGGCTGATTTTTTTATTTTTTTTTACAGAAAAGCATAGTAAATTGGCTGAAAGTAGGCGTCCGGAATGGAAAAAGAGGGTTGGCTGATGCAATAGTGATGTCACAAAATGGGTGGAGCATGGACAGGAGAGGAGCGAGGATGAGTGGGGTCATGTGTGATGCTAGGGGTGTGACCTTAGTCTGGTTTTATCCCCAAAGAAAGGTGGCAATCCTAATCACTTCTGCAAGAAGAGTATCTGAATTAAAAGCTCTCTCCTCCAAATATCCTTATTTAATTTTTCATAAAGACAGAGTAACCTTATGTACCAACCCGGCCTTTTTACCTAAAGTTGCCACAGAGAAAAACATTATACAATCTGTCAACTTACCAGTCTTCTTTCGCAATTACCAAAACAAAGGGGAATATACTCTTAATCTGTTAGATGTTCACAGACAGCTGCATTTTTATTTAAACAGAACTACATGTTTCAGAAAATCTGACCAGCTTTTCAAATCCTTTTCAGATGTTAGAAAAGGAAAACCAGTTGCCAAGACCACTTTAGCTAAATGGTTAAGAGACTGCATTTCATTTGTTTATGAATCTAAAGGTGTTTCCTTACCCAAGAAAGTCAAAGTTCACTCTATTAGATCAATGACAACTTCTCAAGCCTTTGGGGCAAAAGTTTCAATTGATGATATTTGTTCAGCTACGTCTTGCTCAAATTCTCACACCTTTATTTCTCACTATAAACTGGACATTATCTCTAGAAATAGAGCTGCCTTTGGTTCTGCAGTGCTCTTTAATATCCTTCCATGAAGGCCATCCTGGATTAATGTAGATGGGGACTCTGTCCCACTGGTTGAGGAACAAATGAAAATGACAACATCAGATGAAGAAGTTATGTACTTGCCATAACATTCCATCTGTGCTGCCTATGTTCATTCTTATCAACTTCCCCACCCTCCTTCCCCATGTCCATTTTATGAAGGACCTGATAGATATGCTAATAAGAATCCTTGTTGCGCTCCTGATCTTTGTTCTACCACTTTTAGTGCCTTTCTGATATTATATACATTATTGTACATATCTATATACTTTGAAAATATGTTAGCAGAAAACTCAATATGAGGTAATCTGGGAAATGGAGCATTATAGGTAGGGGAGGAACTCACGTTTTGGAGCCTAAGCTTTAGAAAGCAGCTGAGAACCCACAGATTGAGGAAGAATGAAAATAGACAACAGAGATGGAATATTATGGTAAGTACATAACTTTTTTTGGTGAAAGTTTTTTTTTTTATTTTTATGTTTGTTGAAGTTATATTTGGTGAGCTGACATGAATATAGTTTTGAGTAGGGATGGGTTAGTATGGGCTGTGTTTATTTGATGGAGTATTTTCTCCTCCACTTCCAAATTTTATCTTATGTTTTCCTGCTAGTTTGTGATCAAGTGCTGGCTAATAAGGATCAGTGGTGGTAATTCTGTAGCAGGAAAATAAAGGGATTCTGTATTCTGGAAGTAGGCATATTTGCTGAAACTCCTAGTTAAATTTCAATCGGTTCTTTTGTTTTTTCTGAGATAAACAGCATTGGGCTCTGCTCTGTGCAATACTTCCAAAAGTTATACTAGATTGACACATGTTCTTTCAGTGTGAAATTCTGTAAAAACAAACCTACCCATTCTCACACCCGCTAAAGGACTTTAGCTGTGTTTCCATACTATCTCCAGGGTTTCCACCTACTGGAAAAAGGCTTTACTGCCCCCATAGTGCCAATTTTATGCAGATTCTAGCTAATATATTTTCAAATCAAACAAAGAGAGATCAAGCCACAGACCATGTCAAGATGACACTTCTCAGTGCCAGGAATATAAATGATAAATTATCTAATTGTGAGGCCCTGTTGCATTTGGAGTACACACACTTGTGTGTTATCACAGAAACACATTTTACAAGTACTGAAAGCATTCCCTCCATTCCAGGGTATTGTGCCTAACACACTTTTCAGCCAGATGGTAACTGCATCAGAGTATCCATATTTGTTTGTGACCAAATCACTTCTGGGCAGATCCATAGAGACCCTGAACCTGGACTGACTGAGATCCAAATCATATTAAACAATGCCAGCTATAGGATCATAATATGTTACAGGGCCTACTCTTTTCTCCCGTATAACTGTGTTAGGTTCCTAAATACAATAGCTGGACTTCAAATGAACATGAATCCAATTATCCTAGGACACTTTATCTACCCGACAATACAATGGCATACCTATACATCAACTGTACATTGCACATAAAGGCTTCTTGATTTCACAGACAAAAAGTCCATCAAACAAGTTGTCAAGGATTCTGCTAAAGGACAAAATATTTTTGACCTGGTCCTTATTAACTTGGCACTAATATCAACTATAACCCTGCTCCCTCCTTCAGTTAAATCTGATCACAAAGTAGTTGAGTTGCCTTCAAAATGTCTAAACACTTAGATGCAGATATCACAGAGTTCAGAGACTTCAAATGTACAAACCTACAATCCTATGATGAAGTCTAAAAATTCAAGTTTAACTTTATTACCCAAGATTTTGTGCACCTCAGTAAACGGGGTCTATATCAGATTGTCGAATGCTGACAACTTCGAAGCTTCAAACTTTGAGCTTGAAAGTTCAAAGTCTAAAAACATTGAATGTCAAAAAACCCCACTCAAAACCCAAAACAAACTAAAACAAAACACTCTATGCAGGGGGTAAGCACCTATGCCCCCACACACCCCCGCTACTTAAATATACCACCTCCGAGATAGCAATACAGTGCAGTAAAGGGAAATCTTCCCTTCCCGCACTCTATGGCGATCTCCATTATACGTTTTGATGTTTTTACAATTCGAACTTTCAAGTTTTAAGTTTAGTGCTTCGAACTTGTCAGCATTCGACATTATGATATAGACCTAATAAATGCACTAACCTTGTAATCCCTACCACATCCAAATGAAAGGAAAAGTTTAAAAGTAAAGCAACCTGCAGAATAATGTTCAGGAGGAGGAGGAGTGAGATGTAAGGCGAAGGCAGGAGTTCAGCTATTTATGTAATATTGGACTGATAATAGTTACAAAGAAGAAAAAGGTATGTGATGTATAATGTATGTAAATGGAAAAAGCATGTTTGTTTTATTTTCTGTTAATCCACATTTGCCTTTGTCTTAAGTGATAATTTAATATAGTAATCTAAAAAAAAAATGAAAAGCAGACCAATCTGGTGCTCCATGAAAATAAATAAAAACATGCAATAAAAATGCTTCTAGAAAGCTATAGCAAAAAAAAAAAAAAAAAAATCAAGGTTAGTATTAAAACGCTATCAGAACTAAAACACACCATCAGGAATATACAAAAGCATTAGATGCTAAAGACAATTACAAATCCTTCCTTAGATATGTTAGGAAGCTAAGGAATAACACCCAACATTGCTCAGCACTTACTCAACATGGCACTTCCTACTTGGATCTAATAGAGGCAGTAAGCATACTAGCAAAGTCAGTTAAAAGTTGTTGTTTGTCTTCCAGCTTTTCCCAGTTAGGGGTCGCCACAGTGGAACTCTGATCTGCTAATGATTGGTAGTGGAGTTTTACGTACCGGGTTACCAGCCCTGATGCACAACCTTCAACAAAGGCACACCCCATTCACATATGCCTCCACACAGAAGACGCTCTAGCTGAGAATCGAACGGGACAACGTCTTGCTAGGAGGCGAAAATGCTACCGCAGCACCACCACCGCAGTTAAAGTCAGTTAAAAGTAATCCCAGAAAAAAATATACAAAGCTCACATATCCCACAGAATCTCAAACCCTATATCATAACCAAAGAATACTTGCTAAAAGCGTATATATACACACACACACACACACACACACACACACACACACACACACACACACACACACACACACACACACACACACACACACATATCAAATAAAAGCAAACCATAATTTACACATGGAAGTGGTATCACATAACTAATGTATAATTTATGTTATTTCTTAATCATTTTGATGTACAAGCACTATTTTTATTAAAATTTCTCTGGACATTTATCTTCAGCAAATGTTTTATGTAACATTAGCAGAAGAAAACAAAGAGAGATAAAGGAATAAGAAAATTTAACTTGTGGAAATGCAAGGGCATACATTATAAAACAATATTAAGCAAAGCATCAAACAACTGACATATTCAGAGGCACTAAAAATCTGGTATTATTTAATAACCAACAGCAGTAGCTTAGATACAATCTGCGATGGCAGAACAAGACAGTCCAAGTTAAGGGGAAAAGAATGTCATTAAAGGAGCTCTCACTTTGGAGATGTTTTCCTAAATGAACAGATCTGTGATGAAGTTTTACATTAAGGAATTCGATCACTAGCATTCAAAAGAAGCATGCCTTTTCCGTTAGAGAACAAAGAGTTTGCTACTGTACTTTAATACTATAGGGCAAATGCAAACTTACTTCAGTCCTGAAGGTCGCCAGATGCTAAACATGTTCATCTGCCATGTGGAGCTACTTCAACATTGTCATCAATAATATGACAAAGATATGGAATTGATTTCCTGTCTCTTGTGGTCTCAGGGCTCTACTGTAGTGACTTAATCCTATTACAAGCAAAACTGCTGAAGTAACGTATTTGGAAGAGACTGCAGTAATCAGTAATGCTTAGTTGTCATTTTTCACTAGAAATGGCCTGATTAGAGCTGATTATTTTGTGTGTTGTTATCGTTGTTGCTGTATTTGCAAATAGTGAGATACAATTCTCATAGTCTGACACAATGCAAGATCTGACTAGTGTAGCTGTCAGAAGTACTATAGGATGCAGAGCACTTTTTACCCCCTCAGGCTCCTATACTAGCATGAAGACACCTGTCTACACATTCATTATGTTACTAATACACACACATAATTGTTTACATAGTTAAAATTTATTATACAGGTGTACATATTTAACTCTTTACCTGAAGCATACTGAGTTTAAGAAAAATCTTTAACTGATACTGGTTGCTGGGGTCTAATAGTCTCTGTACATGGACTGTACAATTCTCTCATAAAAGTATGGCTAGGGGCACAGCCTTCTAAAAAAGCATCTAGAACCCTATGTCCTACTGCCTTGTTCTGTGCTGCTGTAGCTTTTGAGTTAATTTGTTAAGTTCAAATGGACCGTTTCAGTGCTCGAAAGATTAAAACTTGATGCACAGCATCAGAGAGCATTGCCTGTCCCTTCTGTCAAGGGGTAACCCATTTGGTAAGCAGAAGAAAGGAGATGGCAGGTAGTTGACAAAGTCTAGAACAGTCATATACTAAACTGATTGGTTGATTTGAAACTCATTTTACTGATGAAGGTTTTTAAATGAAAAATAAAAGGGCTTATCTTGTTGATCAAGTTTGCAATGAAATAAACTTATATGGATTGTATTCCAGGTTCAAGTCTTGGCTATAATGTTTTGTTTTGGAGTTCATTAGTTGATTAAGTCTGCCATAGCTATCACATCATAATTTTGGATCTTTTCTAAAATGACTTGGGATGTAGAGATATTTGGTTCCTCATATAATGATAATAGGTGAAAACTCATTTCTCCTCTATTTCCTGAGAGGTATCCATCAATCAAATCATGAACCGCCCTTCCTTTCCTTATCCTTCAAGGCCTTGTCATCTACAAACACATGTGGGCATGTCCATATGGGTGTTGATAACCCCCCAATGTCAATTCTGGGTACATAATTTTATGGATAAAGTATGAACCAGATGGCATGCCACCAATTCAGAATTTTGGAAAAAAAGGTAACATTCCAGCTACTTCCCATGGGATAGGCTATTCAGTATTTTTGTATCTAACACTGCTCACCCTAAGAGAGTTGAGGCTTTACAAGAAATCATCTGACTTAATGAGAAATGTTACATATACCAATTTGGCAAATATTATCCTAGTTAGTTGGCATATAAACTCTTGTGGGTACTCTTCTGGTTGGGGGGCATTTTACAACCTCCATAGCTGCTATTCCAAACAAAGAATTTCAACGATAGATTAAGTCTTTATATGGCTATTTCTCGGCTGGGCCTGCTAGTATATGTGAGAATATATACAATAATAAAGGAGGCAGGCACATTTAAATATTGTTCTTTTCATGAAAGATACATGTTTGGCAGGAATGCAAATACCACAAAAAGTTTCTGTCAAACAGGGCTTAAGTTTAGGTGTAGCACTGAAAAAAGGTTAATATGTAGATACTGTATATCCCAAGATACCTAGGATTCCTAAAATTCCAGGTATAGAATGGCATCATCCCACTCATTATTAATTTACCTGCTTGCTGGAATGTAGGGAAGGCTTCCATTTTCTTACTGGTCAATTACAAGCATAAAACAGCTGCAAATTCATTAAGGCTCACAGCTACCATTAGGATATCCTGCAGTGGGTTTTGTCCTAAAGCAGCAAATTATTTGCAAGAAACAAGACTTGTATTTCTATCAAGTACATCGATCAACCTGACAGTAAGTCCATAAGTTGAAGTATCCTGTTAAGAGGCGCAATGGCCAGTACATAAAGATGGTAGCAGAAGACATGTCTGTCTGGTGTCCCACTAAAAAAATAATAAAAGGTCTCCATGTCCTATTGGTTGTGAATGAACCTACTGCAACACTGTACAGTACTTCGGTCAATTGTATTACTCTGACTGGAACCCAACTCCTTCATACCCCCAGAAAAAAATTCTACCTAATATAATCAATAGCTTTTTTCTGAAATCTGTTAGGATGGCAAAAATTAGGGTTAGTGACTGCTTGTAACTCTTTGAAATCTAACTGCAGCATGCTCAGATAGTTAGCACTTAAACATACCAGAATAAATTATGCGTGAGCTGAGAGGATATTTGAGCAAAAAATTCCCTTCACTTTTTTGCCAGCACGTTAGCATTTAATTTCATGTACACATTGACTAATTAGATCAGAAGGTAATTGCTCACATATCTGCATCCTTCTCTGGTTGGACAGTACCATTTACATTTGAAAGGACCAGAAAAGCTGAGAAAGCACCAAGGACAACTTTAGACTAATGGTATGACATATTTCCACATTCAAGCCATCAGGACCATGGAAATTACCTTTAGAAGAGTCTTTTATTTCTTTGCACATGTGCAACTGGGTAATTGGGACAATTAGCAGTGTTCTTTAATCATCTCAGAGCTAAGGCAGGGCTACCTTCTTCAAAATTTCTTCCACACACTCTTCCTAAGTTCTTTAGAACCCCCTTGCTTCAGGTATAGGGACTAGCAAAACTCTACAAAAAGCATGATTTATATCAGCTACAGAGAATGCTTTCCATGTCAGACTGAGTTTTTGATGTTTGAGATTTCACATTCCTACCTGCGACCGAACAAGTCTCAGTGAACTTATTTTGTACTTAATTAAATTTGGGTGCTGAACTATGTTCATAAATCTCTCATCAGTGCTGCTGTCACTTCTCTCTTGTCCCTAATTATTTTGCCCCATCTCTTTGTTAACTGTACATTATTTCCCCACAGCCAAGTGTCTTTATCTTCCATTTGAAGGTGTCTCACCCTTTTTAGATTAGAATATTTTCCAAACAGTTCCATTCAGGAAATATGGAGATTCCCCTCCTGAATGGTGCACATTAGAGCTGTCTGCACATGATCAAGCCTTCAAGTTTTACACAATGGTCAAGTCAGAGTTGTTTCCTGTTACTATATATGCCCTGTTCACACATCTCATCACCTTTTGTGAATTCATCCAGCAGCCAGTTCTACCCAAGGACTGACCCCCCCCTCCAAGAAATAACTAGATGAATTGTGTGTCCAGCCAGTGTGAATCTTCTCTCTCTCTATCCCTCTCTCTCTCTCTCTCTCTCTCTATATATATATATATATATGTGTATATATATATATATATATATATATATATATATATATATATATATATATATATATGTGTGTGTGTGTGTGTGTGTATACATATATACAAAATCTCACCTGCTTTAATGTTTTCTGACTTCTAATATGTTGTTCAAATGAAGGGGGTCACCTGACTATAATGGAATCCACAGTGCCTTTTCATGTATCCTCTCCTTGTCTGCATAGTTCAGCAATCTTACAGCAATTTGGCAATGGGGAGGACCTTTATAAGGGAGTGACTTCAGAGCCCTTTGCACATTTTCAATGGTGAAGAAGTATGCTGAAGTAATGCTTAAGCTTTTCAATGGTTGGGGTTTTAAGAAATCATATTTCACCTCTTATGTGTGCTCCTAAACCATTTAAACAAAAGATGGTCCTGTTTTTTTTCTTTTTCCTATGCCTTATAGCTTTTCCTGTAGCCTACATTCTGGTTTGCTTGCCATGACAATACCGTCCTGTATTTTTGATACACGTATGTCAACTAATAATTCAAGAAAGTTAATTTTTGGCATGGCAAACATCTATTTCTTGTTTGCAGAAGGCATTTTCACTTTTAACTACTGATGCCTGCCCATGTGAGGTTCTTTAGTTTCCTTTTGCTGTCTTACACTGGCAGGCTACCCATATTCTGAGTATCTGTTACCTTTACAGGCTCGTCACCATATATTCTGACTGAGCATGTATCCTAACTGCTCCTGCATCTATCCAGGGATATTTTTGAAGGTTCGAATTAATATTATTAATACTATCAAATGTTTTCAAATCTGCTGCTTATCACATCATATCAGACCTTTACTCCTCTCCCCAGTCCTGACCATATTTAAAAAATGTGTGTGTTGTGAATCTTACCTACATTTTTTGATAGCAATACTATGAACCCAATAAACTCCTGCCAGTTAGGACAGAGGACTACGGTGGCTCTAAGCTGTTACTGAACTGCCTTCTGTACCAAGGGCAGAAGGTTTAATTCCTACCGATTCTAGTTGCCTACTGTGTGACTCTAACCAAGTCATTTAACAGGATTGTGATCCTGGTTCTACCCTTAAAAAAGGATACTTGTGTTTAGTGGGGTTGACAGATGAATAAAACAAGCAACAATTACTTGTGGTACAGACAACTTTATATACTTGGCTTTATAAACAAAACTTCATTATTTATTTTCACATTTGTTAGCAAACTTTATTTAGCAAGTCATAGATGTTTACTTATTGCTATATTCAGAGCACACAGTGTTCAGAACAACCTAGATATTGTGAATGAATGTGAGTGGGCAGAACAGATCTACTTTTGTGAATATCATGTATTTATTTATTAACTTTGTTGACCAAGTTGGTGCACTGGCCCTTAGACTTTTATCAACCATGACCCGGCACAGAGAGGTACTAACAAATTTCATGCAGTACAAATACAGAAAGTAGAGACATTTACACTTCAGTAGTACAGTACAACACATACAGTGTAACATTTACAAAAACGTAATTGATAATAGAGATGAGATGCTATGCAAGCTTTAGATATCCTTTGCAATCATAGGTTCATAGGTTCATAGGTTTATACTAGGCTATCTGCCCTAAGGCATTTATAAGCCTAGCCCAAATTATTGTGGCTTACGCCACCCCTTATATGAAAAAATACTGTGCCCATTAGTTTGTTGTGCCTCTGTCCAGCAGTGACCCAGAGATGATTCCCGGGGTAAACCTACGATCTCCCATCCACAGGTCTAGATTTCTCTTGAACAGAGTCAGCGAGGTGCTCTGCCTCACATGGACCGGGATTTTATTCCACAGCATAGGGAGTCTCTGAGTGATAAATCTATCCCTCCAGCACGTCCTATTTATATCCGTGCTAAGGTTTAAGTCGCTTGCTCTAGTGGTTTTGGTGGATTTGGATTTTTGAGGTGGAGCATGTCCATTAATTCCGGGTTGGACATGGCCTTGTATGTCAGGCACATGTCACCTCTGAGCAGACGGTATGCGACTGAATAGAGCTGGAGTTTCTTCAATCTGGCAGCATATGACAGATTTTGGAGTCCCTTTATCCTTTTGGTGAGGAACTTTTGGGGTCTCTCCAATTGCTGCAGATGTCGGGTGAGATACATCCCGAATGGGGCATTGTACTCGATCATTGGTCTGATAAGTGAAGAGTACAGGGAACAATGACCTCACTAGATCTGGATGTGAATCCCTTCATGATCAGGTGGGCAATGTAGAAGGTCTTTCTAACCACTTTAGCAATGTGAGTGTCAAAAGAAAGGCCACTGTCAACCTGGGTCCCCAGGTCCCTGATAACCTCTTCTGTGCTTAGTGGATTGCCACCTATATGGTAGCTTGGGGTTACCTTGTTTTTCCCGAAGGGTATGACTATACATTTTTGGCGTTTAACTTCAGGCCATGGCTCTGGCACCAGCTATCTGTTTCCGTGAGTCCCTTCTGAAGGATATCCGTGTCCGATGCACTTTCCACTATGGCCCAGTTTGCAGTCATCTGCAAACTTTGTCAGCCAAAGTCCTCCCATGTTGGCCTGTACTTCTGAGAAGTAGATGCCAAACAATAGGGGCCAAGGACCGAGCCCTGTGGGACACCACTTGTGACCGGCTTGGAGTCTGACACAGCGCCAGCAACTCTAACCCTGTGGGTTCTGTCCTTAAGCCAGTTTGCAACCCATCTTGTGACATATGGGTTTACATTTAAGCTGGTAAGTTTTTCTACAATACCCGAGTGGGGTATTGTGTAGAAAGCCTTTGCAAGGTCAAGGTAGGCTGTATGGACTGCCTTTCCTCATCAATGGCCTTGGTGACTATTTCAAGAAGTCGACCAAGTTCAAAAGGCATGATCTTCCCTTGACAAAGCCAAACTGGGTCGGGTCCAATGTCTGCAAGTCCCCTATATCTTTGTTTATGAGCTCCATTATGATCCTCTCCATAGCTTTGCAGACTAGACTTGTTAAGCTTATGGGGCGGTAATTACCAGGGTCCGTGAGGCGCCACCTTTGTGGAGTGGGACCACAGTTGCCGTCGCCACTCCTTGGGCACGTATCCTGTGGTAAGGCTGAGATTAAACAGCTGCCTTATGTGCGGGTTTAATTCCTCATTTAGCTCGTGTAGCACACAGCCGGGGACACCATCCGTCCCATTGATGCTGTGTTTTTAGCTTTAGAGAGAGCAGCTTTCACCTGCGCATTTGAGATGTCCGGGAGGCTACACTCGGCTGGGATAGTTATCTCTCCTTTAGGGGAGAGGGTGAAGTTTGCACTCAACCTGTCTGCCAGTATGTTGGCAATGTCTGTGGGTTCAGTGATTTTTGTATCATTTTGGACTAATTCTGAGCATATCTGTGAGTTTCCACCCAGGTTCCTAACATAGCTGAAAAAGGCCTTATGATTGTCCTTTGAATCCATGGCAATTTTTCTCTCAAAATTGGCCTTAGTTGATTTTATGAGTGCTCGTATTTTTTACTAATAATGATCAGGGGTGACTTCCCTTTTATGGATTTTGTTCTATCATGTAATAGCTTTCTCCTCTTATTGTAAAGTTTGTTAATGGCTGGGGTCCACCAGACTGGACGTTTGCCCTTTGTGGAAAGAGTCTTGGTTTTATTTGGGATTGCCTGATCCATGCAGTCCTGGAGGTGTTTATAGAAGGCATTTGTAAGGGCTTCCGCAGCTTGGGTTGTGGTTTCCTCTGACTCAGGGGCCTTGAAGGATACCACACCAGTCTTGAGTAGTGTGAAGTTTGCTTTAGAGAAGTTCTTCACTATGGTCTTTTTGTTTGGGGTGGGGCGGATGTGGATTTCCAGTGAGATTAGTTTATGATCAGATCTCACCAATGAGGGATATACTTCCGTGTGGAGCATTTTGTCCCCATGTTTGTGACAATGAGATCTAGTATATTTTCTCCTCTCGTGGGAACAGTGACTAGCTGTTCCATGGCATTTGAATTTATGAACTCCAGGAACCGTTGGGCTAGAAAGTTAGGGCTTGAGTAATGTTCCCAGTCTATATTCGGGTAGTTGAAGTCACCCAATATGATGGTGTTTGGAGATACATTTATACCCTCCAGTGTCTTCAGGAAGGCTGTGTGGGGTTCCTGAGTTTGAGAGGGTGTCCTGTAGCATGCTACAATTTGTAGAGCAGTTTTGCCTATTGTTAGTTGCACCTGGATGGTTTCCGAGCTTCATGCGTTGCCACCAACCTTGTGGTGTGAGTATCCATTATGAATATGGATACACCCCCTCCTTTTGGGGAGTGGTCCGGGTTTTGGGGCCGGAACGCATGATATGAGGTAAAACCTAATAGTGCCGGAGTGCTCTCAGGAGCCTTGAACCAGGTTTCAGTTACAGCACAGACATCGATGTTCTCCATACTGAGAAGGGCCTCGAGTGCGTGCATTTTGAGATTTAGACTTCTGGCATTGAGCAGCATTACCCTCAATTTCTTCCCATTTTTGTTTTCTAGGGTGGTAGGTTTAGAATTTGAGCCTTGCCTAAAAAGGCACTATGGGGGTGGCAAGAGCCTTAGCCAATATCCGGAATCCCAGGGGTGACAGGTGCAAGCCGTCCCTCATGAAGCAGCGTGGCTTGTCAAGCATGTCATCCCAGGCAGACAGACACTGGATCCCCTTTGAATGACACCAGACATTAAGCCAATTGTTAAAGCTGATCATCTTGTCTCTATATTGTGGCATCATTCTTGGTGAAGGAAGGATACTGCTCAGGGTTAGGGTCATACCTGCCTGGGCTACATAATCAGAGAGCTCCTCTATGTCTCTTTTCATGCAGTCCAGGGAGGTACGTCTCAGGTCATTCACACCAGCATGGACAATGACTGTGTCATATTTGTACTTGCTGTGGAGTGACCCAGTGCTTGTGTTATGTGGCGGATTCTAGCACCCGATAGGCAGCTTACTGTGACCCTCTCCTTGTTCAGCCTGGTGAGTGGGACGTCAGTGTGTCTGACTATGGAGTCACCTATGACAAGTATGTTTGGTGTTGTATTTGGCCTTAAGGGCTGTGACTGCTTTGCACACTGCTTTTGTGGTTTATGTGTTGCTTGTGGGGTGTCTTGAGGTAGCAGTTGTTTGGGTGTCTGCTTTGGAGGCCTCTGCTGTTTAGGTAAATTTTACTCAGAGCCTCCGAGTATGTCTTTGTGTGTTTATGTGTTTGATTCAGTGGAGTGGTAGCATTATGTGAGGCTGGTTTTGTGGTGTGTGTAGTTGCCTTCTCCTCCTGTCTGGTCTTGCCAGTCCTGAGTTGAGAGAGCTCAGCCTCCAGTTTGGCTAAATAGCTGCATCTCTCAAGTATTTGTGTTATGTGGGAGGAGGAGAGGGCTGTCTGTGTACATGAGGCAGTTATAACATTGCCTCAAGATTCCCAGATTCACCAGCTGGACCGGAGAGGAGATTGACAACTGACCTTTGGACATGCTAGAATAATATTGGGAAATCCTTAATTGAAAACAAGGGCCAGTGGGGAGTGAGGGTGTAGTGCTTTTAATTTTTAGTGCTGACTTGTATAATTGCTTTAGTGAGCAAGTGCCAGGTAACTTGAGTGCAATGTGATACAAGTAACTAAATGCAAAAACGACAAACAGTAACTTTCTTTCAAGTGAAACAAGGAAATAAGTACAGTAAGCAATGCAGATATCACTAGTGATCCACAGAAGCTGAGAAGTTGCGTATTAGGTGAATTAGCTTCCAGGAAATAACAAGCAAACAAACAACAAGTATATAAACAAAGCTAGATTCAGTAGGCCTGGATCTAGTCTATGCTAGAGCAAACAAGGTGAACCAATTTCAGTAAGATACAGTTCAAATATTCAGGCACTATAAACCTTTAACCAGAAAATTCCCAGCTCAGAAGGGCAGAGTCCAGCCTCTTCTCCCACAAGAGTGCAGACCACGAACCTTCTTAATGTAAAATAACTGGCCTGAAGCCCAAGTGCCTAAACCAGAACTAATACACTTGGACACTGGGCTCTCAATCAGCAGTTCCCAACTTAGAAGGATGAAAGCTACCTGTCCTGCCACCACAGTGCTTGCCACAAACCTTCCTAATGTAAAACAACTGGTCTGAAGCCCAAGTGCTTAATCCAAAAGACTTGAATGATAGCTACACTTTAATCAAGTTACAACCAAGCAGTAATAAATACCATTGAATACTTTAGAGAATGTCTGGATTAGTGCTCAAGTTACACAAACAAAGCTAGATCCAGCAGGCCCGAATCCAGTCTATGCCACAGCAAACAAGGCGCACCAACTTCAGTAAGAAACAGTTCAGATATGCATGCACTATAAGCCTTTAACCAGAAATACCCAGCTCAGAAGGGCAGAGTCCAGCCTCTCAGCCCACAAGAGTGCAGACCACGAACCCTCTTAATGTAAAATAACTGGCTTGAAAGCCCAAGTGCTTAAACCAGAATTAATACACTTTTAGAATAACAGACACTGAGCCCTCAATCAGCAGTTCTCAACCTAGAAGGATGTAAGCTACCTGTTCTGCCACAACAGTGCAGACCACAAACCTCTCAGTGCAAAACAACTAACTGGTCCGAAGCCCAAGTGTTTAAACCAAAAGGCTTAGAATGAGTTACACCAAGCAGTAATAAATACAATTGAGTATTTTAAGATGATGCAAAAGTAAAAAGAAGTAGGTAGAAACACAAGTACAGTAAAAGCAGATGAAATTTTTTTTTTTTTTTTTTTTTTTTTCTGAACAAGTGCTGAGATCAAAGAAACAGATTTGAGTGCTGAAACTAGAAAACTGGCTAGTTATAAGAAAAAAAAACAAGCTAGAAGGCTTCCCTCAAACACAGAAGGGCTTGGGGGCTCAGAAGCCTACAAATAGTCTGTACCACTTAACAAGAAAGGCAGGAAATAAGCTTAATTTTTTTTTTTCTATTTCCCAGATGCTCTCTTTGTACACAGTAGGAGTGCCTGAAATCAGAATATGATCTCACTGCACTCAGTTGAGTGAGCAAATGAGATGGGCCCAGAGGCAGGCTGAGGGCGGGCAGTTTCAATGCCACTAAGATTAACACCAAAACAAAAACAGGGCGGGTGGGTGGGAATAACTGAAGAGCAGAATAACCAGTTAAAAATTCCTTCAACACTCCTTCATACACAGTTTAAATCAATTTAAATACTGTATTTTTTAAAAAAAAGTGCATAAAAAGGTACTTAAATTCTCTTATACGTCCAGTTGAATATAACCAAGTTCTTAGCTTGCCAAGCTGAAGTTTTAAAGCAGGAATTATTTCACATGCACCAGTTTAAATATGCAAGGACAGGAAATCAATGAATGTGGCTACCCCCACACCTGTAATTACTAGCAAATAACAAAATTCAGCCAACACTAGCTTTTAGTTCAAGTTACTGAAGAGCAGAATAACCAGTTAAAAATTCCTTCAGCACTCCTTCATACACAGTTTAAATCAATTTAA
This sequence comes from Protopterus annectens, assembly GCF_019279795.1. Lineage (NCBI taxonomy): Eukaryota > Metazoa > Chordata > Ceratodontiformes > Protopteridae > Protopterus > Protopterus annectens. Next base: position 428,578,190 of record NC_056742.1, on the reverse strand, counting down.
ATACTGTATTTTTTAAAAAAAGAGTGCATAAAAAGGTACTTAAATTCTCTTATACGTCCAGTTGAATATAACCAAGTTCTTAGCTTGCCAAGCTGAAGTTTTAAAGCAGGAATTATTTCACATGCACCAGTTTAAATATGCAAGGACAGGAAATCAATGAATGTGGCTACCCCCACACCTGTAATTACTAGCAAATAACAAAATTCAGCCAACACTAGCTTTTAGTTCAAGTTACTGAAGAGCAGAATAACCAGTTAAAAATTCCTTCAACACTCCTTCATACACAGTTTAAATCAATTTAAATACTGTATTTTTTAAAAAAAAGTGCATAAAAAGGTACTTAAATTCTCTTATACGTCCAGTTGAATATAACCAAGTTCTTAGCTTGCCAAGCTGAAGTTTTAAAGCAGGAATTATTTCACATGCACCAGTTTAAATATGCAAGGACAGGAAATCAATGAATGTGGCTACCCCCACACCTGTAATTACTAGCAAATAACAAAATTCAGCCAACACTAGCTTTTAGTTCAAGTTACTGAAGAGCAGAATAACCAGTTAAAATTCCTTCAACACTCCTTCATACACAGTTTAAATCAATTTAAATACTGTATTTTTTTTAAAAAAAAGTGCATAAAAAGGTACTTAAATTCTCTTATACGTCCAGTTGAATATAACCAAGTTCTTAGCTTGCCAAGCTGAAGTTTTAAAGCAGGAATTATTTCACATGCACCAGTTTAAATATGCAAGGACAGGAAATCAATGAATGTGGCTACCCCACACCTGTAATTACTAGCAAATAACAAAATTCAGCCAACACTAGCTTTTAGTTCAAGTTACTGAAGAGCAGAATAACCAGTTAAAAATTCCTTCAACACTCCTTCATACACAGTTTAAATCAATTTAAATACTGTATTTTTTAAAAAAAGTGCATAAAAGGTACTTAAATTCTCTTATACGTCCAGTTGAATATAACCAAGTTCTTAGCTTGCCAAGCTGAAGTTTTAAAGCAGGAATTATTTCACATGCACCAGTTTAAATATGCAAGGACAGGAAATCAATGAATGTGGCTACCCCCACACCTGTAATTACTAGCAAATAACAAAATTCAGCCAACACTAGCTTTTAGTTCAAGTTACTGAAGAGCAGAATAACCAGTTAAAAATTCCTTCAACACTCCTTCATACACAGTTTAAATCAATTTAAATACTGTATTTTTAAAAAAAAGTGCATAAAAGGTACTTAAATTCTCTTATACGTCCAGTTGAATATAACCAAGTTCTTAGCTTGCCAAGCTGAAGTTTTAAAGCAGGAATTATTTCACATGCACCAGTTTAAATATGCAAGGACAGGAAATCAATGAATGTGGCTACCCCCACACCTGTAATTACTAGCAAATAACAAAATTCAGCCAACACTAGCTTTTAGTTCAAGTTACTGAAGAGCAGAATAACCAGTTAAAAATTCCTTCAACACTCCTTCATACACAGTTTAAATCAATTTAAATACTGTATTTTTTAAAAAAAAAGTGCATAAAAGGTACTTAAATTCTCTTATACGTCCAGTTGAATATAACCAAGTTCTTAGCTTGCCAAGCTGAAGTTTTAAAGCAGGAATTATTTCACATGCACCAGTTTAAATATGCAAGGACAGGAAATCAATGAATGTGGCTACCCCCACACCTGTAATTACTAGCAAATAACAAAATTCAGCCAACACTAGCTTTTAGTTCAAGTTACTGAAGAGCAGAATAACCAGTTAAAAATTCCTTCAACACTCCTTCATACACAGTTTAAATCAATTTAAATACTGTATTTTTTAAAAAAAAGTGCATAAAAGGTACTTAAATTCTCTTATACGTCCAGTTGAATATAACCAAGTTCTTAGCTTGCCAAGCTGAAGTTTTAAAGCAGGAATTATTTCACATGCACCAGTTTAAATATGCAAGGACAGGAAATCAATGAATGTGGCTACCCCCACACCTGTAATTACTAGCAAATAACAAAATTCAGCCAACACTAGCTTTTAGTTCAAGTTACTGAAGAGCAGAATAACCAGTTAAAAATTCCTTCAACACTCCTTCATACACAGTTTAAATCAATTTAAATACTGTATTTTTTAAAAAAAAGTGCATAAAAGGTACTTAAATTCTCTTATACGTCCAGTTGAATATAACCAAGTTCTTAGCTTGCCAAGCTGAAGTTTTAAAGCAGGAATTATTTCACATGCACCAGTTTAAATATGCAAGGACAGGAAATCAATGAATGTGGCTACCCCCACACCTGTAATTACTAGCAAATAACAAAATTCAGCCAACACTAGCTTTTAGTTCAAGTTACTGAAGAGCAGAATAACCAGTTAAAAATTCCTTCAACACTCCTTCATACACAGTTTAAATCAATTTAAATACTGTATTTTTAAAAAAAAAAGTGCATAAAAGGTACTTAAATTCTCTTATACGTCCAGTTGAATATAACCAAGTTCTTAGCTTGCCAAGCTGAAGTTTTAAAGCAGGAATTATTTCACATGCACCAGTTTAAATATGCAAGGACAGGAAATCAATGAATGTGGCTACCCCCACACCTGTAATTACTAGCAAATAACAAAATTCAGCCAACACTAGCTTTTAGTTCAAGTTACTGAAGAGCAGAATAACCAGTTAAAAATTCCTTCAACACTCCTTCATACACAGTTTAAATCAATTTAAATACTGTATTTTTTAAAAAAAAAAGTGCATAAAAAGGTACTTAAATTCTCTTATACGTCCAGTTGAATATAACCAAGTTCTTAGCTTGCCAAGCTGAAGTTTTAAAGCAGGAATTATTTCACATGCACCAGTTTAAATATGCAAGGACAGGAAATCAATGAATGTGGCTACCCCCACACCTGTAATTACTAGCAAATAACAAAATTCAGCCAACACTAGCTTTTAGTTCAAGTTACTGAAGAGCAGAATAACCAGTTAAAAATTCCTTCAACACTCCTTCATACACAGTTTAAATCAATTTAAATACTGTATTTTTAAAAAAAAAGTGCATAAAAGGTACTTAAATTCTCTTATACGTCCAGTTGAATATAACCAAGTTCTTAGCTTGCCAAGCTGAAGTTTTAAAGCAGGAATTATTTCACATGCACCAGTTTAAATATGCAAGGACAGGAAATCAATGAATGTGGCTACCCCACACCTGTAATTACTAGCAAATAACAAAATTCAGCCAACACTAGCTTTTAGTTCAAGTTACTGAAGAGCAGAATAACCAGTTAAAATTCCTTCAACACTCCTTCATACACAGTTTAAATCAATTTAAATACTGTATTTTTAAAAAAAAGTGCATAAAAGGTACTTAAATTCTCTTATACGTCCAGTTGAATATAACCAAGTTCTTAGCTTGCCAAGCTGAAGTTTTAAAGCAGGAATTATTTCACATGCACCAGTTTAAATATGCAAGGACAGGAAATCAATGAATGTGGCTACCCCCACACCTGTAATTACTAGCAAATAACAAAATTCAGCCAACACTAGCTTTTAGTTCAAGTTACTGAAGAGCAGAATAACCAGTTAAAAATTCCTTCAACACTCCTTCATACACAGTTTAAATCAATTTAAATACTGTATTTTTAAAAAAAAGTGCATAAAAAGGTACTTAAATTCTCTTATACGTCCAGTTGAATATAACCAAGTTCTTAGCTTGCCAAGCTGAAGTTTTAAAGCAGGAATTATTTCACATGCACCAGTTTAAATATGCAAGGACAGGAAATCAATGAATGTGGCTACCCCCACACCTGTAATTACTAGCAAATAACAAAATTCAGCCAACACTAGCTTTTAGTTCAAGTTACTGAAGAGCAGAATAACCAGTTAAAAATTCCTTCAACACTCCTTCATACACAGTTTAAATCAATTTAAATACTGTATTTTTTTAAAAAAAAAGTGCATAAAAAGGTACTTAAATTCTCTTATACGTCCAGTTGAATATAACCAAGTTCTTAGCTTGCCAAGCTGAAGTTTTAAAGCAGGAATTATTTCACATGCACCAGTTTAAATATGCAAGGACAGGAAATCAATGAATGTGGCTACCCCCACACCTGTAATTACTAGCAAATAACAAAATTCAGCCAACACTAGCTTTTAGTTCAAGTTACTGAAGAGCAGAATAACCAGTTAAAAATTCCTTCAACACTCCTTCATACACAGTTTAAATCAATTTAAATACTGTATTTTTAAAAAAAAAGTGCATAAAAAGGTACTTAAATTCTCTTATACGTCCAGTTGAATATAACCAAGTTCTTAGCTTGCCAAGCTGAAGTTTTAAAGCAGGAATTATTTCACATGCACCAGTTTAAATATGCAAGGACAGGAAATCAATGAATGTGGCTACCCCCACACCTGTAATTACTAGCAAATAACAAAATTCAGCCAACACTAGCTTTTAGTTCAAGTTACTGAAGAGCAGAATAACCAGTTAAAAATTCCTTCAACACTCCTTCATACACAGTTTAAATCAATTTAAATACTGTATTTTTAAAAAAAAGTGCATAAAAAGGTACTTAAATTCTCTTATACGTCCAGTTGAATATAACCAAGTTCTTAGCTTGCCAAGCTGAAGTTTTAAAGCAGGAATTATTTCACATGCACCAGTTTAAATATGCAAGGACAGGAAATCAATGAATGTGGCTACCCCCACACCTGTAATTACTAGCAAATAACAAAATTCAGCCAACACTAGCTTTTAGTTCAAGTTACTGAAGAGCAGAATAACCAGTTAAAAATTCCTTCAACACTCCTTCATACACAGTTTAAATCAATTTAAATACTGTATTTTTTAAAAAAAAAGTGCATAAAAAGGTACTTAAATTCTCTTATACGTCCAGTTGAATATAACCAAGTTCTTAGCTTGCCAAGCTGAAGTTTTAAAGCAGGAATTATTTCACATGCACCAGTTTAAATATGCAAGGACAGGAAATCAATGAATGTGGCTACCCCCACACCTGTAATTACTAGCAAATAACAAAATTCAGCCAACACTAGCTTTTAGTTCAAGTTACTGAAGAGCAGAATAACCAGTTAAAAATTCCTTCAACACTCCTTCATACACAGTTTAAATCAATTTAAATACTGTATTTTTAAAAAAAAAGTGCATAAAAAGGTACTTAAATTCTCTTATACGTCCAGTTGAATATAACCAAGTTCTTAGCTTGCCAAGCTGAAGTTTTAAAGCAGGAATTATTTCACATGCACCAGTTTAAATATGCAAGGACAGGAAATCAATGAATGTGGCTACCCCCACACCTGTAATTACTAGCAAATAACAAAATTCAGCCAACACTAGCTTTTAGTTCAAGTTACTGAAGAGCAGAATAACCAGTTAAAAATTCCTTCAACACTCCTTCATACACAGTTTAAATCAATTTAAATACTGTATTTTTAAAAAAAAAAGTGCATAAAAAGGTACTTAAATTCTCTTATACGTCCAGTTGAATATAACCAAGTTCTTAGCTTGCCAAGCTGAAGTTTTAAAGCAGGAATTATTTCACATGCACCAGTTTAAATATGCAAGGACAGGAAATCAATGAATGTGGCTACCCCACACCTGTAATTACTAGCAAATAACAAAATTCAGCCAACACTAGCTTTTAGTTCAAGTTACTGAAGAGCAGAATAACCAGTTAAAAATTCCTTCAACACTCCTTCATACACAGTTTAAATCAATTTAAATACTGTATTTTTAAAAAAAAGTGCATAAAAAGGTACTTAAATTCTCTTATACGTCCAGTTGAATATAACCAAGTTCTTAGCTTGCCAAGCTGAAGTTTTAAAGCAGGAATTATTTCACATGCACCAGTTTAAATATGCAAGGACAGGAAATCAATGAATGTGGCTACCCCACACCTGTAATTACTAGCAAATAACAAAATTCAGCCAACACTAGCTTTTAGTTCAAGTTACTGAAGAGCAGAATAACCAGTTAAAAATTCCTTCAACACTCCTTCATACACAGTTTAAATCAATTTAAATACTGTATTTTTAAAAAAAGTGCATAAAAAGGTACTTAAATTCTCTTATACGTCCAGTTGAATATAACCAAGTTCTTAGCTTGCCAAGCTGAAGTTTTAAAGCAGGAATTATTTCACATGCACCAGTTTAAATATGCAAGGACAGGAAATCAATGAATGTGGCTACCCCCACACCTGTAATTACTAGCAAATAACAAAATTCAGCCAACACTAGCTTTTAGTTCAAGTTACTGAAGAGCAGAATAACCAGTTAAAAATTCCTTCAACACTCCTTCATACACAGTTTAAATCAATTTAAATACTGTATTTTTAAAAAAAAAGTGCATAAAAGGTACTTAAATTCTCTTATACGTCCAGTTGAATATAACCAAGTTCTTAGCTTGCCAAGCTGAAGTTTTAAAGCAGGAATTATTTCACATGCACCAGTTTAAATATGCAAGGACAGGAAATCAATGAATGTGGCTACCCCACACCTGTAATTACTAGCAAATAACAAAATTCAGCCAACACTAGCTTTTAGTTCAAGTTACTGAAGAGCAGAATAACCAGTTAAAAATTCCTTCAACACTCCTTCATACACAGTTTAAATCAATTTAAATACTGTATTTTTAAAAAAAAGTGCATAAAAGGTACTTAAATTCTCTTATACGTCCAGTTGAATATAACCAAGTTCTTAGCTTGCCAAGCTGAAGTTTTAAAGCAGGAATTATTTCACATGCACCAGTTTAAATATGCAAGGACAGGAAATCAATGAATGTGGCTACCCCCACACCTGTAATTACTAGCAAATAACAAAATTCAGCCAACACTAGCTTTTAGTTCAAGTTACTGAAGAGCAGAATAACCAGTTAAAAATTCCTTCAACACTCCTTCATACACAGTTTAAATCAATTTAAATACTGTATTTTTAAAAAAAAGTGCATAAAAAGGTACTTAAATTCTCTTATACGTCCAGTTGAATATAACCAAGTTCTTAGCTTGCCAAGCTGAAGTTTTAAAGCAGGAATTATTTTACATGCACCAGTTTAAATATGCAAGGACAGGAAATCAATGAATGTGGCTACCCCCACACCTGTAATTACTAGCAAATAACAAAATTCAGCCAACACTAGCTTTTAGTTCAAGTTACTGAAGAGCAGAATAACCAGTTAAAAATTCCTTCAACACTCCTTCATACACAGTTTAAATCAATTTAAATACTGTATTTTTTAAAAAAAAAAGTGCATAAAAAGGTACTTAAATTCTCTTATACGTCCAGTTGAATATAACCAAGTTCTTAGCTTGCCAAGCTGAAGTTTATCATGCACATTTACACACTCGTGGTTGTCCAAGTATATAAGCAAAAGTAAGAGTGCAGTGGTCTGTAAAAAATTGAAGTAGATGTTTGATATTACACTTACACTGTGTTAAAGCCACTTGTATTCCTTATTAAGATACTGAAGTACTTGTTTTAATTAATTTACTTAATTCCCATGTGAGTGCCATATGCAGAAAATAGGTGGATGTGAAGCTGAAGATGAAGAATTAATGACAGAACTAATGTTAGAGAAAGATAAGTGATGGCTGCAGAGAGTATGAAAGCGTGAGTGACAGCTCAGGTAGGATGCTGTTGAATTCTATGTTGGAAGGACCTTGCAGAGATGTGACAAGTTTGAGTGTATTAACAAAGGATGGGAAATGAGTGATTTAGAGGCTTTTAAGAATAATCATGGTGAATTCTGCCAGAGCAGCTGCATGGTAGGGACCAAACAGATCTGTGGAAAGGAGGAGGCGGAGAGGATGAAAACAGGAATTTATTTATTTAAGATTTGTTAACCGGGAAAGTACAACTTTGAATGATGCCTTTTTTCAGTGGAGGCACAGGAGAAATGCTCCAAATGCATGTCTTTCTAATATGGGAGGAAACCAGAGCACCTTGAGAAAACCCACATGAATGCAGGGAGGACATGCAGACTCCACACAGAAGACACCCCAGTGAGAATCGAACTAGGAAACCTCTTGTTGTGAGGTGACAATGCAACCACTGCACCACTGTGCTGTCCTGTATTTGCATACAGTCATAGGGGATAGAAAGAGATAGGCAGATAATCATTAATAAATCATGAACAAAAAGCTGGGCCCATAATTGAGTCACGTGAACACCAGTTTAAAAAATGTCACAGTCTGACAGAACACCAAAACAAAAGAATTTGAATATTTTGTCCGATAATGCTTGAATCACAAAAATGGATCAACACCATGTCTTGGGTTTTAAAAGTGAGAAAGTATGATAAACATTCTTGAATGCCTATGTTAACTAAATAAACAAACCCTCAGTAACTAATTAAATTTTCATATACATATATATATATATATATATATATATATATATATATATATATGTCTACTTCATATAATTGAAAGCTCATATGATCGACACTCATTTCACCGGCACCAAAACACATAAAGCTCAAAACACCGAAAACTCATTTGATCAAAACTCATAACATCGACACATGAAATTCAAAGCATTATGCCCTTTCCCCACTGTAGTGCAACCCTGGATTTAGAATAAATAGTTAGGAGGGTGTGGGGGGCACAGCCCTCCACATTGGGGGGTGTGGTGAGCAGAGCCCCCACACATTATTTAGATAAATATTATCATTTATAAGTATCCATGTGTATGTTAAAAATGTATTATGTCTGTGTGGGGCTTTGCCCCCCACCCCCCCCAATCTAATTATTCTAACTCCAGGGTTGTGCTACAGTAGGGAAAGGGCATGATGCTTTGAATTTCATGTGCCGATGTTATGAGTTTCGATCAAATTAGTTTTCAGTGTTTTGAGCTTTAGGTGTTTTGGTCTCTCTGAAAAGTTTGTCGATCATATGAGCTTTCGATCATATGAAGTAGACCCATATATATATATATATATATATATATATATATATATATATATATATATATATATATATATATATATAGTTCCCTATCAGAAGCCTGAAACACTATAAGCTTGAAAATCAAAATCCTGAAACCAAAAGCCTGAAAATTCAAAATCCCGAAAACCCAAAATCCTGACACTCAAAATCCTGAAAACACAAATAATGCTAATATGTCACTATAAAGACACTAATATCTACCAACTGACTGTGACCCTAACCCTAACCCTAAGGTCCGTCACTATCGCACACTCACCTGACCCGCACCCTAACCCTAACTCACTTAAACCGCCCCTAACCCTAATATTTGTCACTATTGCATACATGCCTAACCTGCGCCCTAACCCTAACTCACTTAAACCGCCCCTAACCCTAACATAAAACCAACCGCACACTTACCTGAACCCAACGCATGACCTAACACCACAGGACTAACAATAGCAAAGCCACAATGACGTCAGTATGTCCATTTTGTGTTTTCAGGATTTTGAGTTTCAGGATTTTGGGTTTTCGATTTTAATTTTCAGGCTTTTGGTTTCAGGATTTTGATTTTCAAGCTTATAGTGTTTCAGGCTTCTGATAGGGAACCATATATATATATATATATATATATATATATATATATATATATATATATGGATCACCTTTATATCCTCGAAATAGCGTTTCGCCGACACACTAATCACCGACACCAAAAGACCGACAACAAAAAATACCGACAACACAAAACACCGAAAACCATTACACCAACACACTACAAGTAAACAACACAGTACACTACATAACATATCCACCCTACCTGCACCCTAACCCTAACTCACGTACCCACCCCTAACCCCAAGATCCGACACTACCGCACACTCACCCTACCTGCACCCTAACCCTAACTCACTTACCCACCCCTAACCCCAAGGTCCGACACTACCGCACACTCACCCTACCTGCACCCTAACCCTAACTCACTTAACCCACCCCTTAACCCCAAGGTCCGACACTATCGCACACTCACCCTACCTGCACCCTAACCCTAACTCACTTAACCAACCCCTAAACCCACAGTCCCTCACTATCGCACACACACCCTACCTGCACCCTAACCCTAACTCACTTAACCCACCCCTAAACCCACAGTCCCTCACTATCGCACACTTACCTGTCCGCTCCCTAACACTAAATCCCTCACTCGATCGCACACTTACCGAGTCCGTCGGGTTCTCACCTTGTCGGTCATCTGCGTTGTCGGTGTTTTCATCCCATCGGATTCCGTGTCGGCGAAACGCGTTGTCGGGCATCTGAAGGTGACCCATAGATATATATATATATATATATATATATATAAATATGAATATATACGTATATATATATTTATCATATTAGCTATAGAATAAATAGCTGATACAATACAATAACTACTTCAAAAACATGTTGCATCCAAGTCATAAGGCAGTATTTACTGTCATGTTCAAGTAACTTTTAGAAAAGCTTTTCAAATAATTTTGTAAGAAAGAATTGTTAGGCATTGGTCTACAATCATGATAAAAATACAGTGAAGAAGCCTTTGAAAATATGATTGACTGGCTTATTTTTATTTTTTTTGCTGGAGAGCAGCTTGGGGAAACAACAAAAATTAAGTGATTGCAAGCAATGTAATTGCATAACAAAAATAAGTAAATATAAGATGTAAGAATGTAATCAAATTAGTGATTACATATAACCAAATATATCAGTGTTAATGTTGTGCTACAGAAGTTAATATGCTATTGTTTGTGCTTGATAGTGAATACGATACATACGTTATTTTCAACAAAGCAAAACAATGAACCTGATTGAAATGAAGTTATTTTAGGAATTGTGGAAAAAAATGTAGCCCTAACCTAACTGTGCATGCCAACAACCTCTGACAGCTCTTAACCTGTGAATCCCACACTCCCATGGGTTTCCTCTTCTCCTCTGGCAATTCAGCCATGGGAATGTGAGTCCCAGGGAGGTTCTCCTGCATCTTCTTCCTAAAGTGAGGTGAACCACCATCTCTCCTTTCCTGTCCTCCTCTATGTTGTTTGCATCAGGCGCTCATGATGCCACTCAAACTCTGCTTTCCTGGGTCACAGTCCTAGCTTTATCCCTGTGCACTAGTGGAGATAACCCTTCCATTTTTGTTAGTTGTAAATGGACTTGACTTTATATAGCAAACAACTTTACTAGAATAAAAAAATGAGGTGCACATTTCTATTTCATTGTATTTGTAATAGTTAAAGAAGAAATACACATTAAAGACATGTCATTTGGTCTAAAACTAGGCGGTGATAAAACTGAATTACACAGGGACTTGCAATAAAGTACTACTACATAATAATATTAATAGTATTATTATCATTAGTAGTAAAACAAGCAGAAAAGTAAGATCAAGAGTCTACAAATGGTCCCTGACAAATGGAGAAATCTTTTACAGGCATCCATCATTCTGAGTCAACTTCTACTACTGTGCTCAGCCCCTTCAGATCTATGCCAGCTGCAGCATTAAAGGAAAGCTCCACCCTTTGATGTAGTTGGCATTATCCCAGTATCATTTGTTGGTTAGAAACCCTTCAACTGCCTTTCATTTGTCATAGCATATTGCTTCTCTAGCACAGGTCATGAGTATCCTACCATCATTTTCTATTTCGGTCCTATGTTTCAGGAAATACATTTTCCTGCATGAAATAGGTTAGACAGCAGAGGTTCTTACATACTGAGACTGTGTGTTCCTTAGATCACGAAAGTGTTGTAAACAACTAAATTGATACTGTTTTCTGAAGAACTAGTTGTTGGATAAGTCATTATAGAGAAGGGATGAGTTGTGCTGCAACAATGCATAAGTAAACTGGTTAACTGTAACATTCCATACACTACCAAACCTGCAGACAGCTTTCATCTATTTGATCAAATGTTTTGCATTAAGACAGCTTTCAATCACAAGTCAGTGAGCAGAGATGATAGCTTTCACATCCTTTAATCCCACCATATGCATGTTTTTTAAGGATTACAAAAAGTTAACAAAACGTTACCTCTTCACCTCTTTCGTATGGAAAGGATTTTATCGATTTTAAGTCAACACAAATTAGATGATAATTCAGCTAAAAATAAACACTAACCCTGGTTTAACAGATTATTTAAGAGTTGAAAAGTATGTATAATGTCTAGGGCATGCCATATTACAGTTATATACATTACATTTGGGAAGGATAAAGACTGGTTAAGCAAAAGTATATTAATGTGGCAGTGTCCTTGTTGACATCTTCCAGCCATTGTACTTAACTTTGAATAGCTACCCTCTGTTTAACTGTATCACAGTAAGACTGCAGCTATACTGCCCTGACAGCCTACATGTAGGAAGCATTATTAATCATATGTCATAAGCCAAGGCAAGAAAAGTTTAGACAGAAAGTTAAGTAAAACAAGAACTGACTCTATTTAAACATCATTTAGTCAGCATTAGAATATGTGACTTATCAATTCAATCAACATCAATATGTATTACCTAGCAGAGTTAAACAATTAATTTCTGGAATGCTTATCAGATTGCTAGCAAATCAAAGACTAAAATGCCTTGATCATATGTTTAGGTTTTAGTTACCTGGTGGAGACCAGGCAAACAGATGCAGAGTGATGTCCAAGAATGGTGGAGCATCCTGTTGATGTCAGCCCATTGTGGAAGTTATACATGGTCCATTGCTTTTGCCCATTGCATGTCCCACTCTGTGTCTTATTGTGAATGTGCAGGGGTGGTTCTAAAATATAAAATACTCCCCTGGTAGCAGTGCAATGCTGAACTGGGATGCCTCAACCTTCTCATTGACCCCAGCCCTAATACCTAGTTAGTCCAGAAGAGTTAGTGGAGTAGACAGACCCAGCTCTCAAGGAGTGGCACCAGGGTCGACTGATTGTCAGTTGTGTGGGAGAAGAATAAAGGAAAAAAAAATAGATACCATGTGGTAATCCACAGAATGGATACATATGATCATTCACTACAAAACACATGAGACAAGGTTCAAAATCAGATGATACATCGTAGCAATATTTCAACCAAAAATAGGTAATAATAGTGAATCTACATTGTTTTGATTAGCTGAATACATAATGTTGCAAGCCCAGCATATGTAGATGTCAGCAGCAGCACAATGACAAATACAAATTCCACCGACTACTTGACATGATATATGACACCAGAGCACAATGAGAGTCTGTCAATGCATGTCACATATGTGTGAGGCATAGCAACATAGTAGACATTTAAATGCAGTAGAAAGGCATGGGATGGGGATTGACAGCATGCAGAGGTCCAATATTATTATCAACATCAGCAATCACAGTATATAATATGCAGACACAAGTCTCTGTCCATTGTCTGGTATTTGCAATTATGCTGGACCATGGTATAGTCCTTCCCTCTCATGTATTTTACAGCCTTGAAACAACAGTAACCTTTTTTCACCTAGTCAAATATATATATATATATATATATATATATATATATATATATATATATATATATATATATATTCATCTATGAGTATTCAACAACCTGTGGGTTGTCATGCAGTCACATCCTCTGATTTCCACTGTATACCATTATTGATAAAAAATAGACTTCGTGGCATATATATTATACATCTTTTTTTTGTCACAGGTACTACTATAAGTAAGTATAAATTCCACAGAAAGAGTCCACGTCTTTCATCATGCAATTTTTATAGTACTTTTTCCATATCCATTGACGTCTAGGTAAGTGGAAGGTCGAAATCTTTTTCATTATGTATAACCTCATATCCCCCCTTAAAACATGTCCGATATTTTTTGGATCAAAAGTGTCAGCAATAAAAATAAATAAATCTATAAGAAAGTAACTATTCAAGCAAGCAAATAAATATCTAAGGCATAACAAAGCTTCACAGTACCATAGGGACTACTTGCCTGTTACCTATAGATTTCCCATCCAAGTTTGGGGTGGCACAGTGGCACAGCAGATAGCATTGTCAGCTCACAGCAAAGGGCGTAACGTTTGATTCTTGGCTGGGGTACCTCCTGTGAAGAGTCTGCATGTCCGCCCTTTGTGTGCTTGGGTTTCCTCCAGATGCTCCAGTTTCCTCCTACTTTACAAAAATATGTAGTCGGTGTACTGCACACTCTAAATTGCCCATAGGTGTGATTGTGCATACGCATTTATAATGTTGAAGAACCACTATTGCAAGGCTAGCCACCCAGTGGTGTAAACCTTTGCTCTAGATGATTTTCACTGTTGCAGTGACACCCCTGACCCCATGTGTACAAATGCAGAGAAAGGGTTTTGGATGGATGGACTCCCTTCCAAGTTTGACTCATTCTTTTTCTGTCTTTTATGCTCTAGTGACTACTTCAGCATTGCAAGTTTGGAGATAGCAGATCCAACATAAATAGTTTACTGACTGTTGTAAAATGAAAACATTTATAACCGAGTCAGTACTGGTTATACTTTCAGTTTCTATGTAGACTTATCAGACTAATCAGGCTAACAAAGGATAGCTTTGCTCTATTTTTTTAATCAAAACTGAATACAAGGAAGACTTACCTGTTGACCACACTGCCCTACTATCATATCTCACTGCAGTGGTAATTAAACATGAAACAGAGTTTTAAAGCATTTCTGTATGATAGTGTCCCTTGGGCCTCAATGTATTTGCTCTGCCCCAACCCTCCTTATTTCTAAATATGCTACTTGTGATGTTACCCCAACCTGGAGGAAAACAAATCTCTTAATTCTCTTTTGTCTGAGATAGTACAGCCAAAAAGGTTGTATATTTACACGTCTGTAAGTAGTTAAATTAGAATTGAGATTTGCATTGTTTAAATGCATTGCTATGGCACACTGGATGGAGGCAATTTCATTTTTGATAGGCTAAGTATGGTAGTCTTATGTTGCTAAGACATACTGCTCAACATGCAGACATTCAAAATAGAAACAAAATCCCTTGAAAAACAGGAACTTCCAGCTAAAAATCTGCACAACTAATTAGCATAACATTTGAATATCCAATAGCATCTAACTCTTCCCATTATCAATAGAAATGTGTAATACTACTCAGAAAAATGTATTAAAAAAAAAACAGAGTGACACAATCTAATTAGCATAAAATTTGAACAACAAACAACACATGACTCTTCCTGCTTCCAGAAGGAATGTAATGTATTTCTCAGAAAAATGCATTTAAAAACAGAAAATGACATAAATGATGGAAAAATATAAGCACATAATCTGAGATATTATAATTTTTTTATCCTTTAATGAGCAATATTAAGACTTCTACAACACAAGTTTGTTTGTCTTTGCTTCAGAAAAACGTAAGATGCAAGATATCTGTCTTCCTTCTTTAAATTATTGCTGCCACTTGTAACCTGGTCACATAATGTGGTTTTCTGTATACTAGACAGCTTTAAAATTATATTTGATGAGGGGAATTCAGAAAGTTGTGTAAAGGGGCAAATCAAGCCTGTAAATAAAGGCATATTTCAAAGAGGGGCATCATAAAGCAGGCATGCCCTGAACACAAGAACATTCCCCTGAAGTGGGGACAGTTGAAAGGTCTGTACTAAGACTTACAGGTAAGCAACCCATGGGATCTTCTAACAGGTGTTGGATGATTGCATGAAATGATATATCAGTGAGGGGGCTATCTTTTACATTTTGTAGACCAGGTTTCATTCACATAACTAAAATATAGAGAGACAGAGCATCTCACACAAGTCATTAGAAAAGAACTAAAGAATTTCAATTTATGGTTTAAAAGGGATAAGAAGGATACTGCCATAGAAAAGTCTCGCCTTAAATTTCTTACTGCTAAGATGTCTTGAAACAGCATCCACAATGAGCTCCTTAACCATTCTTTCCCATGAGAGTTGTCAGGTAAACCTTGAACATATTACCTAATGAGGTAGAAACTGGCTTTAATTGATGTAACAGGGGTACCATTAGACATCTCCACAAACCAAGAACCACAACGAAGGCATGGAGCAAGCAACACCAGGAACAGAGAACCAGAATTTATTGAAAACCTTTTTTATTGAATATTTGAACCAGACCACCCCCTTTCTTACTTTTACTGCTACGTGGAGTAAAACTGGCATCAATTATTTGGATGTTCATCTTTCCAAGGATACAGTTAATAAAAGGTTTGTTAGTGAGATATACAGGAAACCCACTTTTTCTAATGGGTACCTGCATTTTGATAGTTGTCACCCTATACGTCAGAAGAAAGGCATGGTTAAGACACAATTTGTAAGCCTTACTAGAATGACTTCTGTTGATGCAATTTATGTAAGGGGAACCAAAGTTCTTACTAATATGTTTTTATCCGGGGGTTATCCCAGGACTTTAGTTGAAGCTATTTGTTCTGAAGTTACAATGAAGAGAAGGTCTGGTTTCTACCCTCCCCTGCTTTCAGATTCAGCTGAAGTGACAAATATTCCTGTCTTGGAGACTGTTTCTGACTCTAACACTGATTATAACATTTCCTTTATTACTACTTATACCTATGAATGTTCCCAAATATACACAATTTTGAACACATATTGGCACACACTTAGTGTTCATGATGACTTTAAGGAAATTTACAATAAAGGCATCAAAATGGTGTATTGGAGGGGTAGATGTTTTAAAGAAATATTGGAAAATGTTGTGGATGTAGAAAAGATGGGCTCTGTAAGAAAGAAGGGCGCTCATAGATGTGGCTTGTGTAATTACTGTAAATACCTCATTGAATTTGATAGGGTGAATGTAAATGGGACCTGTATTTGAGTCTCCTTTTATTGTAATTACAACAATGAGGGCATAATGTATCTTGCCCTTTGTACATTTTGTAGATGTTTCTACATTGGGAAGACACAAAGAAAACTGAAAGAATGTATATATGAGCACACTTTAGATATTAGGAAGAGAAACCATAAGAATGCTTTATCCAAACATATTGGTGAGAATCCTGGTCATGCGTTTGGTTTTGTTGGCATTGACCATGTGGTTAGAAATGTGAGGGGGGACCTTGGAAAGACTTTTTAGAACTTCAAGAACTTAGATGGGAATTCAAATTAAATGCTTGTGTGTATCTTGGACTGAATGAATGTGCTTCTATTAGCAGTGTTTTAAAACTTTGCTCTTATTATGTGTAAATGTTTAAACTGCAAGTGAATATTTTTATTAATAATATTTATTAACAACATCTATTACATTTATTAACTGTTTTATTCATACATTGTTTTATGTAGTGTTTTTATACGAATTGTATTTTTGTACATACATATATTTTTTAGGTGGATTTTCCTTTAATTGTTAATTCATTATGTCACATGACTGTTTTTGGAGGGATATTTAAAAGGTGAAGTGATGTTTGTTGGTTTTAATACCTCTGAAGAAGTCTGTAGATATAATCTGATGAAAGCACTAACGTTTTCAATAAATTCTGGTTCTTTGTTCCTGGTGTTGCTTGTTCCTTGCCTTCATTGTGGTGCTTGGCTTTAATTGATGTTTATATCAAAAAGTTTAAATAAATCTCAAGAGATTTTGAGAGGATGTAGACATTGATCTCAAAATCATCCAGAATCTATACAAACCCAAAGAGCAGACTGAGAGATGTAGGTAATTTGAGATCTTACATCTGAAATGAAAACCTCCCAAACTGGCATCGTTTACACAGTATCAAAATGTAACAACTTTACCTGGCTCTGATGCACAAGGTGATGATGACCTGACTGCAATCCATATGATCAGTGTTTGATTAGTGAGACTAGGAGGCAGAAAAGGAGACAGGGCAGGATTCATGGATGACGTTAATTAGAATCATATATGACACCAATCAATCAGACACAGAGATTCCTGGATTTGGAAAACACAAACTCCCTGGACCAGACTGTCAATACACCAACAAGTGGTGTAACCATACTGAATCTGGTCCTCACTAATACTGAAGAGTACTGCACACCCACTAGTGTAATGTCTTCTCTGGTAAGCTCAGACCACAAAATAGACTCTTTTGAAGTAAAAATAAAACCTGAAACCCCAGCTAACCCAGAAATATTCAGGAACTACTCTAAGGCTAACCTTCTGCTAAGTGATAACCTGGCAACATTTGCCTACATAGAACTGTTCACATATCTCTCTCTTTCCCATTGCACCATGTGGTACATCAGGCAACAAGCACTTTTCACTGATCATTGTTTCTATAGCTGTTACAAGTTTTATGGGTTCAGGTTCCTAGCCTAAGGTCCAACCCTTCTTGGAGGGTGCATCACACACACTAGCATGCACAAACTCACACCTAGGGCCAATTTAGAGTGTCCAATCCATCTACTCATATCTTTGGAATGTGGGAGGAAACAGGAGTACCTAGAGGAAACCCAGACAAATGTAGGAAGGACATGCAGACTCCAAACAGAAGGCACCCCATATGAGAATCCAACCAGAGAACCTCTTGCTGTGAGACAATAATGCTAACCACTATACCACTGCACTGCCAGACAGAAACTCTATTCAAGCATGTTAATAGCTGCATAGAGGCAGCTATACCCACCATGAAGAAGTACAAAACTAACTCAGAAAACAAGCCACCCTGGAGGAATTAGAACATCAATAGGCTGTATAACAGAAGGAAGAAAATAATGGCAAAAATTAGGAGTTGAGGTACCCAGCAGGATAAAAGTACTCTCATCAAATTAAAGAAACAACTCAGAGGACAAATACAGTCTACCAAAACCAAATTTGAGGTAGATTTGGCCTCCCAGCCCAAGGAAAAACCACAATGCATTATTAGTTATGTCTACAACCTCAAAGGCAATACACAAGTTTGTGCAGAACTCATTGTAAATAGAGTCACCTGTACTGAACCAGAAGATATAGCAAACCTACTCGCCGAAAATTCAGCTCCAGCTTTACCCTTCTCTCCCTGTCAACCTTCCCTCAGGAAATACCATCAAATATAACTTCCCCTGCTATCACTAAGGAACAGGTCCTTAATGCTCTCTCTAAGGCCAAGAGCACTGTATCAGTGGGCCCAGGCAATATCACAGGATGCCTTGTAAATAGCAATAAATATGATCTATCAAGACTTCTGGAATTACTATTTCACTGTACCTCCAAACAGGCTTTGTGCTTCATAAATGGAGAACAGAAACAGTCATCCCTCTGCACAAATGTGGGCCATCTATTGACCCTGGAAATTACTGACCCATAAGTCTCACTAGTCTCATATGCAAGGAAATGAAAATAATTATCATGGACATGATCGCTAATGACATAGAAAACCTCAAAACACCGGACACAACCCAATTTGTTTTCATCAAGGGCAGGTCATGCCTACTCAACCTGGTGGCCTTCTTTGAAAAAGGTCAACAAAGCAATTGGGGAGTGCAAAATGGATCACACTGTATACCTTGATCTGGCCAAGGCATTTGACACAATCTCCCACTCGGGCATTGTTGACAAATTTAAGAGGTTAGGTACAGACCCTTATGTCACCCAGTGGATAGCCAGCTGGTTCACATACAGGACCCAGGAAGTTAGTATTAGGAAACCTCCTTTACAAAGAGGCCAATCACATGTGGAGTCCCCCAGGGATCAGTCCTGGGACTGCTCCTTTTTGGCATTTACTTGTCTGAAGTCAAGTCCAATGTCAATGGCCTCTGGTTGACTAAATTTGCAGATGATTGCAAATTAGGAGTTGTCATTGAATCACCCACCAACACAAACATTCTCCAGTAATGGCAGACACAGACAAACAACTGGTGCCAGAGCCATGATCTAAAATTAAATCCCAAGAAATGCATAATAGTATCATTTGGGAACTCATTCACCCCTGTTAACTATCATAGTGACAGCACATCCCTAAGATTGACCCAGTAGTCATGGATTTGGGGACACACCTAGACAGTAATCTAGCCTTTGACCATCATGTGTCTCTAGTACTGAGGAAATCATTTTATGTTGTGCAACTTATAAAACAATGGTATGGCATCTAGGTCTAAGGAAGTCATTGTTCCACTGTATTCGGCATTCATCAGTCCTAGCATTCTTTGGTATGTACCTAACCAGGCATACGCAACAACTGGAATGTCCACAGAGGTTCTCACTAAAAGAATACAGGGTGTAAGTAAAATGTCCTGTGCAGACCACCTCAAGGCCCTATCCCTGTAATTTATCTCTTATAGGCTCTTGAGGTGAGATCTATGTCTGGAATACAAGGCATTGTCAGATCCTACTCTAATGGACCTCCTACATATTTGCAAAACAAACAGCAGCAGAATTGCCCATTCTAAAGACTTAAAACGTGCCTGTGATATAAATAGGACCTGATGGAGAGACAGGTATGTATACCAGAGACTACCACTTCTCTGAAACATGCTCCCCATAGATGTGAAGCAGGGTTACTCCCTAATGCAATTCAAGTGTAAGTTGAACAACTGGATGGGAACAAGAAATTCAACCCTGGTTTGGCAGCTATGTTTCTAATGGACGCAGGAAACCTGTTAATGGTTCATCTCCCAGGCCCCTATTTGTAAATGTTTCAACTTCCAAGCCCCTGCTTACACTTATCAAGGGTACCAGAAATTGTCAGAGATTTGGGATGCATGACTAGGCTTAAAAAAGTCCTTGTGGTCATTAGTCTAGTAAACACCTTTGAATTTATGAACCTATAAGGTTTTATAGACCACCACAGTGATATGATTGCCCATATCAGTGGCGTATTGGTGGGGTGGGGGTGCATAAAAAATACATTGTTTTACAAGTTTATAAAAAGAGATGGTTTCTAATTGCCATGGCAAATGGGTTAGTTCCCCAGCATGGGAGACAGAGTCTGTTCTTTAATGTTGACAGCCCTAGTTAGGAAGAAATTAAGCCTGAACTTTATGCTGTTGAGGAAAAACAAAACGTGAAGTAGGAGACCATGGAATGAGGAATAAGAGGGTGAACCTGACATTTGACTCTAAAGTCATAGATTGCTTGTCCAGAAAAGTACAGGGCTGCATGACTTTTGTGAGATAAATTTCATCCAGCAAGAATAAATGAATTCAAATTATAGTTTTATTTGTCTTTGGTATACTCAATGGACTTGTGCATAAATAGAATAGTAATGTTTTATTTGTATTGTACAATGTATGATTTTGTAGTTGATGTTATGAAGGCACTTGCCCTTAAAATTCCTTCTCTATATTTTCAGAAAGTTATAAATTATTTAACTATTTCAAATTTGTAGGCATCATTGATTGGCTGTATGTCCTTCAGGCTTGTGTTTCAGTTGCTTCTGTCTAGGATCACTGTTATAACAGTACATTACCTCCTATTATTTTCAACAAGTGCCAAGGGATCTTCCATGACCACATTTGCTATAACCAGCTAAGGCACCTTTAATATTTCATCCTAAGGAGGGCACTTGAGAGCAGCACCTATCCACACCATGCTGTACAACAGTGGTAACACTGGAATATTAATAAAAGTACAGTTGAGGATAGAAGTCACAGGTTCTGATATTTTTTGTACCAAAGGCAAATGTGCTGCCTCTCAAGCTATTGATTACTGTAGTACCTGGAACACTGACCTACTGAGTTCTCTCTAATAACATTATCACTGAACCATGAGATGATTCAGAAAATGTTGTATTCTTCTTGGTTGTTGCACATGTAAAGCACAATACATAATCTCAATAACCTGTGTGTTCATGACTGCATTAGCTAGCATTAAAATGCAATCTCATTAGTGGGGCAAAATGGAATTGTACTGGCAAAAATTGTTCTAATTCATGCTTCTGTATGGCACATTGGTATGCAGCTATACACTTTGCCCCAATGTTCTTTCAAATAGCTGGAGGTGGTGAATGAGTTGTTAACTGATAACTGCACAGGAAAGAATGAGAGATCACTCTTAGCCAGATATGTCAAGCCAGCTTACTTTCCATAGGCTTCCCATTTCTGTTCTGCACATCTGTCAGTCTGCCATCTATCTTATGTTCAGTCCTGAAGATGAGATTCCATTTTCCCTTATCTGACTATGTTTTTCTTAACCTCCATCCAAGAGTCATGGTTGACTTCTGCAGTGGATATAATTCCCTTATGAGGTCATGTAAGTATTTTGCCTATGCACATTCATATTTTTCTATGGTTTAGCTGTTCTTGAAAAAGCTGTCCATTGTTTATGTAGTTATGTATTTACATCCATCCATCCTCAACCCCTTTTTACCATTTGTGCACATGGGATCAAGGGGGTCACTTAGACAGTGATAATCAGAGAGAGCTAAGGTTTAAACCGCCAGGTGGCTACACCTGCTACTGTAGTTCTTCCACACCACACACTCACACTTATGGCCAATTTGGAGTATCCAGTCCACCTTCTGCATGTCATTGGAATATGGGAGGAAACTGAAGCTCCCAGAAGAAACCCACATGAACACAAGGACGATATCTAGACTATACACAGAAGGTACCCCAGATAAGAATCAAACTTTTTTACTGGATTATTAACTGGTTGGGTGGGCTGCTTTGTGGACCATTTTCAGGCATGACCCAGGTAGTTATTATGAGTCTTTTTTTTTTTTACAAACTGCAACCAGAAAATCTTTATCAGAGTTATAGAGACAACTTATTCATCAGTGCTATAACGCACCCAACATGGTAATGGTACCAGAAAAACATAATCTATGGATGTTGACTATTGTTTCATTTTAGGGCAAAATGAAACAGTGTATTATGTATGTATATAAACTGCCGGGAAGGATGGATTAAGTTTAATTGATTTACGAACAATTATTTTTATATAGTTAAGAAATATGGAGATTAGCATGGAGAGGCTACCTAGAAAGCTCAATTATTAGCTATAGTCAATAAAATAAGTGCAGCAGATGTTTTTCAAGATATGTTTGAAGCCTTTTTTTCCAAGCTGCATGCATGCATGCTATTTCCTTTTTGAATATTTGCAGTCAGAGGTTTTCTGTTGTCAAGGGGTCTATTATGCTAAAACTCTCTCCATAAGTCAGGCAGAACTGTGATCCTTGGTGCACAAATAAGTCACCTTTGTCAGCACACAGACTGTAGGATATAATGCAATGGTTAGTTTGATTCTAAGTGTAGAACAGTAAATGACATGTAGATGTCTGAATGTAAAATGACTGAAAGTCATACAGAACCCTGGTTGTTGTGTCTTGCTCCTGGCTTTCTGTCAAGTGAGACTGGATGCAGATACAGTAGCAGAAGTGTAGATAAATGGGTATTTTCTGCTTAATAAAATATGTGAAATTGTTATGGGTTGGAATATTTTTTCTAGACATATTTTTGGATGTACTGGCTGGAGCAGCAGGGGAAAAGACTGTGATGTTTTTCTGAAGAAGTCTGCTAAAATACGGATTTAGGAGTCTTCAGTAATAAAACAGGTTTCTCATAGTGGAAAGGGATGTGAATTGTTCGAACTGTTAATCTTTGTATTGCCAGTGACAAGTAATTAGTAGCTATCATTGAATACAATCTTGGAAGAGTTTTCTGACTGCATATTATATGGCTCAAAGATGAAATCATGCCAGGTGTGCATTGGTAATGGCAGAAGATAAAAAGCATTGTAGTCACTAAAGGCAGGCAACTTTAAACTCTTAATAATAATCTGAGTCAAACCTCATGTCACTTTCAAAAAGTAAGGAACATTTTTTATACATAGATTTTGTGCGTCTCTACCAGATCTGAAATCAGTGTTTAATCAGCGATGGTGGTGCTGCAGTAGCATTGTCACCTCACAGTAAGACGTCCTGCTCAATTCTCAGCTAAAGCGTCTTCTGTGTGGAGACATGCGTGAATGGGTGTACCTTCGTTGAAGGTTGTACATTAGGACTGGCAACTCCGTATGTAAAAATCTACTGCCAATCATTAGCAGACCGGACTTCCGCTGTGGCGACCCCTAACCGGGAAAAGCCGAAAGATACAACAATCAGTCTTATCAAATAAATTATGTGTATTTAATGTGAAATTCCACTGCAGTGTTGTAATCTCGTAAGAATAATAAAATGTGCCAATGACGGGCAAGCTCAGCCATGACAGAGGTGTTTTTTTAACTTGTGGCAGGACAAACTCTCAGTCTTTGTTAATGTTTGATATTGCATTTACAACACTAACAGATGAAAACTATTCAAAGTAAAAGGTTCTAATATATTCTGTAAACTTTAAATACAATTGTCCTGTGGCAAACAATGCCATTACCAGATGAATCATGTCTCACATCTGGTAGTCTATGCTAAAAACCTGGCAAGCAGAATTTATTGACATCTAACTCTTTTATAACTAAAGTGATATACCTTTCAGATTTTTGTGCCTTTATGCATGTTTGAAACTAATGTGTGTCTAATGCCTTTATGTTCTGTAAAGATATGAGGTTTATTAAAAGAATCCCATACTGTATCTGACAATTAAACTATTTTGACTGTCCTAAAAAAAATAGAACGAATGACAAATTCTTCATGTGACAATGTAAAATTCTACATGACAGTTCAGTATTTTTTCAGATACTAACATGGGCATTTGTGTGCATGGGACTAAGAAGAATACGTCTCATGAAGTACAGGTTTTCCTTTTTGTAATGAATCCCACAAAACTCTGCATTTTCTGCCCTTAATTTAAACTCTTGCTTTCAGTATCACTTTCAGTAGGCAGCAAAGCAGCTCCACTTAACACAGCAGGTATCTTTTGTGTATGCCTTCATGTTCTTCTGCCAAGAGGATATCATCATCTCAGCAGGTAGCATTACCCCTGTATTTAACAGAATCAGATCATACCTGTAGAAATATCACCGAAAAGGATCCCTCTACATATAGCTTGCCATATCATAGTACACTGGCACTGTGCTGTAAGAATTAATTAAGCAACTGTCGGCAGTCATTTCAATAAGCTAAAATAGTATAACATCATCTACAGTGTGAATCTGAGGAATCCAAAGTTTCATACATCTAAAAAAAAAATAAAAATAAATAAATGTCAGAGTATTATGGATCCTTTATATGAATGATACATCAATTTGATCCATCCATTTGCATATATTATGTTAGTTAAGCACACTTTTACATCTATCTTACTCTCTCTGAGTGCTAACCTGATTAAACCTGACTATATAAAGCCCTGAATACACATATTTCTCTTAATAAATCTGTTCCTTATAGACTGATACATTGAATTCACAGTCTTTAATGTGATAAAAACATGGTTTTATCATCACATTATATTTGCGCTTCTTGTTTATAAAAGCAGTGTACGATGAATCAATTTGTTGAACAGATGCATTCCATTTACACCACTACTGTGACAATACTTGCTAGAATGGCTTCTGCAGGCACTAGTAGTAACATTTGAACTGTATTTGTGGAAACAGACCCCAGGGAATACAAACTGATGGCCTCATAGAACAGCATTGGCTTTAAAAATGTCAAGGACTGCTCATTAGTTTGAGCACTGCCAGGAATTCAAAACATGAACTTTAAAGCCAAGTGTCTTAATAAACATTCTGTGAGGTGTTCTAATGACTGATTAATTGAACATGCTGGTCAGAAGTACACATTTGTGAAACCTGTTCTTTACATTTAGGCCCACGGGGACACACAGAGGTATGAATTTTTAGCTACTATTTCACTACGCACTAATCTTGTTTTAAGATCTACAAACTGCATACACTTTCTTAAGTTGCTGAAAGTAATATTTGTTAGTGCTGTGTTGCACACTTTCCTTAGTTAGGGAGTTCTTCATTCATAATACACAATGAGTTGTATATGACACAGTGACTTCCTGGGCAAATAAAACATGAGTACTCTACACAGATTAAGTCAGGATGAGGGACCTGACAAAAAGTGGATTGAGCAGCAATTTACATGGTTGAAAATGTAAGGCATAGATCACATCATTACTACTTTTGGTTACATAATTGTGTCATTAATATCATTTTCAGTCTTTCAATTACTATTATGTAGATGAGAAAGAACAAGTTATACTAAACTTAAACTGATATGCCACTTTTTGAAAAGGCTGTTCAAGAGAAGTGAATAAATGGATTACTCCAATAGTTAAGAACAAGTTTGTTTTTCAGAAAACAAAAATAGAAAAAAAAAACAGTTCTGATATTTGAAATTATATCTAATGCATACAAGATAAGTCAATCATTAATCATTAGTAAACAACTTCTGACATAGAGGACATATCTGTTCTAGCAGTAAAACTAAAATATTTCATAATGTATTACTTAACTAGACTGTGGGCTTCAAGTTAAACTCTGTGATAATATTTTGTTATTTACTTTTCCAGTGTAAAAGAATCTGGCATTTACAACTATTAACTTTTGAAACAGATATTAACGTTTTAAAGGAAACAGTCAGTTTGACATGGTTTGTATTGATATTAACTGAGACTCCAAAAAGAAGTTAAATAATTCCATCATGGAAAATACTGCATATTTAAAAACATGGTTATAATGAATCTTGAGAGAAATGTAAGAGAAATGAAAGCGATGTCAGTATTACTACTGTATAAATTTGAAAAGTAAATTAATCCAGAAAAAAATAGTTTTTGTTTGGAATTAAAGTGAATATTTATGTTACATATGATGGCATGCAACAATTTCTACTACATGCTACTTTCATGTAATTGTAAAATAAAACAAGCAAGTGGGCCTGCAGTGTATATGTCAATTAAGAAAATCTAAGGAACGAGTAATGAAATCATTTATTGCACTAAGCTCTGTTTCTCATACCAAAATTGCCATATTGAATAAATACAATATGTTATTCTGAAAGACTTGCTCTCAGCGTAAGTGACTTACTTTGATGTAAGGCTTATCTATAAACTGTCTTTCTAACGGGGCCAGATTACAAATGACCTGCTTTCAGCCTGCTCTCAGTATAAGTGGTCACTGAGAGCAAGTCTTTTGGTCTTGGGCCCACTGGCTCTTTTCTGTGCAAGACTGTGGTTCAGTGGGGATTGAGGACTTTAACTTTTCCTTAATGTAGTGGGATATCAGAGTTGGTATATATAATTAGCAAGGGGTGTGTGTGTGTGGGGGGTTCCCTCTGCAAATAACATATTTTTGTATTTCTTTTCCACAAAGGAATGAACCTAGGGATACTAATTCTTACTCCTTGTCAGTTATTACTAATTTTAATCTGGACAATAAGGTTATTAACTGGATCCAGAACTGGTCAAGTATGAGAGAAGGGAAGGGAACAAACTTCAGTAATTTTTTGTTGAAAAGCCACACAGTATACAGAAAAGAAAAAAAAAAAATCTGAACAATATTTTGAAAGCTGTCTTGGATGTTTACATGGAAGAACTTTAATTAGACAGATGAGCAAATGTGGACATTGTTCCTTTTGTAAATGGATTTTTACAGGGCAGGAATTTTTCATTAGGGACAGATTTGTCCATGTAAAAGTCAGATTTAACCACTGTAGTAAAGGGGCTGTTTACAATGCAGTTTGTCAGGGCTGCCATTTCTATATTGGGAAAATGGAACAAATGTTAAGGGAGAGAATGTATGCATCCCTTTTTGGTAGCAGGAATAATAAGTATACTAACGCCCTAGCTTAGCACCATATGGAATTCCCAGAACATTTTTTTAAATTTGTAATTGCAGAACAAGTGCCTCGAAATCCAAGGTAGAGTCCATGGCACCCTTATCCTGAAAGTCAGGAACTCTACTGGCACAAGCTGACAGTTGGCCAATACTTAATGAGAATGATTCCATTTCCTGCATCTTAAAATTAAACTTGCTACTAAGATAAGGACTGGAATTGGAAGACAATCTTTATTTTGTGCTTAAGCAGCAATTTTATAATACCAACACTGTTCAACTACTGGCTGGAGTTTTTACGTTGAGTCTACCGTCTGACTACTGGTTATGTGATGTTTTACAGCAAGCTATTTAAACTTAACAAACTGAAAAATAGTTATCTGAGGAAGTCCCAAAATTATGTGAGAGAAAAGTGCTTATCTTTTATACTTAAGATTTTAATAGTCATGTTTGATTTTACATAAGCCATGTATTGAACTCTTTGTTTGGTTATACATTGCTGTGTCTCTCTGTGGCCTTGTCTTGCTTGTTTGTAAAGTATTCATTATATAGTCATATACAGGATCATATCAATGGTTGTGAACATAAAAAACGTCAATACAAATTTCACTGAAACAGAATTAAGACTGAATAAAATACCATGAAAACCAAGAAAAGCATGAAAACCTATTTTATTGTAGGGATTCAGAGCCACACCCCCCTCTCACCTCAAATACCCTACACCCCTGCTAGTTAAATACAAACTTTGAGATTGCTAAACAGCTGGGAAATGGAGCATTTCCAGTCCCTCTATTCCACATCACTCTTGGACAATGCTACCTCCAACATAACATGATACTATTAACAAAGGCAATACTATCAATTCTTCCCTCAAAGGTAGCTAGACAATTCAGCAAATAGTGACATTATATGAAAAGTATACAGAAGCCAGTAATGCTACTAATACCAAAAAAAAAATACTTAAACTACTTCATATAAATAAAACCTCTAAACTAGAAATAACTAATAATAATAATAAAAATCTAAGCAACAAGTAATAAAAAGAAACTATAAATAAGACATGAATAACATATATATCCACAATTTATTCTCACACATTTGACCTTAAGAAAATGGTATTCATAGGTAAGTACTAGGCTAGCTGCCTAGCCAGTTTCCCTTTCTGTGATTGAAATAACCTTTACCTTGTGGTTATAGACCTGTTTCACCCAGCCCATAACTGACAATTCTACATTGCCCTAATGAGAATAACTGGGATCATGACCTGGATAATTTGACATGGGCTGAAGCATTTAGGAGCTGCCTCCATCCATTAGTAATGCAATACATGGATCTAAGTTGTGCTTGAATATGGATAGGGATGACCTTTGTGGATGGGGAGTATGTTGCACAACAGAGTTATCTTCTGTGAGATATACCTGTCCCTCCAAACCATTCTGATGTTGTAGAAGAGGTTTAGATCCCTAGAATGAGTATCTATTACACTGTTTGACTTGCTGTTTTGCAGTAAATCCACCAGCAATGGGTGTGAGGATGCTTTTCATGCCAGACAAAGATCACCTCTTAGCAGTCTGCAAGATACTGAGAATAGTAACATGGCATTGAGTCGATCTGTGTAAGACATGTTTAAGTCCTGTGTTTTTTGAATGCGGTATGTCTTTGGATATTCCAGTTAGTTTCATGTGTCAGATAGCATGGCAGGCTATTTGCTTAAATGTGCATTCTCTCTAATTCATAACCTTTGCTTACAGTTTTATCAAGTATGTTGTTGACAATTAACTCTATACACACACATATACCTGTATACACACACACACACACACACACACACACACACACACACACACACACACACACACACACACACACACACACACACAAAACACTCATCATAATTTATGTATGACAACTCCATGGTTACACTACAGTAGTAGAAATAGAAAAACACTGAAAGTATAGCACCAACTTGCACAATCCAATACACTTTGGTAAAGCAAACTGCAATATTTGAAATTCTGAAATTGGCTTTATTTGATTGGATCTCACTGCAGCTAGCCTGTTATATCCAGCAATGAGCTAATCCCGCCCAGGGTCTTTTATGCAAGACTTGGAGAGGCATGGAACGTCATGGACTTTGAATTACTTGTAAAAGCTAGCTGTTTGTATTTTAAACCCTGCTTGGCCTTAGTCTTGTAGTTTTTTTAACAGTTGAGGCAGAACAGTGAACTGCTATCAGATTTGAGCATTATTTGGTCATTTATTACTGCATTTTTTCCATTAAAAAGTTTTACTGGTAAATTTTGTATAGTCTTGTACATTAAACTACAGTAATTGAATTTCAGTAGTGCAAGTATTGTTCTTCTGCTCTAAAATTTGTACTTCAGTGCTTTTAAAGTTCTTGATATTCTAGCTTTGCTCCTGCAATTTTATATTCTGCTTATCATTTATGTCCTTAAAGTTACATTCCAGTACCTTTTTGTTCTGCTGTTCTTTGTGTCTGCCACCACCCACTGAGACAGTAAGCTAGAGTTTCTGACAGTTCCAATACTGACTTTATTTGACTGGATCCCTCTCTAGTTGCCCCCCACACTCAGTCTTTTATGCAAGACTTGGAGAGGTGTGGAAAGCCCAGAACTGTGAATAACAAGTATGCCTTTTAAAAGGAAATAGTAAAAAAATGTTTTTATTTAAATTCTACTTAAATATTTAAGCTATAGTTCTAGTAACCTGTGTAGTGATACTACTTTGTACTTTTCTTCTTTTGCTATGTTTTAGCCCAAAAGGTTTCTATTTGCAAAGTTTTAGTTTGTCCTGAGACTTTGGTTCTGTGGCTTAATTTGTAGTTATGGGAAGACTGTTTCTACAATATACTGCACTTCTATCTCCACAATTAGAATTATTTGTAAAAGCTAGTTGTTTGTATTTGTCTTGTAGTCTCATTCACAGTTACGGAAGAACTGTGAACTGATGCCAGGTTTGAGCCTTTAGTCATTTTTGCTGCATTTTTCTGTTAACACTGGTACAGGTAAATTTCTGCATAGTCTAGTGTCTTAAACTGTAGTAGAATTTCAATAGTGAGAGTATTGTTTCTTGCACCAGGATTTATGATTCAGTGCTTCTATGATTGTTGAAATTCCAGTTTTGTTCCTGCTGCTTCATATACTGATTTTTAACTGCTTAAAAATTGCATTCCAGTGCCTTTATGCCCCCCCCCCAACTGAGACATTAAGCTAAAGTTTCTGAAAGAGCTCCAGTATTGGCTTTGACTGGATCTCTAGCTAGGCTGCTTCTTTTTTGGAATATATACACAACCCTCATACCCTTTTTCTGGTGTGGTTTTATATGGCTGTATCTCTGGCCACTTTCCATTTTTCTAATCTGGTTTACAAAGTCCCTCCCGCACCTCCTTCATTGCTATTGGCTGCTGTATAAGCTATTTATGTACTCTTCCTACTCACTGTTTTCCATATATCCATGATACTGAGTGACCACCCAGCAAACCAGTATTGCTGTTGAATAAACCTCTACTTGTTCATTTTCCCACAGCTCAGCATAGCTTGGCATCCTAGCCTGTGCTCCAGAAGTCTTTTTTCTTGTATCCATTGTCATAAAGGCAAAGCTGAATACATTTGATTGAAAAATCACACTTGTTTAAGTTATGAGTGATTGCTACTTTATCCTGCTTTTATAGGTTCATAGGTATGTACTAGGCTAATGGCCTTAGGGCCTATACAAGCCTAGCCAAAAAAGGTACCCTGGCTTTCACCACCCAAGAAAATTACTTTCCGGTGCCCCTGTCGAGCAGAGCCACAGAGGTGAACACGGGCTGAATTTCCTATTTCCCATCCAATCATCAAGATATTTCTTGAAGAGTGCTAATGAGGAGCTTTATTTGATATAGATAGGTAGCTTGTTCCAGAGTATGGGAAGTTTCTGGGACAGGAATCTATCCCTCCAGCATGTTCTGTTTATTGTGGTGACAAGGTTTAGGTCCCTAAAGCATGTAGCTCGGAGGGATTGGGATTTCTTTAAGTGGAGCATGTCCAACAGCTCTGGGTTTGACATAGCTTTGTATGTTAGGCAGAAATCACCTCTGAGTAGGCACTATGCGATGGAGTAAAGCTAGAGTTTTTTGAAATGGTCTGCGTAGGGCATCTGTTTGAGGCCAGTAATCCTCTTTGTGAGGTATTTATGTGGCCTTTCCAGTTGTTGTAGATGTCTTGTGAGGTACATACCAAAAGAGGCATTGTACTCTATAATGGGTCTAATGAGGGACGAGTAGAGGGGAACAATGACCTCTTTTTTCCTGGATGAGAAACCTTTTGTGATGAGGTGTGCCACATAGAAGGATTTCCTGACTACTGTGGTGATGTGATTATCAAAGAAGAGACTACTGTCCACCTGTGTCCCAAGGTCTTTTATCACACTTTCAGTGTTAAGTAGACTACCACCTCTGTGGTAGCTCATGGGTACAGAGTTTTTACCAAAGGGGATGACAATGCACTTTTTGGCATTGAGCTTGAGGCCATGGCTTTGACACCAGGCATCTGTCTCAGTGAGGCCCTTTTGTAGGATTTCTACATTGTTAGGAGTTTTAATTATGGCTCCTAGTTTGCAGTCATCTGTGAACTTTATTAGCCAAAGACCTTCTGTGTTAGCCTGTACTTCAGAAAAGTAGATACCAAACAAGAGAGGATCCAGGACTGAACCCTGTGGTACTCCACTTGTCACTGGTCTGAACTCGGATTTGGAGTCTGTTACTTTCACAGTGTAGGTTCTCTCATGAGCCAGTTGGCAACCCATCTTGTGACATAGGAATTTGTACCTAGTTTAGTGAGTTTATCTATAATTCCAGAGTGGGGGGTGGTGTCAAAAGCCTTGGCAAGATCTAGATAGGCTGTGTGAACCACATTACCCTTGTCTATGGCTTTGTTGACTGCTTCAAAGAAGTCAATCAGGTTTAAGAGACATGATCTTCCTTTTACATACCTGAACTGGGTGGGGTCCAGAGTTTGGAGATTATCAATGTCTTTGTTTATAAGTTCCATGATGATATGTTCAATGGCCTTGCAGACCAGGCTAGTTAGGCTAATGGGGTAGTAGTTCCCAGGGTCTGTGGTGGCTCCCCTTTGTGGAGTGGGAGAACCATTGCTGTGTGCCATTCAGTGGGCACAAAGCCTGAGGTGAGGCTATGATTGAATATGGTGCTTAGGTGGGGTGCCAGTTCATTCTGTAGTTCATGTAGAATGCAGCCTGGGATGTTGTCAGGTCCCATGGATGCTGTGTTCTTTGCTTTGGAGAGTGTGTTTTTTACCTGTGCAGCTGGGATTACAGGAACCTTGCATTCTTCTGGTATAGAGATGGGCCCTTTAGGGGTGGGGGGGTAAAGTTAGCACTGAACCTATCTGCCAGGATGTTGGAAATATCAGTTGGTTTTGTATATTTAGTGCCATTTTGCTGTAACTCAGAGCAGATCTGAGTGTTGCCATTGAGATGCTTGACATAGCTATAGAATGCTTTGTGCTTGTCTTTAGAATCAGTGGCGATTTTGTTTTCATGGCTAGCTATGGAGGATTTTATGAGAGATCTCAGTTTCTTACTGAGGCTGACCAGGGAGTTCTTCCAGTCATGATATTTTACTTTTTTTTGCAATAGTTTCTTTCTTCTGTTGTAGAGTTTGTTTATGGCAGTGGACCACCAGATTGGCTTCCTTTTTTGGAGGATACCATCATGGTTCTGTTAGGGATAGTACGATCCATGCACTCATGTAAGTGCTTATAAAGTGCATTTGTATGGGATTCAGCAGTCGTACCTCTATTGCCTGTCTGCAAGGGTATGGTGATGTTTGCCACTTCTGTCTTAAGAAGTGTGAAGTTGGCTTTGGAGAAATTTCTTAGGGTGGTTTCCCTAATGGGGGGTGGGGGTGGGATGTGGATGTCTAGGCTGATTAGCTTGTGGTCGGATCTGACCTGCGAGGAATTGACCTCTGGTTTGGAACACTGGTCGCCCATGTTGGTAATGACCAGGTCTAGGATATTGCTGCCTCTGGTAGGGATGTGGATAAATTGACCCAAGGCATTAGAAGTTATGAATTTTTGAAAATGTTGAGCAAAAGACTTGGTACATGAGTAGTTTTCCCAGTTAATGGTGGGGTAGTTGAAATAACTCATTATTAGGGTGTTGGGTTGTACCCTAATATTTTGCAGTGTATCATGAAATGGAGTGGGAATCCTGGGGCATGGTTTGGAATCTGTAGCAAGTTACAATTTGGATTGCAGTCTTGCCCAGAGTTAGCTGCACTTGGATAATCTCAGATGCATTATGCTGAGCAACTAGCCTGGAGGTGTGGATATCCTTAATGAATATGGACACATCACCATCTTTAGTGTTTCAGTCCAGGCTAGGTGGCCAAAAGGCATGGTACGAATTATAGCCTGGTAATGCAGGGGTGCTCTCTGGAGCCGTGAACCAGGTCTCTGACACTGCACATATGTCGATGTTCTCTATTTTAAGGAGTGCCTCGAGTGAATGCATTTAGATGTTTAGAATTCTAGCATTGTGTAGCATTACCCTCAGATTTTGCTTGCTTGTACCTGTTATGGTTTTGAATTTGTCATTTGAACCTTGCCTGAAAAGGGTACTATAGGGGTAGCAAGAGACGTAGCCAGTATCCGGAATTCCAAGGGTGACAGGTGCAGGTCTTCTCTGGCAAAGCAATGTGGTCTGTCGATCATGTCGTCCCAGGCAGACAGATACTGGATCCCCTTAGAATGATACCAGAAGCTTAGACAATTCTTAAAGTCAGTCATTCTGCCCTTGTATTGTGGTATCATTCTGGGTGATGGCAGGATGCTACTCAGGGCTAGGGTCATAATTGCCTGGGCTACAAGATTGGAGAGCTTCTCCATGTCTCTTTTCATGTAGTCCAGGGAGGTACATCTCAGGTCATTCACACCATCATGGACAATGACAGAGTCATATTTGTACATTTCACTGAATTTTTGTAAAATAAATTGTTCTTCCTCTCACTGTTAGTGTTGCAAGACTGTCTTGAAATTGCCTTTAGCAAGGGATTTCCTGATAGCTGTTTAATTGGTTTATGGTAGCACTGCACTTCTGTGTCCATCCTGTTGTGTCGTTACATTAGGAGGAATGGATATATTCATCTTACAGTAGTAGGCATTTACTTGGTTTATTTAAGATGGGATGTACACAAAAGGACTCATAGTGTAGTTGTTTTATTAGCCAGAGGGCTCATTAGTTACTTTTCTGTTTTTTCTATGCCGCTATACATTTGACATGTTTGTGCACAGCTGCACATTGTGCAGTCATGGTTAGCAGAGCCTTGTACAGTAGTGAACACCTAAAAAGCAAATTTTCCTAACGAAGGGTCCATAAAACTGTACCCTGTAAAGCAGTAAATACAGAGCAAATAACTTGCATGCAGACAAGCTTAGAGCAGCTACTTAGGCATTGAGTGGCAATACCTATAGATTTAGTAGAACTGAGCACTGTGTAAACATTAAGGTTAGTAGAGTTTAGTATTGTTAGGCATAATCTCTGCAATAAAGCATCCTTTTTAGTGTGCACCAACAAAGCACCTCTAATAGCCTTCTACCTCTGATACACTGCCCCCTTACAGCTCATGAGTCAAAGGACTGGACAGCATGGATATGCAGTTTCCTAACTTCTCTGTAGCCAGATTGATGGATATGGGATTCTTCAGACAATGTAGTAATTGTCTCATATTTACTGACAACTACTTATCTCTTATAGAAACATACGCAGTATGCAAGTGAAGTACTTACACAATGACACTGGAGGCTGAACTTTCACATACAAGCACACATCTGGCTGTTGAAACTATGCACAAAGCACACACTTAGACTAACATATGCTGAGGCACTTAAAAGCAGTCTTCCTAAAGAAGAAAGAAGGCCTGGACCACCCATTGGCAAAGCTATGCCTCAGCAAGCCTAAAGGAGCTCAGAAAAAATAACACCAAACACCACACATGCAGTCATTCTCAATACAGCCCCAAATATTAAGCCCCTAAGGGAAACAAATACACTTTCTATGATTCTCATCATGGGGGACTCCATAATGAGGCCCTTCTAACTGGCTGAACAAGGAGAAAATAACTGTCAGTTGCATTCAAGTCATTACAGCACAGGTAGCAGTATGATTCCATCATAGTCCTTGTAGGTGTAAATGACCCGAGAGGTACCTCCTTGGACTATATGAAGAGAGAAATTGTGAAGCTTTTAGACTTTGTGTCTCAGGTTGGTATGAGCCTAGCATTGAGCAGCATATTATCACTGAGTTTGATACCACTGTGTGAGGAAAACATGATTTTAACAATTGGCTATCATTCTGGTAGCAATCTAAGAGGATAAAGTATCTGTCAGCTTGGAAGGATATGGTTAACAGATCATGTTGCTTTGCCAAGGATGGGTTGCACCTGCCCCTGTGGGCCTTTGAATACTGACTAAAATGTTATCCATACCATAGTGCTTTTTAGGCAAAGCCAAATTGTAAAACCTACCAAGATAGCAAAATCAACTCAGTTTGAACCTCAAGGTGTTATTAGGAGCATGAATAAAAAATACACTCCCTCCAAGCCATCCTCTCACTCAGATATAAACATCTGTACAGTTACCAGTATGTAGCTTAAAGTGACAGAGAGTACCATGGCAGTGCTAGGCTTCAGATCCTTCCAAACGTTTAGACCAGTAACTGCACAGATAAGGGCTAAAGGTGGAGGGTGTCCCAATATATGTCAATAACAAGCATACCTCTAGGTTGGTCAAACAAGATGAAGCACTGGAGTTACTCCACATGCAGACCGCCATCGACAAAATCCTGTACCACTTCCTAGTGAGCTATAGGGCACCCTCCATATGCCAAGAAAGACACTGTGCTTACTTGGACCTACTGGAGACACTTACCATCCAACCTAACACCTAACTCATTGGAGACTTATTTACTTTCTCCACAGACTGACAATTCTACATAGCCTCAAATCTACAGGCACAGAGATTCTTGGACTTCATAAATACAAACACCCTTGACCAAATAGTGAATGCAACTACTACAGGCTTCAACGTACTGGGCCTCGTACTCACAAATATGGAGAACACTGCACCCCGTCAATTTGTTGTCCTCACTGTTGAAGTCTGGCCATAAAGCTGTCTCAATCAAAATCAACTCTGTAATAACTATTCCAAGCAAATCACCTTTTATTAAGTAATGGTTTGCTAAATTCATTGGCCCTCCATATTCCCTGTTTAAATAAACCTATGCTGAATTGCTCTCAAACTGTGTGCAGCCATGTCAGTGGCTGCATAGCAGCTGTTCTGCCTATCAGAGGTAAGCCCAGAAATAGCTCAAGAAACAAACCGCCTTAGTAGCATCCCAAATTAAACAGGATATACTACAAAAGGAAAAAAAAAAATGTAAAAATCAGGATGGGCCATACCTCTTAACCTCCCAGTGCAAGAAATCTGGACAAAGCCAAAAATAATAGGGGACAAAGGCCCAAAATCTGAGACAAATTTTAAATATTGATGTTATAAACCAGAAAGTTGCCTTAATAGGTTTTCCAACAGAATATATTTTTTTGAAGAATATGAAATCTAAAACTCAAATGTCTGTCATTTAGTGACTTCAGTCCTCAATGATTTGCTAGAAACCACAAATTTATGAAGCAGAAACAAATGATGAGGCAAAAATTAGGAAATTCTGCAAAAACATGGACAGTTGAGAAGTATGGGAAAGATAACTTCCATAAAGATAAAACTGTTCTCATCAAATTAAATAGGCAACTAACAAGACTAATTAGGTCAAGCAAAGCCAACTATGAGATTAAAACAGCCTCCCAGGTGAAAAATAACCATAAGGCCTTCTTCAGTTATGTCAGAAACATCAAGGGCAGCACACAGCAATGTGCTGAACTGGTAGTTAATGGTGATACATTTATCAAACCTGGTTATTATAGTGAACCTATTAGTGGACACATTCAGTTCTAAATGTACACTGTTCTCTCCCCAACCATCCCCGAGAAACAACCTCAAATATAACCCCTTCAACTATAACTGCAGTGCATGTATTGACTGTGCTAACTAAATTCAAGAAGACAGTGTCAATGGGCCATACCATCCCATGATGTCTCCCAAATACTCCAAAATATGACTTATCAGGACTCCTGGAGTCACTATTTAACTACAGTCTTAAAGCAAGATTTGTACTTCGAGAATGTTGGCCAGCAGTGATTATCACCCTTCATAGGGGAAAACCTTCAACAGATCCTGGAAACTACAGACCCATTAGACTGACTAGTGTTATTTGCAAAGCTATGGAAAGAATTTTCATGAAAACTATCAAGAAGGACATAGGAGACCCACAGACAGTTGATTCCTCCCAGTTTGGCTTTGTCAAAGGAAGGCCATTCTTACTAAACCTGGTGGACATCTGGGAAATTGTAACAAAGGAAATGGATGAGGAGAAAGTGGAACATACTGCCAACCTAGATCTAGCTAAAGCATTTGATACAATAACCTACAGTGAGATTTTCAACAGACTTATGGATCTTGGCACCAACCCCTTTATAACACACTGGATAGCTAGCTGAGTCATGGATAGGACTCAAGAGCTTAGGATCAGTGAGACTACTTCAACAAAGAGTCCAGTAACTAGAGGAGCCCATTACAGCTCTGTGCTGGGCCTGCTCTTCTATCGCATCTACTTCTTAGATACCAAAGCCAATGTAAAAGGCCTCTGGCTGACCATGATTTCAGATGACTACAAACTGGGAGCAGTCATTTAATCCCTCCAGGATGGAAACACCCTTTGCTTGGTGCCAAAGCCATGTTTTAAAACTCAGAGTCAAGAAATGCATTATAGCACATTTTGGGAAGTCTGGTCAGTCATGCTGGGTAACTACATCATCAATAAAACACCCCTAAAAGTCAATTCATTAGTCAAGGAACTGGGAATTCATGTAGATAGTAACCTAGCCTTCAATCAAAATATATCCAAGGCAGTAAAAAATCCTTCTTTGTTGCTCAACTTATAAGTAAGAACATGACATGATATCTAGGGTATTATGGAACTGTACTCGGCTATCATTAGACCTATCGTAGAGTATAACGCCCCTTTCAGGATGTACCTGACAAGACACATGCATCTACTGGAATGCCCACAAAGGTTCCTTACAAAAGAAATACAGGTAGTAAACACAATGTCCAACTCTAATTGCTTCAAAGCCCTGTATCATACAGGCTTCTGAGAGGTGATTTTAGTATGGCATCCAGGGCATTCCTGATTCCTATTTTGATGAACCCATTTTGCACACCTGCAGAATGAACAGCATTAGAAATGCTAGATCAAAAGACCTAAATTTTGCTTGGGATATAAATAAGATATGTTGGAGAGAGAAAGAGCGAGATTTCTCAGAGAATTCCCTTTCTTTGGAACAGACTCACCATCCATGTGAAACAGGTGCTCTCTAACCCTATTTAAGAGCAACTTGGACTAAAGTATTGGTAATAAGAAGATTACCCCTGGTCTGGTGCCTATGTCTCTGATGAGCAAGAACAGTCAAAAAATTACTTTGTAAATCAATTTGTGGATCGCATTAGTCTTGCATGGCTTGGCTTTTAAGGTCCTTAGTGATCATTAGCCTAGTATACATCTTTGAAGTTACAAAAACTAATACCAGTGACCAAAAAGTCATACACTTTTCATATTATCAGTTAAAATAGTAAAACGGACTATCATTAGATCAGTCATAAACATATCACTTTTTTAAACCAGTTGTGATTATATATAGTGAAAGTTAAACAACTTGAATGGAACCCACATGTGAATAGCTAGAAAGATATGTTTATATAAGGGAAAACTACTTGTACAGGAATGACTACTCATGATATCAGCATACAAATTATTTAACAGGCCATTGTTAAAACTTTTTGTGTAAGATCCATGTCAAAGATCACTTTACATTCTGGTTTGCAACATGGTTTATTAAGTTAAAACAGGAGATGAGTGTTTTCACCCTTGTCAGAGCTTCAACAGATCTCATTGCAGTAACAAGCAATATATACTTTTCTATTTTACATTTTAAAAGCCATCTAAATTACAGCAAAGGATTTAATCCAAGAGCACTTAAACAGATCACATTTAATAACAGTGGAGCAGTGGTACACATGTAGCTTGCATCTCTTATAGTAATCGATGCATTTTACCCCTTATCTAAATAAATACATAGTCACTGAGCATCTGGCTGTTGAACAATTTGCTAGGTATTATGTAACATGACAATGTAAGCATCTATTCCTGCATTTTTGTTACATGAATACTATACATAATAAAACAGATGACAGTGAAAATACACCATTTCTTTGATGAAAAAGTATACTTTCTATGAGTAATGTTGATGTGCCTGAGGTTCGTATATTGTGCCTAAGACACCTAGTTCTAATGGAGCTTGTTATAATAATGACGGCAATAGTGTGTGTAAATCAAAAAATAAAAGAAAAGAACAAGTAACACAGACTTTGCCAGGCGCATCTTAATGGAATGCAATAAGTTTTTGTCTTATTCAGTATGGCAACTGCCACTGCTATACTTTTAGTTATATAGGATACATTTAATTCTAACAGATATATTTAATTCTACCAGGCTTATTCAATTTTGAATGAATAATATTAAAACAATCATATAATAGTTATTTTTTGTAATGCAGGATATTCATGCTTTAGTAGTGCCAAGTTTTGTTTTCAGAGAATAGTTTTTACTTTTACCTGTTGTAATCTCCATAGCCTCTGAGACTGTTGAACTTACTGAGATGTTAGACCAGTTTGGTTTTCAGCTTATGTCTTTTATTATAAAAACTAATAATGCACATATTAAATGTTTATTAGATGATTTGGAGAAATTTAATTTAGTATTGTTGAAAGATTTAATGTTTGAGTCAAATAAGCACAAATATGAGAATCTTTTTAAGAAGGTTCAGCTTAATGTTAAAAATAACTTGGAATGTAAATGGAAAAAAATTAAGTTAGGGATGAAAATGAATATAACATAAATAGAGTTTAACTTTTGACCTATTGCCTTACTCTCCCCATGAGCTAAGATAATGGAAAAATGTATTCACAAACAACTACTTAACCACCTACTACAAAATAACCTACTAGCAAACTGCCAACATGGCTTCAGACTATTCCATAGCACAACGACTGCCCAACTATCCTTTACCGACTCTATAAATAAAAATCGCAACAATAACTCTTTTTCCTCTGCACTATTTATTGATCAGTCAAAAGCCTTTGATATGGTTAACCATAATTTACTTCTAGACAAACTAAAGGCCCATTTTTTCGATCCACAAGCATTACAATGGTTTAGGTCTTATCTGGAAAATAGACAGCAAGCAGTACTTTGGGATAACAATCTGTCTTAATTACTTCCAGTAAATATTGGAGTACCCCAAGGCTCTATCTTAGGTCCCCTTCTTTTTTCCTTATTTATTAACGATCTACAGATGAACATACCTCAAGCCACCTGCATTCAATATGCAGATGACTCCACCTTAATCTGTACAGCTAAGAATATAGCCTCTCTCCAGTCCCTCACCCAAACTGTTTTTCATAATGTTGAAAACTGGTTTATGCAACACTGCC
Source organism: Protopterus annectens (assembly GCF_019279795.1). Classification (NCBI taxonomy): domain Eukaryota; kingdom Metazoa; phylum Chordata; order Ceratodontiformes; family Protopteridae; genus Protopterus; species Protopterus annectens. The sequence goes on along the minus strand of NC_056742.1, from coordinate 428,537,000 downwards.
TCCTCCTAAATCCTAAAAAAACAAAACTACTGCTTTTTACTCCAACTCATAAATCACCTAATCCATTTTTCTCTGTAACCTCTAACAATGCTACCAACATAACCCCGGATACTACAACCCGCTTACTAGGTGTAACAATTGATAATCGTCTCAACTATGATGACCACATCAACTCCACCATAAAGTCTGTTAAACGTTAACGCAAATTTGATCTACTTTGCTACCTGTACGCAATGTGTAGCATTTTATGTGGGTATGACCTCTAGAAGGTTAAAAGATAGAACTTATAACCACATATATGATATAAGAAAGAAAAATCAGCAGAATGCATTAGCTAGACATACTACCTCTCACCCTAGTCATAGTTTTAGATTTAGAGTACGGCAACTAGTCCACCAGAACAAGAGGGGTGGGAATAATATGAGTTATCTAGAATTTATTGAACTTTGTTGGATTTTTAAACTAAGAGCCCATATAGATCCTGGTCTTAATCAATTTATCAGCATAAAACCACTTCTAGATGCTTGCAAATAATGCGAGCATGATTAATTATGTCTTATTTTTTCCTTTTAAAAGGCTTTTATATTTATGCATTTTTGTTGTATATTGCTTATATTTTTACCTATATACTTGTTTATTCATTATATATAATAGATCTATAGCAATATGCTAAATTTATATATGAACAATATTTATATATTGACATATTTTTATGACATGGTATTAGTTTTGTTGTTATTAATAAGATGTTATACCCATCTAGAAGTTTTTATTTACTGAAGGAGCATGCTGCTTTCTAGCGCTTAGTGCTTTGTAGAGGTTTCATGAAATGCCCTGCTATTAGTTACCTAAGTGGAACTGGGTTGCTATCCACCAATGTGGCTAGTGCTTTTAGCTGAGTTCAATTACTCTTAATCACTTTTAATTGATTAGCAATTAAATGTGTTGGATGATGGTATTTAAACATTGGGAATTGTATGGTTTGTTGAAATCTGAGGAAGCGTACATAGTACGTGAAAGCGCTTATTCGAATAAAATTTTGGATTTTGTTTATTATTTTGTGGTGGTCATATCCAGTTTTATTCCACATAAAGTCTGTTAACAAAAAACTTGGTACCCTCTATCGAATTAAACCCTTTCTTATCCCTTCTGCCAGGAAAACTATTGCCCAGACCCACCTCATTTCAACCCTTTTCTATGCCTCTGCTATATATACTAACCTATCTAAAAACAACCTCTCCAAACTTTCCACCTGTTATAATACCATAGCTAGATTCATCACATGCCCTCCCTTTAAAACTCACCACTGCCTCAACCTCAAACAACTTGGATGGCTAGAACTGCCGAACCATATACTCTGTCAACAATTACTTATCACCCAAAAGATCCTATATCACCCCAACAACACCCCTATCCTCACTAATCTGATTACACCATATAACAATCTAGCTACACTACACTCTGCTAATAAGCTCCTAGTTTCCTCGATTAAATCTAACAACAAAGCTGGTGACTCACTTTTCTCAAACACAATAGGTAAAAACTGGAATCAGCTTCCTTCTGAATTATCAACCCTTGCTTCTACTTCTCTATTTCAAAAACATCTTAAAGAACATCTTAAAACTCATTGGCTTTGTCCATGTGCTAACCCAGACTGATACCTCTTTTCCTTCCTGCTCTTACCCCTTTCTCTACTCCTCTAACCTTTGCCCCCAAATCTAGTTACTACTCTTTTCTTCATAGTAAAAGAATAAAATATAAGGGCTTTTCTCTCTTAATTGGGTTTTGCTCATACCTACTATTGTGTTTAGTATAATTTTTTAGTATAATTTTTATAGTTTATAATTTTATTATTATAATTTTTCTTTTGACCAATGCTGCCTCTGTATTGTGATTTTACATGTCTTTTTATATATTGTTAACTTTGTCACTGTTCATGCTTGGAGCTTTTCTCCCTGGGCCTCTACTGAAAATAGACATATATCCAGTTAGACTAGCCCGATCAACAAATGTAAAATAAATGTAAAATAAATAAAAATAAATTACCCCCTGCCTAAAGACCTTGAACATTTACTGCTAAAAGGAAGCAAGTTTGTTCCTTCTTGTTTTCCATCTTTGGCAGATGTTATTTTGGACATTAAAAAGTTTTGTAGAAAATGTTATTTACGAGTGTACTTTGAAGGAACACAAGCACTTGTAGAAACTGATAATGTTGAAATGTTTCATATAGAAGATTCATTGCTTGACATGTCTACATATGAAAATAAACTAGTAGATATTTTGTTCTGAAAGTGAAGGTGAAGAGGAAGTACGTTATTTCACTGGTTATAGGAAATTAAAGGTGCCTCATTTTTCTAATTTTAGTACTTTCATTGCCCATAAATGTTCTAACAGTGTTCAAAGTTTTTAAAGGATATTATGTAAAAAAGTGGAACTTGATACCATACGTTTGTTAGATCCAGAAAAGTGTATGACTTATCTAGGGGTGAATGGGATACTTTAAAATCAAGTAGAAGTTCAGAATGTGATGTTAAATTTTGTCAGGAAGACAAGGAGGGGGTAAATGGGTGTTGTTTTTCAAGGAAAAGTATGATAAAATATTTTTTGACTTGTTAGCTGGTCTAGAATATGAAAAGTTGGCAAACAACCCCAGGAAATATTACAGCAGTCAGTTAAGAGAAATTTTGGATAAAGGGGAAAGACTTGTTTTTTTCACAGAGAGGGATGTAAGCAAGTTGTTTGTTAAATATCCCAAAGACCCTATTTTTTTATGAAATCCCTAAAGTGCACAAGAATTTAAATGACCCCGCCGGTAGACCAATTGTCCTGGGTGTGGGGTCATTTATGCAAAGTATTGGGATCTTTTTGGATTTTCATTTAAAAAACTTTCTATCTAAAATTCCTTCCCATATTAAGAACACTGTTGATATTTGTCAGGAAGTGAAGAAAATTCAGCGGTGTAAAGATTTTTACTGGGCAACAGTAGTTATTAAAGCTTTATACACCAATATTAAAAAGGTGGGGATTAGAAGCAGTTCCTTGGATGTTAGGAGAGGCACCACGTACAGCCTCTCTGGTGGAAGTATTGGAAGTATTGCCTATGGGTGAATTTAAAAGTATTTATGAGAATACTTCTGATAAGAATTTGGTGGGAGAAGAGTTTATGAAGGTGGAATGGAAATTGTTGCAAAGGGGTTATTCTAGTATCAGTTTGAAAAATCTAAGGATAGTGTCTTAAAGGTGGGGGGTAGTAGCTGTTTAAGGAGTTATAATAGTTATAATGGCTTTAATAGGCATCCTTCTGATCAGGATACTGATAGGCAGGATAGTGTATTGATTTTTGTTACCAGATTTTACCCACTTTCTGATATTTTGAAGGTCAGTGAAAGATTTTTGGCCTGTGGTATGTGAAGATGAGCAACTAAAGCATCTATTCCCTTCACGTCACATTTTCTTATAAAAGATATTTAAATTTAAGGGAGTTGTTAGGTTTTAAGAAGGTTTTTTTTTTTCCAGGAGGCTAACATTGGTTCCTTCCCTTGTGGAAGATGTAAAGTATGTTCTAGGATTAAGAACATTTCAGGTAGAAAAATTAATGGTAAATTATTGCATTATATGGGAAGGTTTTCTTGTGTTTCTTGTGGGGTGGTTTATATTGTAGGGTGTGGGTGTACTCCTGTGAGGTGGTATGTTGGAGAGACAAAATGTATGGTAAAAGTTAGAATTCTTGAACATCTGGGACATATTAGAAATAGGAATTTGGATAGCCCAGTAGCTGAACACTTTATTAAGGTTCTGATGTTAGTTTCCTCTTTAGTGTGTTTGCTATACATTTTCTTGCTAGGGATTGGGATTTTTTATCTAGTTTGTTAAAAATGGAAAGCAGGTTCATTTGAAATTATAATACTTTAAAACCTAAAGGTATGGATCTGGAAGTGAATTTAAATATAATAGTTATAACACTGTATATATGATGTTTTGTAATTCATTGTATATGGATAAATATTTTACCCTTTTTAAGGGTATGTTTGTTTAAGCAGGTTCTTGTAGTAGATTATTGGGTGATGAGAGGATTGTTTAATTGGAGCAGTTTGATACAAAATGGGACTGGTTGGTGGCTTTTATTATTCACTAAAGGCTGTTTGCCAAGGTACCTGAAACACCATTAAACACTGGAGTTTGTTTCCAGTGACTGCCACCTGAGTGTATTTTTTTTGGATATTTTGTGTTGCTGTGTGTATGGATTTATTACATGATACTACCAGGTATCATGAAGCCTCAAAGAATGAAGTCTTTTTAACTCATAGGGAAATACAGTTTTTCTTGGAAGATTCCCTTTTACAGGGGGCTATTTCCAAAGATCTATATGATTTCCTAAGAAATGAGCACCCCCTGATTCCAGTGACGTTTGGTATTCCAAAAGTCCATAAAGACATAGAACAGCCTAATTTTAGGGTTATTATTTCAGCTCACAACAGCCCCACTTACTCTCTGGGGTTTCTTATTGATAGGATTCTTAAAAATTGTATTAACTTGGTCCCTTATTTACTGAAAGACTCATGGGATTTTCTTACTAAGATAGATATGAATTGGTACAGTGAAGCTTGTTCTTTTTCTACCATCAATGTGGTTGATTTATTCACATCTATCCCCCATGAAGAAGGCTTAGACTTATTTTATGAAGCGGTTCAGAGCCTTATAAGGTTTAGTGAAGAGCTGATTAATTTTATGTTAGCTATGGAATATGTTTTACTTAACAAGTTTTTCACCTTTGAGGGTGAATATTTCAAACACATTTCAGGGGTAACTATGGGTGCCAGTTGTGCACCCATTTATGCTAATTTAGTTCTCCATACCCAGGAGAAAAGGCAAGTTTGTTGTTCCACATATTCTATGAACTGCGTAGCATATAATCATTTTTTGGAAGATATTTTTATTTTGTGGATTGATGCCACTGAGACAGCTGATTATTTTGTAGATTATTTAAACAACATTTGTACATATTTTAAGTTTACTTCCACCATGAATAGACTTTCTATTAATTATCTTGACATTACTCTGTACAAGGATGGGGTGAGGGGTTGTTTTGTATCTGGAATTTAAAGAAAAGAAACATTTTCCAATCATTATTTGGATTTTCATATCAATCATCCTAAGCATATGAAAAATAATATTTTTTAAGGGCCAGTTGGTCCGAGCTGCTAGGATGTTTTCTGAGGTGGACGTATTTAAAACAGAAATAAATAAAATTAAGGGAATGTTTGAGGATAGAGGCTACCCAGTTAATAAGTTGCAAAAAGTGGTTTATGAAGTTTTATCAGGCTGGGGAAAGAAGTATAAACCCCTCTTAGGTGACAAAACTGCAGGCATAATGCCAAAAAAGGCTGACACTACTTCTAAAAAAGATTTTTCTAGTAGTATGGTGGTCCCTTATGATTTTGGGTCCAAAGAAGCTGGATATATTATGGGAAAAAATTGGATAATTTTTAAAGGGAATCTGGACCTTCTCAAAATTTTGGAGCATAGACCCTTTTTCATACATAAAACCAAAAAGAATTTCAAATATCTTTTGAACAAACTTACATTGACCCCCTCTAACTTTGAAGGGTACTAGAAGGTGTGGTTCATGTAAGCAATGTCTCTACATTTTGGAAGATGATTCGGTGGAAGCTAAGGGTATTTCTAGACACATTAGATTAATTAAAGGGAATTGTGCCACCCGAGGTTTGATTTATATTGTAATCTGTGACAAATGTGGTATGTATTATGTGGGGAAAACTGGAAAATTGTTTAGAAAAAAATATATGCACACTTGCATGCCATTTCCAAGGCAAATATGAACAATTCCTTGTACAAACACTCTTTAGTATGTCAAGAGTTTAATAAATTTCAGTTTGGGATCCTGGAGGTAGTGCGTATTAACGTTAGGGGCAGTTGGTGGGAATTAGACATTGAAGTAAAAGAATTCCAGTTAAGTTAAACTCCCTTTTTCCCCCAGGTTAAATGTATATCTTTCTTTATTACCTATGTTGAAGAAAAGAACCTTGAATTTATAAGCATTATATATATATTGAGTAATAAGAATGTGTTTGAAATGTTTTTAACTGCTTTTTTAGGAAAGAGTTGTAAAAGTTTATTTTTACATTGTTAAGCATCAATTAACAAAGGAAACTGGTTTGTGGTACTTCCTGTATATAAGGGTTGTGTTTTAGTAGTTAACTGTTCTGATGAAGCCCCGTGAATAACTAAAAGGGATGAAAGCACTTAACGGTTATTGTTTTAATAAAGATTATTTTTATTTTCCGTCTCTGGAGCTTATTGTGCATTATAGACCTAGGGCATCATTATTATTTTGGAATCTTCATAGCTCTGAAAAGATAAGCTGAGAAAGAGTGAGAAAAAAGTGCTCATTTAACATTCAGAGGCTAATTCTAATATAAGCCAACCTATTTTTTTTTTTAAATGCTGTAATCATCTGCAGTTTTTTAAAGTGTGCATATTTAATTAAATGCTGCACAAGTGACACAGTATTCAAACGTTCTGCCAAAATATCTTAAAATGTATGATGTCATGCATTGGTACTTAAAGTACATAATTTGTAAACAGTAGCTGTAAAGCCATATGTTTTTGTACAAAGTCCTGATGAAATATGGTACAGCACACATACCTCAGATATAAGAATAAAAATGTTTGTCTTGATATTAACAGAGGCTAGGTATGGAGAACTATGTAATTATTATGCTTAATAATGTGTCTCCTTTTAATTAACAACCTGTATTCAAACTGGAACCTTAGTTTGAGAGACAGCCTTACAGAACTATCTTCAAGTTATAGAGCTGAGTATATTTTCTGTGTTATTCTGTATTATAGAGCTAAATTGTCTGCTTGATATCTGTGTCTTACTGCTCTGCAAATCTATAGAAAACAGTATATATATTTTTTTATAATTTGCACATTCCTTTCATCTGTGTTGAAACTGCTCCCCCCCCTCCCTATTCTTGGTTGTAGTTTAAATTTGGTGGCTTTTGCAGTGCCCGCCCCACTGTAGATTTGATCTAAGACACTCCCCCAGGACATCTCTTTACCGCATTCTACCTAATAAACCCTTTCTGCACTTGCTTTTAGTCCTTTTTAATTTAATTACATTTTTTCAAACTGTGTGTGGACTAATATTGCTACATATTCAAGTGTGCCAGCTTGCACTGCATGAGAATTGTATTTACTACTGCTTTTGCTACTTTTCTAAAAAAAAAAAAAAAAAAAAAAAATCTTCTGCTTTTACTGTACTTGTGTTTCTTCCTACTTTATTTTGCTTTTGGTCATCTTAAATGTTCTCAATTGTATTTATTACTGCTTGGTGTAACTCATTCTAAGCCTTTTAGTTTAAACACTTGGGCTTCAGACCAGTTGTTTTACATTGAGAGGGTTTGTGTTCTGCACTGTAGTGGCAGAACAGGTAGCTTACATCCCTCTAAGTTGGGAACTGCTGATTGAGGGCTCAGTGTCTGTTATTCTAAAAGTATATTAATTCTGGTTTAAGCACTTGGGCTTTCAGGCCAGTTATTTTACATTAAGAGGGTTTCGTGGTCTGCACTCTTGTGGGAGGAGAGGCTGGACTCTGCCCTTCTGAGCTGGGAATTTCTGGTTGAAGGCTTATAGTGCATGCATATCTGAATTTCTTCTTACTGAAATTGGTACACCTTGTTTGCTGTAGCATAGACTAGATCCAGGCCTGCTGAATCTAGCTTTGTTTGTATAACTTGAGCACTAATCCAGGCATTATTTAAAGTATTCAGTTGTATTTATTACTGCTTGGTAGTAACTTGGTTAAAGTGTAGCTATCGTTCTAAGTCTTTTGGATTAAGCACTTGGGCTTCAGACCAGTTGTTCTACATTAGGAAGGTCTGTGGCATGCACTGTGGTGGCAGGACAGGTAGCTTTCATCCTTCTAAATTGGGAACTGCTGATTGAGAGCTCAGTGTCTGTTATTCATAAAGTGTATTAGCTCTGGTTTAAGCACTTGGGCTTCAGGCCAGTTATTTTACATTAAGAAGGTTCGTGGTCTGCACTCTTGTGGGAGGAGAGGCTGGACTCTGCCCTTCTGAGCTGGGAATTTCTGGTCAGAGGTTTATAGTGCCTGAATATTTGAACTGTATCTTACTGAAATTGGTACACCTTGTTTGCTGTAGCATAGACTAGATCCAGGCCTGCTGAATCTAGCTTTGTTTGTATGCTTGTTATTTCCCTGGAACGCTAATTCCACCTAAAACGCGGCTTCTCAGTGCTTCTGTGGATCCCTAGTGATATCTGCATTGCTTACTGTACTTATTTCCTTGCTTCGCTTGAAAGAAAGTTACTGTTTGTCATTTTTGCATTTAAGTTACCTGTAACACATTGCACTTGTTACCTGGCACTTGCTCACTAAAGCAATTATAAGTCAGCACTAAAAATTAAAAGCACTACACCCTCGCTCCCCATTGGCCCTTGTTTTCAATTATAAAGGAATTCCTAATATTATTCTAGCATGTCCAAAGATCAGTTGTCAATCTCCTCTCCGGTCCAGCTGGTGAATATGGGAATCTTAAGGCAATGTTACAACTGCCTCATGTACACAGACAACCATCTCCTCCTCCCAACAAATTCCAATACATGTGAGAGATGCAACCATATAGCCAAACTGGAGGCTAAGCTCTCTCAACTCAGTACTGGCATAACCAGTCAGGAGGAGAAGGAAACCACACTTGCTACAATTCCAGTCTCACATAGACCTACCACAACAGCAAACCAAACACATAATCACACAAAAACATACTCGGAGGCTCTAAATAAAGATCTGCCTAAGCAGCAGAGACCTCCAAAGCAGACACCCAAGCAACCGCTACCCCAAAACAAAACACGTGCAACACATATCTCACAAAGCCAGTGTGCCGAACAGTCACAGCTCTTAAGGCTAAACAACACACCTGATACACTTGTAATAGGTGACTCTATCGTCAGGCACACTGACGTCCCGCTCACCAGGCTGAACAAGGAGAAGGTCACGGTGAGCAGCCTGTCTGGCGCTAGGATCCACCACATAACACAAGCACTCAGGTCACTCCAAGGCAAGTACAAATATGACTCAGTCATTGTCCATGCTGGTGTGAATGACCTGAGAAGTACATCCCTGGACTACATGAAAAGAGACATAGAGGAGCTCTCTGAGCATGTAGCCCAGGCTGGTATGACCCTGACCTTGAGTAGCATCTTACCCTCACCAAGAATGATGCCACAATATGAAGACAAGATGATCAGTTTCAACAATTGGCTTAAGTATTGGTGTCATTCAAAGGGGATCCAATGCCTGTCAGCTTGGGATGATATGCACGACAAGCCACGATGCTTTGCTAGGGATGGCTTGCACCTGTCACCCCTGGGCTTTCGGATATTGGCAAAGGCTCTTGCTACCCCCATAGTGCCTTTTTTAGGCAAGGCTCAAAAGACAAACCCACCTCCATAGGTGTCACCAGGGATAAGAAACTAAGAGTAATGCTACTCAACGCTAGAAGTCTAAACCTCAAGATGCACGCACTCGAAACTCTCCTTAGCATGGAGAACATCGATATCTGTGCAGTAACAGAAACCTGGTTCAGGACTCCTGAGAGCACCCCAGCACTACCAAGTTATACCTCATACCATGCTTTTCGGCCCCAAAACTTGGACCGAACCACAAAAGGAGGGGGAGTATCGATATTCATCAAAGATACCCACACCTCCAGGTTGGTGGCAAAGCACGAAGCATCAGAGACTATCCATGTGCAACTAACAGTGGGTAAAACTGCCTTCCAGTTTATAGCCTGCTACAGACCACCCTCCCAAACCCAGGAACCCCACTCGGCCTTCCTGAGAACACTGGAAAATATGAAGGTCTCTCCGAACACCATTATATTGGGCGACTTCAACTACCCAAACATAGATTGGGAGCATTACTCTAGCTCCAACACCCTTGCCCAAAGGTTCCTAGAATTCATAAACTCAAATGCTATGGAACAACTTGTTACCACTCCCACAAGAGGGGAAAACATACTTGACCTGATCATCACCAACATGGAGACTCTATGCTCCAGACCAGAAGTGTATCCCTCACTGGTAAGATCAGACCATAAACTGATCTCACTGGATATTCACATCCCGACCCCACGCCCTGCCCAGAAAACCACAGTGAAAAACTTCTCTAAAGCAAATTTCACACTCCTCAAAACCGAGGTGGAATCCTTCAAAGCCCCCGGGCCTGTGGAAAATACGGCCCAGACCGCAGAATCCTTTATAAATGCATTCTATGAACACCTTCAGGAATGCATGGATCATGCAATCCCAAATAAAACCAAGACCCAATCCTCCAAAGGCAGACAACCTGTCTGGTGGACCCCAGCCATAAACAAACTATACAATAGAAGGAGGAAGCTACTACATGATAGAGCAAAATCCCCAAAAGGGAAGGCATCTCTGATCAGTATTAGCAAAAATCTAAGGGCACTCATAAAATCGTCAAAGGCCAGCTTTGAGAGAAAAATTGCACAGGACACTAAAGATAATCACAAGGCTTTCTTTAGTTATGTTAGGAACCTGGGTGGGAATTCCCAGATATGCTCAGAATTAGTCCAAAATGACAAAAAATACACTGATCCCACAGACATTGCCAACATCCTAGCTGACAGGTTCAGCGCAAACTTCTCCCCCCCCCTCCCCACCAAAAGGGCAAATATCTATCCCAGCAGAGTGCTGCCCCCCCGACATCTCAGATGCTCAGGTGAGAGCCGCCCTCTCCAAAGCAAAAAACACAGCATCAATGGGACCAGACGGTGTCCCAGGCTGCATCCTACATGAACTCCAAGAAGAGCTAAACCCAAACATAAAACTACTGTTCAATCTCAGTCTTACTACAGGATATGTACCCAAAGAGTGGCGTACAGCAACAGTGGTCCCTCTCCACAAAGGTGGTGCCTCAACGGACCCTGGAAACTATCGCCCCATAAGCCTGACTAGCTTGGTCTGCAAAGCTATGGAAAGGATCATCATGGACCTCATAAATAAAGATATTGGGGACCTACAGACACTGGATCCTACCCAGTTTGGCTTTGTTAAGGGCAGATCCTGCCTCTTAAACCTGGTTGACTTCTTTGAAACAGTCACCAAGGCCATTGACGAAGGGAAGGGTGTCCACACAGCCTATCTGGACCTCGCAAAAGCCTTCGATACAATACCCCACTCAGGCATTATAGATAAGCTCACCAGCTTAAATATAAACCCCTATGTCACTAGATGGGTTGCAAACTGGCTCAAGGACAGAACCCACATGGTTAGAATTGCTGGAGCCATGTCAGACTCCAAACCAGTTACAAGTGGCGTCCCACAAGGCTCAGTCCTGGGACCTCTCTTGTTTGGTATATATTTTTCGGAGGTACAGACCAACACGGAAGGACTGTGGCTGACCAAGTTCGCAGATGACTGCAAACTGGGCGCCATAATCGACTCTCCAGCCGACACAAGCATCCTCCAAAAGGGCCTCATAGAAACAGGCAACTGGTGCCAGAGCCATGGCCTCAAGCTAAACGCCAAAAGTGTATAGTCATCCCTTTGGCAAAAACAAAGTGCCCACAAATTACCACATAGGTGGTAATCCATTAAGTACAGAAGAAGTCATTAGGGACCTGGGGACCCAAGTTGATAGCAATCTCTCATTTGACAACCACGTGGCCAAAGTGGTTAGAAAAACATTTTATATAGCCCACCTAATCATGAAGGGATTCACATCTAGATTAGGAGAGGTCATCGTGCCTCTTTACTCATCCCTCATCAGGCCCATAATCGAGTACAATGCCCCTTTTGGGATGTACCTTACCAAACACCTGCAGCAACTGGAAAGACCCCAAAAGTACCTCACCAAGAGGATCAAAGGGCTCAAACAGATGCCATATGCTGCCCGGTTAAAGAAACTCCAGCTCTACTCAGTGGCATACCACCTGCTCAGAGGTGACCTGTGCCTGACGTATAAGGCCATGTCCAACCCGGAATTAAGGGACATGCTCACCTCAAAAAATCCAAATCCCATCGAGCTACACGCTGGAGAGACTTGAACCTCAGCACTGAAATAAATAGGACATGCTGGAGGGACAGATTCATAACCCAGAGGCTCCCTTCACTATGGAGTAAAATCCCAGTCCAGGTTAGGCAGAGTCCCTCATTGACTCTCTTCAAGAGGAATCTTGATGAGTGGATGGGAGATCATAGGTTTACCCCGGGTATCACTTCTGTGTCACTGTTAGACAGAGGCACAGTATACTAACCTCGAAAAAGGGCATAGCAAAATTTATTTAAAATGGGTGACGAAAGCCAAACATACTCTGGCTAGGCTTATAATTGCCCTAGGGCAGATAGCCTAGTATGAACCTATGAACCTATGAACCTATGAATTATGGACACAAATAAACAACCACTACAGAGTAAACATTGTGTTAGGAATGAGGAAGATGGCAGTCATAACAGAAAAGCAGTATTCGACTTGGCCACATCAAGTTGCAGTTTATTTTTATGTGCTTTAGAAAGAATAGATGGCATTATAGGAAGAGACTAAATCAATCAATCAAATAGAGTATATTCTGAAGAAAAATAATGAAATAGACACATTTTCTGCTAAAGAAACAGCAAAAAAAAGAAAAAAAGAACAAGATGGACAGATTCTGAGAATTTGTATTATTCTGACTGTGTGAAACACTGGTTTTGCAAAAAAAAATAGGGCTATTCTATCAAAGGAGCAGAGGCAAATAAGGATCTGAAACTGGAAGTTCCACCTTCATCGTCTTCAGTACTAAAGCTGGCATGATTTAGCTTGGCATCTAAAACTTTCCAGCCTACCTAGCTCCTTCCCTTTTACCCATAGTGCAGCATGACTAAAGACCCTTCTCCATATCTCATTTGCCGCCAGTAAGATGCAGTCAACATTGTAAATGGTAATCGAATATTGAAAATAATATTCTGTTCTTCCTGTCTTTATAACAGTGGAATTTTGTACCTCATGGCCATTAATTACAGGTTTATTCTGTCTCTGGTCCCCTTGACTGCGACTATTTTCTTATCATATTCTTGCTGTGCAGGTATTATTTTTACTGTATCCAATTAGTCTGAGTAGTTGAAAATGGGGCATCATCTTCCATCAATAACTCCTCTGTAATTTAAATTTTAGCTAGTAGCTACAGATAAACTACCATCAGACAGAATCAGTATTGCTGCTTATATGTTGGCATACTCAGCTTTTATCCTCATTAATCAATTGATTGATCAATCAAGAAAAACCTATGTCCCAACTTATTGGAGAATTCCTTCATACTACCACTACAAAAAGGGAAATGCACTGTTTGTCAAACTCTAGACCTACAGGAATTCTATCTCCACTATCTAAAATTCTGTAGAAATGTACTCAATCACAGCATTTTAAATTCCTCGCCAACAATTTTTTCTCCTTAAATCAGAACAGTTTTTGCCCCATCACAGTACTGCTACTTCCCTCTTTAATTTTATAATGCTGTGAACCTCATCTGAATGGCATGATACCTGGTTTTCTCTCTTATTTTCTTGACATTCCAAATCACTTTATACTGTCTCCCATCAAAAGCTATTGTATAAACTGTCCTCTGTGCGTCTTGAAGAGTCATCATTCTTATGGATTCATAGTATCATTTCAATGTTTAAAATCATAAAATGAAGCCTCACCTTTCCTATCTGAATCTGTAGGTGTTTCCCAAGGATCTATTCTTAGTCCTTTAGTATAATTTTAGTAAAGCATCCAAACAGTCCTCTATAGTCAAGTATGCAGATGATTTCACTCTCATCTGCTTTGTTCAAAGCCTACTAAAGACTCTTTCTCATCTATTGAGACTGGCTGGGTAACTCTCAACTCACATAAAGCCCAGAAAAGTAGGTTAATATTATTTACTCATAAGAAATGCTCTGAACAGGAAACTCTGTATAGCATTATATATATATCTGTCAATAACATCAAAAGTGAACTGGTAATGTGCACAAAGCCACATGTAGACAGCAATTAGTTAAAAAGAATGATTCCGTTTCCTGGACAGAATTGCAGTTAGATCCATGATATGGTGCTCCCCACCTCTAAGTTGAATAGCAAAAACTCATAGCAGGTCCTCTGTGTGACCGACCCCCCCACACACACACACACGCACACACACAAAGCCCTGAAGCAATGAATGTTGGTACTGCACTATGGACTAATCAACATCTGCTTATTGTACTCCTTAACACTTTGCACACATGGTAGCTGCCCCCTTCTTCCCACCCTAGCTACACTTTTCTTCCAAGATAGGGCCAAACTTCATCTCAGTGACTCTGCCAGAACAAACATTGCCTCAGTCTATCTACTTTGCTCATTTCTCTTTAACTCACCTATAGTTACTAATCTGCCAACTACTCAGAAAAATAAGCTAATTTTATGTTATAACAAACTGTTAAAACATGCACCAAACTATCCTTAACCCTCATCATTGTTTGGCTCTTAAGCAGAGAAAGTGTACTAAACTGGTAGACTATGTAACATACTCTCAGACAATCATAATTCACTGTCCTTTACTTAATATAATCCAGCATTATTTTATAAACTGAACTTTATGCTCTGGGGGCCAAATTTTACTTAACATAACTAAATCCAAGAACGCTGCTGGGAATTCGTTGTTCTGTTTTTTTCAAAATCTGTAACCCTATTCCTCTGTTTCTAACACATCTATTCAACCTAAAGTCACTCAAATCCACACTTTAACAGGATCCAATGGACTCATGGCTGTGCTCAGGTTTAACTCCAGGATAACACTTTATATTTATAACTGTGTTCTTGTTGTTGTCTGTTAGTTTCTTCTATAGAACTATTTAGATGAAGCTTTTACACATCATAACTACCTCATTTTGCTCAATATTTTTTGTTCTTATTCTCACTCACCCTCCATCACATATTGGCTTTACATATCCTCTTCTGTCGCTTTCTTACTTCCACACCTATTTTATTTTTCACATTCAGTTTGTATTTCTTTAGTTCTCTACACATCCCATTTTTTGCTTTTTATGTCCCACTCGTACATTTCTCCACACTTCTATAACTTCTATCCACTCCAAAATTTTTATGTTGTACTTTCCATGCTCTGTTCACAGCACATTATTTCCTATTTAACTCTTCTTTCTCCTTTCATCCTCCTCCCTTTTCTTAACACCTGAAACAAGTAATATTACATAGAAACCCAACTGTCTTCAGTACCCCTACCGCATAACTTTTTTTCACTCAAGTTTCAGTTACTTCAACTCCTATGCATGTAAACTTTTTATTGTTCTGTCTAATGCAATATTGCAGTTGTTAAAATTTCAATGTATTGTTTTATAATTTTATTTTTTACTGTTTATTGCTTATGATTTACTGTTCATTTTTCTGCGGAGCTTTCTGCCAAAGCCTCCACTGAAAAAGGAGCTTTCTACACAGTCACACTTTCCTGGTAAACAAATGTAAATAAATAAATGAATAGTTATATATTTTTTTCTTGCTTCTTTTCTGCTCTTGAAAATTGGAAAGTTTATTTGTGGATTATCTCAACAAGGATTAAACTTACAGAATGTATGTTTTCCTTTATTTTTATGGTATTCTTCGTGGACTAAAATGTTATATTCAGTCTGAATTGAGTCTTCTGACTTTGGCCCTTTAATCAGCCCTATTAAGTCTTCAGTGTCAGTTTTGGTATTTGCAGCCATATATATCTCCAGGTCTTAGACATTACTTCAGCCTCCACGCAATTTTTCTTCTTTCAATGTCAGAATTATTGGTGGCAACCTCCATGTGGACTTCAGATTGAACATCCAACCTTTTGTCTTTTCAGTGTTGATATCCTTGGAGGTGACGTCTGTGTTAACCTGAACCTCAGTTCACATTCATGTATCAAACCTTTGAGGTCAGTACTTTCCCTGTTGATCTCTATGTTGACTTTAACTTCAGCCCTTGGTTGAATATGTAACCAACATGTTTTCAAGGCTGATTCCCTTGATACTGACCTTCATGTTGTATTCAGCTTCATTTCTGGGTAGAGGGATAGCCTTTTGATCATTAAGGTTAATGTCCTTACTTAAATAGGGTTAGGGATGGAATCTGATTCACATGTATACCTATTCCAAAGCATGGGGATCCTCTATCTTGTCAACATGTCTTATTTATGTCACAAGCAAAATTTAAATCCTTGATCTAGTGGTTCTGATGCTGTTCATTTTGTAGATGTGTAAAAGGAACATCAAAGATGGATTGTAGGATGCCATAAATGTCAGGCATATATCGTGTCTCAGGAACCTGTAGTATACAGAGTACAGAGAGAGGGCTTTAAGACAATCTGTATAGGACAATGTGTTTATACCCTGGATTCTCCTGATAAAGAACCTTTGCATGCTTTCCAACTGTTGTATATGTCTGATTTGGTACATGTCAAAGAGGACAATATACTCTATTCAGCCCTTATCAAACCTGGCATTAGGTGGCACTATGACTTCTTTGGACCTGTATGTCATGCCATTACTTATATGTTGGGCAACATAGAATGATTTTCTTATTACCTTGGCCACTTATTCGTAAATGGCCATATTACTGTCTATATATATTCCCAGATCTCTGACTAATAAGCTAACTCTTAGGGAAGTCCTATTGATTGAGTAATTAGCCTGTTTGGTAGTATTCCTAAAAGGTGCTATAATGTATTTCTGGGCACTGAGTTTTAATCTGTGACTTTGGCATCAGTCATTTGTCTGTGTTAGACCTCTTGTAAGATGTTTTTGTCATGGAGGGAATTTATAACCACTCCCAATATGCAGTCATCTGTGAACATGGTCAGCCAAAGGCCCTTGACATTAGCCTTTACCTCTGAAAAGTAGGTACTAAAATGAGTGGCCCCAGCACAGAGCTCTGAGGTACCCTGCTGGTGACCAGTCACTTAGTGGAGGTGGTATAATCAATCCTGACTTCCTATGTCCTGTCTGTGAGTCATCTGACAATCCAAGAGCTATGTAGGGGGTTATGCCCAGTTGATTGAGCTTGTCAAATATATCCAAGGTCCAGGTGAGTGGTATGCACTGTTTTCCTTTCATCTATTGCCTTGTTTACCATCGCACAGAAGGCCATCATGTTTAGTGGGCATGATCTTCCCTTGACAAAGCCAAACTGGATTGGGTCCAATGTTTGAAAGTCGCCTAAATCTTTGTTGATCATTTCCGTTACAATTTATTCCATGGCTTTGCAAATGAGATTAGTCAGACTAATAGGTCTGAAGTTTCAGAGGTTGATTGATGGCCCAACCTTGTGAATTGAAGTAACTATTGCAGTACTCCATTCTCATGGTACCAAGTCTGTTTTGAGGCTATAGTTGGAAAGTGACTCAAGTTGCATTTCATTGCCTTTTGATTTACCTTGCTGTTTTCTCCCATGTTCTTTGAGTCTGACCAATCCTCTACTGAGACATTAAGGCAAAAGTTTCTGAAATTCTAACTACAGGAGTTGCGCTCCAGTATTAGGTTTATTTGATTGGACCCCTGTCTAGCATGTCTGCTATGTTCAGCACAGATCAATATCAACCTAGGGTCTTTTGTTCAGGACTCTGAGAAGTGAGAGGTACAAGCTTTTAATCAAAAGGGGGGAAAAAAGCTTTAAAAACAAATTCTGCTTAAATATTTTAAGTTGCACTTATAGTGACTTGTGTGGTGATAGTTTTTTGTACTTCTCTGCTTCTTGTACCCATTGACTTCAGGTTCAGATTAAGATTGAGGTTCAAACTTCAGGATCTTAGTGGTTAATCTTTCTTGTTCTTCAACTAGATGTCAAGGGAAAAGTGAATTCCACCTTGATCATATTTCTGACCTTCAGAAGAAAGGTTAAAATCTGTTTCAGTCTTGACCATGCTTATAATCCCCACTACTACTATTGCAGTAAGCTTTCAAGGCCTTCTTGATACTTTTCTGTGCTGTCCAGGTTCATAGTTGACATTTTTTATGTGGCTAAGAGCCTGTCAAGCTCTCAACTTGAATGAGATTACATTATTTTATGTCAAAGTTGGCATCGATAACCTTTACCTTACACATGCTAACTTGGTTAATTAGAGCCATGACCTTGAGATCAAACTTTTTGACCCCAACATAGTTTTCAGTAAGGTTCCCTTGAAACTTTCAGTGCATTCTTTAGGGAAGCACAAGGTTTATATCCATTTATACTCTGATCCACCTCAACCTACCTATTCAGCACAAACGGTTTTGTTTTGTTCGGGATATTGATATAATTTTCCAATAATGCTTCCACTCCAGATTTAGCCTTTTGTGTACATTTTTGACAGACCATGTAGTTGTCATTTTATTGATACATTTTGTACCATTCTTGATGCAATATTTTACCCATTTCCTTTTCAGACTGCAGAATTAATTCAGTTTATACAATAATGTAGACTTAGATAAACATTAGCATTTAGACATGGTATCACCATCTTTTCCCATTTCACTAGACACAATATCCTTTTTACATTTTATACAATAGCTCCCATCTTTCTTCTGTACTAAAGGAAGAAGGAATCTATTTCTGTTTGCTGAAATTTTTACCAGATTGTGTTGATTTTACTTTACATTTTCTGAATCATCTTCAGCCTTCCACCTCCTCCCTGTTGGAAGAAGATGGGTAGGAGTCACATTGTGCCTGACTGAGAGTACTTCTTAAACAATTTGGAAATATAGAGCTGATAAGTATATTTATTGCACTTTATGTAACTGTTCAGTGTTCTGCACTGTCTTTATTTTTGCTTGACTGAATTATTTACTTATCTGTCTTATCTGTCTTATCTGTCTTATCTGTGTCTGCATGTCTATATTTGCTGACCTGTGGCTGAATTTTGTTTTTCTCCCATGCTCCCAACTGACTATTGCTGTGTTCTTAAAGTTGGTGACTTTTGCAGTTGCCCGCCCCTACTTTAAATTTTATCTGGGACACTCTTCCCAGTCCCATCTCATTAGCTCATTCTACCTAATACAGAGATCATTTGGGAAGGCCAACCCCCTTAGTCCCTTAACTTTGAATTATCTTCTGTTCTTCCTTTCTCCCTTTCCTCTTTGTAAAAAAAAAAAAGAACTTTATTCAGCTGCTTATATTTTTCTGTATTTGTGTTTCTTCCAACTACTCTGTTACTTCATCTTGCTTTTTCCTGATACTTCCTGCTTCTTCTCTAAAGTGTTCAACTGCATCTTTTCTGTTGTATTTATTACTGCTTGTTTATAGCCTGTCTAAATTGTTAAGTGTTATTCTAAGCCTCTTGGTTTTGGTTTAAGCACTTGGACTTTAGGCCCACCCCTTAGCTGTCCCTAGCCTTTATCCCTCAGAGTCTGACAAATATGGATGCACAATTTCCTACAGTTTCACCTGTCAGTCTGGTTGATATGGACATTCTGAGACAGTGTAGCAACTCCTTCATGTACACAGATGGCCATCAACTGCTACCACCTAGGAACATAATTTGTGAGAGATGCAATTACATTAGGAACCTAGAGTCCATGTTCTCTCCCTCTCATGCCAGTATATATGACACCAAAAAGGTTGTCAACACAATCACTACACATCAAACACCACCCATACTTACATAACACACACCCACATATGCGGAGCCTCTCAACATAAACATATCCAAACAAAGTAGATCTCCGAGGCAAAAACACATGCAATTTCCACAGTCCTCCACAACACATACCATGCATAGTCCACACACCTATGTCTCACAGCCACTAAGGCTTCACCATAAACCCAACATATTAGTCATAGTCGACTCCATAGTGAAACACACAGATGTGCTTCTCACCTGGCTGGATAAGGAGAAAGTCACGGTTAGTTGTCTGTCAGGTGCCAGAATCCATCATATCACATACACACCCAAGTCTCTCAGCAGCAGGTGCTGCTATGACTCTGTCATAGTCCATGTTGGCATGAATGACTTGAAATGTACCTTCCTGGACTATATGAAGGAGACATGATTGAGTTCACTGATTATATGTCCCAGGCAGGTATGTCCCTAGCCTTAAGCAGCATTCTGCCATCACCCAAAATGATGCCTCAATGCTAACAGAAAAAGGTCTGATGAAGCAGTGGTGAACACTGTGAAAGTGCTAACTTTTAATAAAACCTTTGGATTTTACAACTGCTGAGCCTTGCCTTTCTGCCTGTTACTAGCTGTGGTTTTGCTTTTGTTTGGGTCTGCTGCTGGAATATACTCACTGCCTTTGGGTTTTCTTGCTGCTTTAACATACAGAAAATGATTGACTTTAACAATAGGCTAAGTTTCTGGTGTCATTCCAGGGGGATTCAGTACCTGACAGCCTGGGATGATATGATTGACAGTCCACAATGCTTTGCCAGAGATGTCTTGCATCTGTCTCACCTGGGCTGCAGGCTTCCGGAAAAGGCTCTTGCCTACCCCATAGTGCCTTTTGTAAGAAAAGTGATGAGTTTAAAAGTACCAACATAAAAATTTCAGCAAAACACAAATTAAAGGTAATGCTGTTAAACGCTAAGAGTCTAAACATGAAACTGTACTCATTGCATGCATTCTTAAACCTAGAAAATGCTGACATCTGTGCAGTCACAGAAACCTGGTTCAAAGCAGCGGAGAGCACCCCAGCCTTACCTGATTACTCATTCTGTCATACATTCAAACCCCAAACTGTGGGCAGTAAAGCCAATTGAGGTGGAGTTTCAATATATATTAAAGAAATATACACCTCCAAGCTGGTCAAACAGTATGATGCTCAGCAGATTAACCATTGACAAGTCCCCTATTCAAATCATGGCTAGCTGCCGGCCCCAAATCCGACTCAAGATGCCCAATTAGTCTATCTGGACCTGTTTGAATCTATCAAGATTCAACCCTTTACCCAGATCCTAGGTGATTTAGCTAACCAGACAGACTGGAAGAACTACTTATGTCAGTACAAAAATGCCCAGTGATTCCTTGATTTTGTCAGTGCAAACATGTTAGAACAGCTAGTCCATACCTCCACAAGAGGTGATACTATCTTGGACTTGGTATTAACCAACATGAGTAACCACTGCAGCATCCCTACCGTATCATCCTGCCTGGTAAGATCCAACCATAAAGCGGTCACTTTTGAAGTCATCATCTCCCTCAACCCCCGTCTAGCTAGGGTCAGACATAAATATTTCTCCAAAGCTGATTACAGCCTCCTCTGGGATGGTATGAACAGCTTTACAGCCCCCTCCCCCTCTGTAACAACTGGCACCGATATCCAAAGCTACACAAAAGCACTATACGAGCATTTATATAGATGCATGGAATCAGAAATCCCCAATAGGACTAAATTATCTTCTGCAAGGAAGAGTAAATCTGTCTGGTGGATATCTGCAATAAATAAACTGTATAACAAAAGGAAAAACATTTTGAAATGAAACACTACGATGGAAAACAAAAAAGCTGACACCACTGATTTATCCAAAAATGTTTAATTCCACAAGGATTCAAGGATTAAGTGCATTCTGCCATTTCACAAAGGCTTTCTTCAGAATAAAACTTTCTTAATCAGTTCAATCCAATCTAATGCCATCCATTAAATTCCACCAATCAAGTACAACCAATTAACCAAGTGAAAATTGTAGAAATCCAATGTAAAAAATGAAAAAAAAAAATCTTATAAATAAAAATCACCTAAAAACTACCTGACAAAAAACTACTTAATACAGAAAACATTATTTACACTTGTCATGATAAAGTTTTCTATGCAAAACAGCTTTATAATTCACTCCACTGTTTAACTCAGGTACGTTATATGCATTAAACAATATTTGCCATTTTAATTCTGTATAATCCAATCCCCCCTCTCTATCACCATTAAAATCACAGGACACACAATCAATAACAGTAAAGTAAAATATTTTATAATTTTTGCATACCAAAGTGTGTTTAAACAATGCATTGTCAATACTAATGCTTTTAATAGCATACCAGTTTTTATACATACTTCTTCTCAACTGTCTATTGGTCTTACCAATATAAAATGATGTACATGCAGAACACTTAGCTAAATACACCACAAATGTTGACTCACAGTTAAATACTCCAGGTACTTGCCAAATCGTACTCCTAGTACTCACTTTAAAATATGGACCTTCTGCTATATACTTGCAATAATTACAACTCTGTCAGAAGTTGACTGTCTATGTGTTTCAGTTATTTCTTCAATAATTGTTTAAAGTTAAAATGTATGAGTTAAAGGATTTATGTATGTGTTGAGACAGTTGTTTATCTATATTCATACAATGTTCTCATGTTTTCAGACAATTGTACAACAGTGTTAGTTTTCAGTTTATCTATGTTCAGACAATGTTCACATGTTTTTCAGATTTGTGGTAACAATTTGTCAACAGTACTAGCTTTCAGTCTATGTTCAGACAATAATAGTTTGTTTTTCAGAATATAACATGTACCAGTTTCAGTTATGCTTTTATCTGTGTTTAGTTAACACTGGCAAAACATATTCTTTTAGTATTAGTTTTTTTCGCTTCCAAAATATACACTGCTATTTTTAAATGTTCAGGACATACTAATGTAAATATCAGTCATTTCTGAATATGACATTCATATTCAGTTATGTGTCCAGTATAGTACATTTCAGTCAAATCTCAAAATATAAAAATAATACTCAGTTACTTCACATTATTCAGTCATTAGTTTAAGAGTAAAGTAACAGAATTACATTATTTAGTCATAAGTTAAGGGTAAAGTGATAGACTTATTTGTGACAGGCTTATTACATTATTCAGTCATTAGTTAAGGGTAAAGTGACAGAATTATTTTTTACAGTCTTGTTCAAATAAGTTATTTAAATAATAGGCAATAATAGTTATTCAGTATACTTAAGGTATAACATGGTAAGCTTCATCTGTTAATTAATTTACAAATTACAGTACACTTTACATAATTATTGTGCATAAGTCAGAAAGTTAAAAAGACACTAACATAAAATGTAAAGGTATAGACCTGAAATATAGAAAGCATAAGTTTAGTAAACTATTGAAATAAGTTATCTAAATAATAATTAGTAATAGTTATTCAATGCACTCAAGGCATAACAGGGCAGGCTTAATTTGTTAATTAGTGTATAGATTACTGTGCATGTTTAGAAATTACAGTGCACTTTACATAATTATTGTATATTAGTCAGAAAATTAAAAGGACACTAACAGACAATGCAAAGGTATAGACTTGAAATACAAAATGTATAGGTTTTAGTAAACTATTATAGCTGATAAATAGTCATAAAAGTTAAAAAAGGTAAGTAGCATTATAAAACAAATGTAAATAAAAATGTATAAATACACTTTAACACAGGATATGGTAATTATGCTTCAAGACCACTTATAAAGTTATCTTTTTAATGCAGTTTTAAATTAGTCTTCAGAAAATAGCCTTCATGCTTGATAGGCTATACAATAAAAAAAACAGTACAATGTTTAAAGATGTAGATCTATAAACGACAGGAAAAGGTTTCATTTGCTATAAAAAAAAGAAATCATAGTACACTAAAGCACCAGTTCATAAGGTAAAAACATAGGCAATAAACAATGTAACTTTACCATTACATTATAAATATATAAAATAAAAATAGGCAGAGTTAACTGTTCGTACTCTGTACAAGTTAAATAAAAAAATCACAAAGACAGGTTATTCAGCTTTAAAAGCCACAGAATTAAAAGACATTCATTTTCAGAATAATGTACAGGTTTTAAATATTCTCATACATCAAAACTTAGACTTAAATACTCTAAAGACTCTAAAGACTACAAATCTAGGTAATATGAAACTCAAATCATAAAGTTAAGAGACTTAAATCCAAACAGGCCATAAATGCTCAAATGACACCTAGTGGTCAGACTTAAAATTACAAGTTTATTCACCAGATAAAGAAAATGATCCCCTAGTTAAAATTAAGTCATAAAGCTAAAAGACTTCAATCCAAACAAGCCATAGAAGCGTAAGTGGTTAAAATTACAATTGCAGGTTTGCCAAATATTTTTTTTTCTTCAGATTATAAGTCAGGTAGCATAAAGCTGTATACAGTAGTTAGCAATATAAATGTAAGGTAACTACAGAAGTAGGTCCCTGTAGACCTTCATCAAGGACCTCAGGGGGAACTGTTAGATTAGGGACTTCCATTTTAAAGTATTTATTAGACATTAGACAGGCTAAAGGGTGAAATAAATTGTGTTTCATTTATGCATAAAAGACAGTAAAGCAGAAAGAAAAATAACCTTGCCAGTCAAGTATGAGAGACAGTTTATTAGAAAGGAAAGATACACATAAAGTGTGCAAAAAATACAGTAATACAGAATGTTCTTTTCTCAAGGGAAAGCTACAATCTTGCAAGCTACAGAATGTTCCTTAATGGAATGTTAAATAAAGCACATACAAGACAAAACCTGAAACAAAGCTTAGGAAAAGTAAATAAGGAAACTTATTGGACTGAAGCAATATAATATGTTGAGTTCAGGAAAGCAGTTCAGTTATGATTAGTTAATTCGTTCCACCTGTCATTACACAGAAGACATACACGTTAGCCTGAGTATAGAAGACAGGTCAAATAAAGACTATATTAGTTTATGCTGTTCAGGACAATCAGAATATGATGTGCAGTAACTTTGAACACTAACTGTTTATCAGCACTATTAATGAAAACAGTATTCAGATATTGTGAACATCTAGTAAAGCCATATTGAATGAACTACAGTGTTTGGAAAATTCATTCTAAAAAGTACACAAGACTTGGCCCATAATGAAGAGACTGGTGCCTGTTCAGCATGAATTTGGGTAATTAACAGATAATGACTTTTGTTCTCAGTCTCATTACAGTGTTTCCAGCTAATTACTGTACAGTCTTATCAATTCATACAGACATAATTTTAAGGAAAAGCAAACTGTAGTGGATAGATTCACATTCTGTAATCTACAGCACATATACCACACATACTGCTACAGAACACTACAAAGACAATCAATCAGTCAGGCAATAAAGACATAAATAAATAAACTGGAGGAGGATATGATTCCTTGATGTCCCCTACTGAGCACCATGGTTATCATAACACCTTACCTGACTTCTCCATTAAACCCAACACTTTTCTAGTGGTGGCCTTCAAATATCCTTCAGTAAAGTAGTTGACCTACACTGCCAATGTTCAGCATGCCAGATATATCCTATAGAATATAAACAACTGTGTTGCATAAATATTTAACTATCCCACTAAAGGGCAAAATACTCTTAATCATGTCCTCTCAAATATTTCTATTTTTTGTTCAAGTCCATATACACCATCTTCACTCACTAAATAAGTACATAAATCAGTGACCTTTTCTTTTCAAACTGGGGGTACCTCCCTTGCATATATCACTTTGCTTAAGGACTTCTCAAAAGCAAACCTTCCTCTGTTACTTGATGATTTAAATACATTTTACTGTAATCCTCCTCCTTCAATGGACTCCATTGATAAAGCTTCTGATTTCTACTCTCATTCATATAGTTCATAGGTTCCTAGATTAGTACTAGGCTGACTGTCCTTTTGGACAATTTTAAGCCTAGCCAGTTACCCCATTTGAGAATCAAACCCTGCACCTTTTGTTTGTAAGGTCAACACCTTAACCATTATGCCAACCTCCCGTCCCTCATTTGGGGACTCGACTATGGCTACTAGTTTGCAGTTGTCTGTGAACTTCATTAGCCAAAGGCCTTCTGTGTTAGCCTGTACTTCAGAGAAGTAGATACCAAGCAGGAGAGATCCCAGGACTAAATCCTGTGGTTCTCCATTTGTCATTGTTGAGAAGTCAGATTTGGAGTCTGCAACTTTTACAGTGTGGGTTCTGTCAGTGAGCCAGCTAGCAACCCATGTTGTGACATAGGGATTTATAACTAGTTTAGTGAGTTTAGCTATATTTCCAGAATGGGGTATAGTGTTGAAAGTCTTGGCAAGTTTAAGATAGGCTGTGTGAACCACCTTACCCTCATCTATGGCTTTGGTGACTGCCTCAAAGAAGTCGATCAGGTTCAGGAGGCATGATCTGCTTTTCAGAAACCCGAACTGGGTGGAGTCAAGAGTTTGGAGGTTACCAATGTCTTTGTTTATGAGTTTCATGATGATACATTCCATTGCCTTACAGACCAGGCTCATCAGGCTATTAGGGTGATAGTTCTCGGGATTAGTGGTGACTCCCCCTTTATGGAGTGGGATAACTGTTGCTGTGTGCCATTCATTGAGCACAAAGCCTGATGAGAGGCTATGAATGAACATGGTGCTTAGGTGGGAGAGCCAGTTCATTCTGAAGTTCATGCAAAACGCAGCCTGGGATGTTGCCCAGTCCCATGGATGCTGTGTTTGTGGCTTTAGAGAGTGCAGCTTTTACCTGCATAGTTGTAATTACAGGGAATCTGCATTCTTCCTTTATAAATATGGGCCCTTTAGGGGTGAGAGGGGGTTATAGTTAGCACTAAACCTATCTTCAGGATGTTGGCAATATCAGTCGGTTCTGTAATTTTTGTGCTATTGTGCTATAACTCAGAGCAGATCTGGGTTTTGCCATTGAGATTCATGACATAGTTATAGAATGCTTTGTGCTTTTCCTTAGAATCAGTGGTGATTTTGTTTTTGTAGCTAGCTTTGGAGGATCTTATAAGGCATATTAGCTTCTTACTGAGGCTGACCAGGGAGCTCCTCTACTTATGGGATTTTACTCTCTTTTTCAATAGTTTCTTACTTCTGTTGTAGTGTTTGTTTATGGCAGGGGACCACCAGATTGGCTTCCTTTTTTTGGAGGATAGCATCTTGGTTCTGTTTGAGATAGCATGATCCATGCACTCGTGTAAGTACTTATAGAGTGCATTTGTGGAGGATTCCACAGTCGTAACTGTATTGTCCACCTGCATGGGTGTAATGAAGTTCGCCACAGTTCCAAAACTGAATGTCTGAGTTTATAGACAGGAAATTAAAAACAATTTTTAATCTGAGTATACACATTTTAAGATGTCATGGGTAGAGGGTTTTTTTTGGTTATGATGTTTTATTTTGGATAGTTGATGCAACTGATTTGTTTATTATGATAATGATAGCTCACAAAGTTGGTTTTAACTGAAATTTTAGCCAAGCATAACAACAATGAAGTCAGGTTACTGGCAGAATTAATAGATTTGTTGTTGCAGAACAATTATTTCTTTTTTGAGAGTGAATATTGTCATCAGTAGATGGAAGCTGCCATGGGAGCAGCCACTGTTTACATATATGTGAGCATTATTCTGTGGGCATAGGAGAAAAGTGTTTGAGTCCAACTACCAAGAGTTTGTATTTGCACACCAAAATTATGGAAGACAATTTTATCTTGTAAAAGGGTGGTATAGAAGTTATTGGGGAATTTATTGAACATATAAGTATATTAACTAGTTTTTGAAATTTAAGTACAAGTATAGTGTCAATTATATTGATATATTTTTTGTATCTGTTCATCTTTTTATATCTTAGGGCCACCTTCAGATACTTCTGCAGTTACATCCTACTGATGCCTCTAGGAGTCTAATAAATCCTGTTCATAATTGCATTAATAATTTCAAAACCATGCAAAAAACATGCTATTGGAAGATTTCATCCAAAAGCTTACATATGATGAGCAACACAATTACAGCACTATTTGAACTCTGTCTAGTGCTGCATAAGCGATATTAATTGCTCATAAACTATTTACTTATATTGTCATAATTTTCATATTTTACTAAATATGTTAACAACCAAGTAACAGATTTTACTGGTTAACCTCATATGGAAGCTCACAGAAAGATGAAAATATTGATGGCAATACTGTGTGTATAGCTCAAGTTGTTGTGTCTTTCGGCTTTTCCCAGTTAGGGGTCGCGGCAGCGGAACTCCGGTCCGCTAATGATTGGAAGTAGATTTTTACGTGCCGAGTTGCCGGCCCTGATGCACAACCTTCAACAAAGGTATGCCCATTCAGCATGTCTCCACACAAAAGACGCTCTAGCTGAAAATCGAACAGGACAACGTCTTACTGTGAGGCGACAACGCTACCGCAGCACCACCACTGCAGTACTGTGTATAGCTCAAGTGGTAGTGTTTGTTAGATTCTATGCCTTCAACTGGATTTTATAAGTCATAATAAAAACAGTAAACATTAACTGTCGTATTTGTAAACAACTTACAATTTCTCAGTAACCACTTGTGTATAGCTCAAGTGGTTACCGAGAAATTGTAAGTTGTTTACAAATACCACAGTTAATGTTTACTGTCTTTATTATGACTTATAAAATCCAGTTGAAGGTATAGAATCTAACAAACACTACCATTGTAAAGATTTGTTTTTGCTTATCAGTTTGCCATCTACATTTCTTTAGTAACCCTTATGACTTCAGAGGTTTAAAATGTGAGGCTATAACTTGATTTTGTGAAAAATCTCAGAATGCACTCATTGGGAGTTAGGAAGATAAATCTCTAGGGTTCTAGTTGGGTGAAAATGGTGGATAGATTTAAATCTGATGTATAGAACACCCATCTTTTTAACTGCCAAAGTCCATTTTGGAAGCTGTAACCCCACCCAAAAATGGTATTTATGGTAGAGCTAACTAATCTGAAAGTTGTGCTTTTAAGTAGAGACTGACTTCCAGAATTAGTGACGTAAAGACAAATGTCTTCATTTCCTGCCCAATATATGGTAAGTATGGGGAAGTTATTACAGTGAGAAAAGTGAAGGTTTTCAGCATGAACAGGGCTATGATTTAACATTTTACCTGTGATTCCAACAATATTAAATCTGGATTTGTAAGTATTTTTTCTGGCTTTCGCTTAAATTACTGCATCTCGACTGCATTTCGCCTAAAAAACAGCTCTGCATATTGTTTTTACTGTACCTGTGTAGATTTTAAACTGTTAGCACTTTAAAAAGTTATTTTTGTTTAATTTAATTGTTAGGCTAACACACTCAAGTGCGCTAGCCGTTTTATAGCATTTACTGTTTGCTACTGTATCTTTTTCTTCTGTCTCTGTAAAAAAAAGAAAAAAAACAAAAAAATCCTTGTTTTCCTGCTTTTCTGAACTAGAATAGTCCAGTCTTCAGATTTTGCTGATCTCTGGGCTTTGTCTTAGTTCCTGTGCTATCCATATCCTTATTTGGATAAGAGGAAGCTTCTTTGTTCACCAGTGGGTGTGGGGAGCACTGAGCAACCTATTTGTCCCTAGAGGATTGGTTCCAGCCCAGCAACTTGTAGTTTATTGGCCATTTTGGGTCAATTCCTGGCTCTTTTCAACCCCCTGCTATAAAGCTCGTTTCTGCGTGCTTTTTCACTTGTAAAAGACTCAGCACAGCTTCTCGTGGTGTCCTGCAGAGTTCTACAAGCAGCAGAGAGTGAAAGAGTGACTTTCCTGGATTTATAAGTATTTTTTCTGGCTTTCGCTTAAATTACTGCATCTCGACTGCATTTCGCCTGAAAAACAGCTCTGCATATTGTTTTTACTGTACTTGTGTAGATTTTAAACTGTTAGCACTTTAAAAAGTTATTTTTGTTTAATTTAATTGTTAGGCTAACACACTCAAGTGCGCTAGCCGTTTTATAGCATTTATTGTTTGCTACTGTATCTTTTTCTTCTGTCTCTGTAAAAAAAAAAAAAAAAATAAAAATATCCTTGTTTTCCTGCTTTTCTGAACTAGAATAGTCCAGTCTTCAGATTTTGCTGATCTCTGGGCTTTGTCTTAGTTCCTGTGCTATCCATATCCTTATTTGGATAAGAGGAAGCTTCTTTGTTCACCAGTGGGAGTGGGGAGCACTGAACAACCTATTTGTTCCTAGAGGATTGGTTCCAGCCCAGCAACTTGTAGTTTATTGGCCATTTTGGGTCAATTCCTGGCTCTTTTCAACCCCCTGCTATAAAGCCCATTTTTGCGCTTTTTTTCACTTGTAAAAGACTCAGCACAGCTCCTCGTGGTGTCCTGCAGAGTTCTACAAGCAGCAGAGAGTGAAAGAGTGACTTTCCTGGATTTATAAGTATTTTTTCTGGCTTTCGCTTAAATTACTGCATCTCGACTGCATTTCGCCTAAACAACAGCTCTGCATATTGTTTTTACTGTACTTGTGTAGATTTTAAACTGTTAGCACTTTAAAAAGTTATTTTTGTTTAATTTAATTGTTAGGCTAACACACTCAAGTGTGCTAGCCGTTTTATAGCATTAACTGTTTGCTACTGTATCTTTTTCTTCTGTCTCTGTAAAAAAAGAACAAAAAAATATCCTTGTTTTCCTGCTTTTCTGAACTAGAATAGTCCAGTCTTCAGATTTTGCTGATCTCTGGGCTTTGCCTTAGTTCCTGTGCTATCCATATCCTTATTTGGATAAGAGGAAGCTTCTTTGTTCACCAGTGGGAGTGTGGAGCACTAAACAACCTATTTGTCCCTAGAGGATTGGTTCCAGCCCAGCAACTTGTAGTTTATTGCCCATTTTGGGTCAATTCCTGGCTCTTTTCACCCCCTGCTATAAAGCCCATTTTTGCATGCTTTTTCACTTGTAAAAGACTCAGCACAGCTCCTTGTGGTGTCCTGCAGAGTTCTACAAGCAGCAGAGAGTGAAAGAGTGACTTTCCTAGATTTATAAGTATTTTTTCTGGCTTTCGTTTAAATTATTGCATCTCGACTGCATTTCACCTAAAAAACAGCTCTGCATATTGTTTTTACTGTACTTGTGTAGATTTTAAACTGTTAGCACTTTAAAAAGTTATTTTTGATTAATTTAATTGTTAGGCTAACACACTCAAGTGCACTAGCCGTTTTATAGCATTTACTGTTTGCTACTGTATCTTTTTCTTCTGTCTCTGTAAAAAAAGAAAAAAAAAAACAAAAAAAATCCTTGATTTCCCGCTTTTCTGAACTAGAATAGTCCAGTCTTCAGATTTTTCTGATCTCTGGGCTTTGTCTTAGTTCCTGTGCTATCCATATCCTTATTTGGATAAGAGGAAGCTTCTTTGTTCACCAGTGGGAGTAGGGAGCACTGAGCAACCTATTTGTCCCTAGAGGATTGGTTCCAACCCAGCAACTTGTAGTTTATTGGCCATTTTGGGTCAATTCCTGGCTCTCTTCAACCCCCTGCTATAAAGCCCGTTTTTGCGTGCTTTAGCACACTTTTGCGTGAATTAGCGCAAAGTTGCGCATAGAGCAGCATCGGGCAGCGCTGGTTAATCAAGTTTAAACTATTTCTGGCTCCGTAAAGTCTACTCTTCAATTTTTCCCTTAGAACTGTTCTACCTGCAATCTAAACAGCCTATACTCTAACTGAAAAGCTCAGCACTTGCTCCTAAAGCATTTTTTATACAGGTAAAGCACTCTTAAACAAAAGAAAGTACTTCATTCACCTAAATTTCCTTGAGTACTCATTTCCCTATAGATCCTTTCTGACTCAGTTACACAGCAAACTTTTTCACTATTCTAGCATGTCGAAGGGTCAGTTGCTGACGTTCTCTCCTGTTCAGCTGGTGAATCTGGGAATCTTGAGGCAATGTTACAATTGCCTCATGTACACAGACAACCCTCTCCTCCTCCCAACAAATACAAATATATGTGAGAGATGCAACTATATAGCCAAACTGGAGGCTGAGCTCTCTCAATTCAGTACTGGCAAGACCAGTCAGGAGGAGAAGGTAACCACGCACACCACAAACCCAGTCTCACATAGAACTATCACTACTGCAAACCAAACACATAAACACACAAAAACATACTCGGAGGCGCTGATTAAAAATCTACCAAAACAACAGAGGCCTCCAAAGCAGACACCCAAGCAACCGCCACCTCAAAACATAGCACATGCAACACATAGTTCACAAAGTCAGTGTGCTAAACAGTTGCAGCCCTTAAGGCCAAACAACATGCCAGACACACTTGTAATAGGTGACTCCATGGTCAGACACACTGACGTCCCACTCACCAGACTGAACAAGGAAAAGGTCACAGTAAGCTGCCTGTCGGGAGCTAGAATCCGCCACATAACACAAGCACTCAGGTCACTCCACAGCAAGTACAAATATGACTCAGTCATTGTACATGCCAGTGTGAACGACCTGAGATGTACCTCCCTGGACTACATGAAAAGAGACATAGAGGAGCTCTCTGATTATGTAGCCCAGGCCGGCATGACCCTGGGCTCACCAAGAATGATGCCACAGTACAAAGACAAAATGATCAGTTTTAACAATTGGCTTAATTACTGGTGTCATTCTAAGGGGATCTGATGTCTGTCTGCTTGGGATGACATGCTTGACAAGCCACGCTGCTTCGCAAGGGATGGCTTGCACCTGTCACCCATGGGCTTCCGGATATTGGCCAAGGCTCTTGCCACCCCCATAGTGCCTTTTAAAGGCAAGGCTCAAATGACAAACCTACCTCCCTAGAAAACACAAGTGGAAAAAAAATAAGGGTAATGCTGCTCAATGCCAGAAGTCTAAACCTCAAGATGCATGCCCTCGAAGCCCTCCTCAGTATGGAGAACATCAATGTCTGTGCAGTGACTGAAACCTGGTTCAAGGCTCCTGAGAGCACCCCAGCACTATCAGGTTTTACCTAATATCATGCTTTCCGGCCCGAAAACTTGGAC
This sequence comes from Protopterus annectens, assembly GCF_019279795.1. Lineage (NCBI taxonomy): Eukaryota > Metazoa > Chordata > Ceratodontiformes > Protopteridae > Protopterus > Protopterus annectens. Next base: position 428,504,268 of record NC_056742.1, on the reverse strand, counting down.
CGAACCACAAAAGGAGGGGGAGTATCCATATTCATCAAAGATACCCACACCTCCAGGTTAGTGGCAACGCATGAAGCATCGGAGACCATCCTGGTGCAACTTACCATAGGCAAAACTGCCTTACAATTTGTAGCATGCTACAGACCACCCTCTCAAACTCAGGAACCCCACACAGCCTTCCTGAAGACACTGGAGAGTATGAATGTCTCTCCAAATACCATCATATTGGGAGACTTCAACTACCCAAACATAGACTGGGAACATTACTCAAGCCCAAACACCCTAGCCCAAAGGTTACTAGAATTCATAAACTCAAATGCGATGGAACAACTAGTCACCATTCCCACAAGAGGAGACAATATACTAGACCTGATCATCACAAACATGGGGACAAAATGCTCCACACCGGAAGTATATCCCTCATTGGTAAGATCAGACCATAAATTAATCTCACTGGAAATCCACATCCCGCCCCCACCCCTGCACAAAAGATCACAGTGAAGAACTTCTCAAAAGCCAACTTCACACTTCTTAAGACTGAAGTGGTATCCTTCAAGGTCCCTGGGCCAGTGGAAACCACAACCCACACTGCTGAATCCTTTACAAATGCCTTCTACGGGCACCTTCAAGAATGCATGGATCATGCAATCCCAAATAAAACCAAGACCCATTCCCCCAAAGGCAGGCGCCCGGTCTGGTGGACCCCAGCCATAAACAAACTTTACAACAGAAGGAGGAAGCTACTACATGGCAGAGCAACATCCCTAAAAGGGAAAGCATCTCTGATCAGTACTAGCAAAAACTACGATCACTCATAAAATCATCCAAGGCCAACTTTGAGAGAAAAATCGCAAAAGACACAAAAGACAATCACAAGGCCTTCTTTAGCTATGTTAGAAACCTGGGTGGAAACTCCCAGATATGCTCAGAGTTAGTCCAAAATGACACAAAATACACTGAACCCACTGAAATTGCCAACATTCTGGCAGACAGGTTCAGTGCAAATTTCTCCTCCCTCCCCCAAAGGAGAAATAACTATCCCAGCAGAGTGTAGCCTCCCTAACATCTCAGATGCCCAGGTGAGAGCCGCCCTCTCTAAAGCTAAAAACACAGCATCAATGGGACCGGACGGTGTCCCGGGCTGTGTGCTACATGAACTCCAAGAGGAACTAAACCCACACATAAGGCTGCTGTTTAATCTTAGCCTTACTACAGGATACGTACCCAAAGAGTGGCGTACGGCAACAGTGGTCCCACTTCACAAAGGCGGTGTTTCTACGGACCCTGGAAATTACCGCCCCATAAGCTTGACGAGATGGTCTGCAAAGCTATGGAGAGGATCATTATGGAACTCATAAACAAAGACATTGGGGACCTACAGACATTGGATCCTACCCAATTTGGCTTTGTCAAGGGCAGATCCTGCCTTTTGAACTTGATCGACTTTTTTTAAACAGTCACTAAGGCCATTGATGAGGGTAAGGCAGTTCACACAGCCTACCTTGACCTTGCAAAAGCCTTTGACACAATACCCCACTCGGGCATCATAGACAAACTCACCAGCTTAAATGTAAACCCATATGTCATGAGATGGGTTGCAAACTGGGTCAAGGACAGAACCCACAGGGTCAGAGTTGCTGGAGCTATGTCAGACTCTAAGCCAGTCACAAGCGGTGTCCCACAGGGCTCAGTCCTGGGACCCCTCTTGTTCAGCATTTATTTTTCCGAGGTACAGGCAAACATAGGAGGATTGTGGCTGACAAAGTTCGCAGATGACTGCAAACTGGGTGCCATAATTGATACTCCAGCGGACACAAACATCCTTCAGAGAGGCCTCATAGAAATGGATAATTGGTGCCAGAGCCATGGCCTTAAGCTGAATGCCAAAAATTGTATAGTCATACCCTTTGGGAAAAACAAGGTACCCACAAATTACCACATAGGTGGTAATCCATTAAGTACGGAAGAGGTAATCAGGGACCTAGGGACCCAGGTTGACAGTAACCTCTCATTTGACACTCACATTGCCAAAGTGGTTAGGAAGACCTTCTATATTGCCCACCTTATCATGAAGGGTTTCACATCTAGGTCAAGAGAGGTCATTGTGCCCCTGTACTCTTCTCTTATCAGGCCAATGATTGAGTACAATGCCCCATTTGGGATGTATCTTACCGACACCTGCAGCAGTTGGAAAGACCCCAAAAGTTCCTCACCAAAAGGATAAAGGGTCTTAAACATATGTCATATGCTGCCCGACTGAAAAAACTCCAGCTCTATTCAGTCACATACCGCCTACTCAGAGGTGACCTGTGCCTGACGTACAAGGCCATGTCCAATCCGGAATTAGTGAACATGCTCCACCTCAGAAAATCCAAATACATCAGAGCCATGAGAGCAAGAGACTTAAACCTCAACACAGAAATAAATAGGACGTGCTGGAGGGACAGATTCATAACCCAGAGGCTCCCTACACTCTGGAACAGAATCCCAATCCATGTTAGGCAGAGCCCCTCACTAACTCTATTCAAGAGAAATCTTGACGAGTGGATGGGAGATCGTAGGTTTACCCCGGGGGTCATCTCTGTGTCACTACTAGACAGAGACACAGTAAACTAAACCCTAAATGGGCGTAGTATTCTCATCCTAAGGGTTGGTGAAAGCCACACACACTCTGGCTAGGCTTATAAAATGCCCTAAGGCAGATAGCCTAGTACGAACCTATGAACCTATGAACCTATTATGAGAAGAAATAGGAAATTAACCTTCACACATTATCTTAAAGAAAAGTTGAATCACCCCAATTTTATAAAAACAAATGCATTAGGAAAATTTTCAAATTTAACAGTGGGAATGAAAAAGAAGGTGTTGCTGTAAAAAAAAGCCATAATAAAATGCCAAAGCTGTAAATATTGTACATATATTTTAGGTACCTCTAATGTAACTTCGATTGATGATGATGACATCCTATTTTTGTGGAACAGCACCAGTTTAGAGCTGGAAACCTACCTACAGGAGACTGAAGCCAGTATCCAGTTCCTACAGTCCACAGTTTCAGGAAGAGGAACCCAAGTCCAGTTTCTAGATCTGGAATTAACTCTGGATCCCCAGTCCAAGATCTTCAAATCCACCCTCCATAAAAAGAGCACTTTCTGAAAAAAACTACCTTGATTTCAACAGCCAGAACCCCCCCCCCCCCATGAAGCAGAACATCTTGAAGGGGCAGTGCATATAACTAAGCAAAATTGTTAGTGAGGAAGATTCTTTCCACCTGGAATGCCAGCACCTCAAAGACTTCTTCCTGGAAAGGCAATACCCAGAGGATCTAGTTTCCAGAGTAATGGGAGTGGTAATCACAAGGAGAAAAACCCTGTACCCACCTATCCTTAAACAAGAATTCCACCCCAAAGCTCAGGCACCAGAGGATACCACTGCAAGGTTTCCCTTGCCAATATCTTTCAAAAGCCAACAGCATCAGACATCCTCAATAAAAACTGGGCACTCACAGCAGAGCACCCAGACCTAATTTTTGAAAACCAGTCAAAATTCTGCTACAAAAAGAGCATGTCCCTCAAAGCCACTTTAGAATCAGAAAAGAGGCTGCAGGCACACACCCTTGATCATCTCAGGCATGCACCAATGTGGGAAATGCCACTGGTGTGATTTTGTCATTCAAACCTCCAAGGTACTTCTCATCTCCTCACAGGTAGTTATTCACATAAAAGACCATTTAAACTGTGAGACCCTCACCGTGGTTTACACTGCAGTATGTTCTCAATGTGAAGCATACTACACTGGAAAAAACACAAGACTACTTAGGATCTGGATAAATGAACATGTGGGAACCATCAGGAAGTGAGACCTTTACAACGCACTAGCCAGGCATAGTAGGAACTGTGCCCAGTTCTCCAGATTTCAATTTGCAGCAATTGAAAAAAAATCACAGATTCCTTAGAGATTATCAACCCCCTTTAGAAAACAGTCAATTTACTGTTAGTTAAAGAGTTAAAATGGCTTATACAATTGTGATCAGAACACCCCCCAGGAAGAAATGAAAAGCTGAGTATTTCCAGTGTCCTTACATGGATTAGGTAACTCCCTAACCCATTCCCTGCTTGCCAAACCAGTATAAAAATTAGCCTAGGTTCATGGATTAGGGAACCCTTTAACCAATCCCCCACTCACCACACCAGTTAAATAATAATAATAATAATAATAATAATAATAATAATAATAATAATAATAATAATAATAATAATAATTTTCTGATGAAGTTTCACTAAAAACTTTACAAAGAACAAAAGGTCTCAAAATGTAATTTAAATGAATGAAAGACTGACAAAAACACAAAGAATATCCTAGCATCTATGTTCTTTCCAAATGAGCAAATGTGTCTTAAGTTTTTAAGTAGTTGTTTGTACTTTTGCACTAGTGGTATTATGAATATCTGTAATATATTGTTTAGTTTTTTTTTTTTTATTAAGTAATAATGCTTTTGTTTTACTATGATTAAAGGTCAAGCCTGACATTTTCTTAAGATTATGTAATGAATTCATTAATGAACTTTAGGATGACTCAATATTTCCAATTGTTAATATAATATTATCAACAAGAAGATGTATTTTATAGGAATAATCATCTGTTATATTAAGCCAACAACATCCACATTTGTTCTAATGTAGTTTGCTGATGTTTCAATAATCAAGGCAAATCTTAAGGGGGAAAGACAACATCCTTGTTTTGTACCTTTACAAACTTATAATGATCTTGAAATATAACCTAATTTAACATTTGATAAGACATAATTATAAAACTGCTTGTGTCTATTTATGTAAAATGAATCCAGTTTAATCATCAACAACTAACAAGAGTAAAACATGATTTATTTCACTAGCTAACATGCATATAAAAATGTTATAATCCATGTTTAAAAGAAATATTGTTTTATACAAAAAACACAAGGTTGAATCTTTATCTTGTTTTAAAATAGAAGATATATTAAAGTATATTTCCTGGAGGGTGACATATTGGTAATAGTTTTAACTTTAGTAAAACATTTCAATAAAATAGTTATCAACTCATTAGGAAACAATTTATATATTTCTGTTATAATACCCTAGTTACCTGATGCCTTATTCTTTTTTTTTTTAATTTGTTCTTTAATGTCTGATAATGTTTTAGATTTTTTAATTTTCTTTATTCATTCTAAATTTAGCCAGTTATGAGTATTTTGATTTTAAATAAGCTTTTATACTATTTTCTTGCTCTTTAACATTAACAGATGTGTTTGTTTTCATAGTAACTTCTAAATATTCTAATATATCTTCTATATCTGTAGCTTTCTTTTACTGTTTTGATTTACATTACTAATTATATGATTAAATCTATTCATTTTTACATGAAATTACTAGGTTGTGTAAACTAGTTAGATTTAAAGAATATGTTATTTCTATTTTTTCTAAATTAATTGATACCTTATGAATTAAGATCTCAGCATATGTTAGATTTAGATCAATACATTTATTGTCAATGTTTTTGTATAAATATATTTAATGCATCAGCTTTAAGTTGTAGATCTATATGTTCTTTATTCATTTTTGTTATGTGAGTACCAATTATACATTTTACCATAAATATTAACTTTAAAGTATCCCATAGCATAATATCTGAGACTTCCACATTATTATTATTGTTATTATTATTATTATTATTTAAAAACTGATGCATCATTTTTGAAATCATTCTTTAAATTCGTATATATACATATACATATACATATATATATATATGGGTCTATCTGAGTTCATCGACACTTTAAAATACCGACAATGGATTAACCGACACGAGAATGTCGAAAGTCACGTCACCGACGCCAGAAGAACGACGAGGCAGAAGACCGACAGAGGAAGACAGAAGCTGTGATGGGGTAAGGATGCTGGTGTTTAGTAGGGGTAGGGGTGGGATAAGTGAGTTAGGGTTAGGGGCGGGTTAGGTGAGTGTGTGCGTAAGGTAAGTGTGCAATGTTGGTGTTTTGTAGGGGTAGGGGTGGGATAAGTGAGTTAGGGTTAGGTGAGTGTCTGAAGGTAAGTGTGCAATGTTGGTGTTTTGTAGGGGTAGGGGTGGGATAAGTGAGTTAGGGTTAGGGCGGCGGGTTGGGTGAGTGTGCGAGATATGCGGACCGTAGGGTAAGGGTTTCGGACTGGGTTGTGGTTAGTTGTGTATGTATGGGTTAGTGTTTGTTCGAAAGCATTTTGGAGTGCTTGTGTTGTGTGTGTGAGTGTTGGATAGGGATGTGTTTTGTTTGTTGGTATGTTGTCGTGTTTGTGAACTGTCGATCTTCTGGCGTCGGTTAAATGAGTTTCGTTGTTTTGGTGTCTTTAAAATGTCGATGAACTCAGATAGATCCATATATATATATATATATATATATATATATATATATATATATATATATATATATATATATATATTATGTATATACCTGGTAATCTATTATGTGGTTGTTTTAATTTGTATAGTAAATGTTATAGCATTATGGTCTGTCAAGGGAAAACATGTTATTATAACTTTCTGTATTTTGGAAAACAATTTATTTGAAACAGAAACTTTATCAGTTTTAGTTTGAGTGCCATATCTGTATGAAGAATGAGTATACAATCATGAATTCAATGTCAAAAGATCATTAATGCCTTTAAGATATAACGTATCAATTACATTTATTAAATTTTTAGCAGTCAACATAACTCTGAAGTTCCTTTGAGAACTAGAATCTTCACTTTTTGATAAGTGATTAAGGTCCCCAGCTAAAATTAAATTCCTTTTCTTATGAGATAGAATTGTTTCCAAGTATTTATTTATTTTTTTTAGTATTTGGCCCTAATTACTGGAATCCACTATATATTAGGTAAAGTATATACTTTTTTTAAAAGTCACCAACCACAATGTTCAACATTTCATTTTTATCTGAATACACCTATTTTATGTTAGACATTATAGCACTATTTTCATATAAAGAGCAGTGCCTCTTCTCTTTGATTTAAAGTGTGAACTTGAGATTACCAAATTCTCTTTTGATGTCAGTCTAAAAATACTATCTTGAATTAAATGTGTTTATTGTAAAATAAATTACGAGCTTTTTGCATTTTTATATATTTAATTAAGCTGCCTCTATTGAAATTATTGTTTAAACCATTTATATTTAAAGAAGTACATTTTGAGTCATACTAAAGTTAGAACAAAATAAAAATTATCATTTTGTATTTTCATTGTAATATTTATATATCTATTGCTGAAAAAGATGAGATTTTTCCAATAAACATAAATACATTTTTTATGTAATTCAATATGGGCTCAAAAACCAAAAGTAAAGTAACTAAACAAATCTTTAAGGTATACAAGGCCCATCATGGAACTGATTGCTCCTTGTTTGATGAGCAATCTCATTCAAACATCCCACTGTTTTACCTTAAAGAAAGCCCAAATCTATTGCTACTACTGCTTCAGAGTAAATATCACAAAGTGTAGTAAGGCAAATCAGAAAATAAGGCAATGAGCATTGTTACAATAAATAGTTTTAGAAACTGAATTAATACAATCACTGTTCTTGTTATGTATGATAGTATACATATATGAGATTATATAGAATAAATCATGAATATACATGCATAAAAAGAAAATGTAAGTAATTGTAATACGTTTTATAATTATGCACTATCTCTAATGTATCAGTAGATTTATTAAATATCTAAATCATAACTTTTATAACTACAGTTGTCAAAAACAAAAAGGTAAACATGAAATATTTCAACACTATCATTATCTATGTCAGATGGTTGTGGAATCAGCCTTTACATATTGATTAAAAAACAAGAAGAATTATGATATTACAGCACTCTGCATTTTATGGTTGTCATTAAATTTACATTTACAAATAATGCAATAAATTATATAGATTACATCATTTGCATCCCTACATTCCAAATAACTCAGCTTCTGTAGTTTAATTTTCACTCACACACCATCTAAAGATCTTTATTAAAACATTACTTGGTTTTAGAAAAAAAGACTTCCTACTAATAATAATTTATAAGATGTTATCTTTTATTTCCATATCAGTTTTGCACTTCCTTGATGTTATGAAAGTATATCTAAACAAAATTCTTTTCAACATGTATTATATCACTGAAAAAAAGTTTTACTATACATCAGCTAGAATTATATAATATAACTTCTTCCTTCCCAGCAATCCAAAACTATTATGATTCATTTCCTTTCTTTTGTTTTACTAATGTTAGAATTAAGGTATTTTATAAATACATAGATTTATAATGTGATTCATTCTGTCTTCTTTCTTTTCTTACATTCAGAGTAATAAATATACAATTTAAATTAATTTATAGTTATCAACACATAGTAATGACCTGCATAATACCACTTAAATGTTCTTTATATAATATATAATACCAGTGACTCACATACTTCTAAACCAAATCAGAGTTTCTAAACTTTGACCTCTAGTTATTCGACACTATTTATGCTGACTTCCTATTATATTCATTCAAAAACAGCAAGAAAATCGAGTGGGAAGGCCAGTAACTAATTTTGACTAAAAGGACTTTAAAATGGTCATGCTAGTTTAAGTGGTTGCAAATATAAAAAAAACTGAAACTACCATCATCCTAGCCTAGTGTGATTAGATTTAAAAGACATGTAATTCTCACTCTGACCACAAACCCCTCACCTGTCCAAGAAACTTTTAATTAAAACATAAAGTAAAAGGCTACATAATCGAGTGATGTTTGCAGTATATCCAATTAACTAACACTATTATAAAAGCATATGTTACCAAACAAATTTGCTAAGTATGAGATTGTTATATGAAAACAATATTTTCCATTCTAGACATTCACTATAATGTCTGCCAAACTATTACAATCATACAAAGATTATTCTTAGTATAATCTACATTAACATTATATGAGCTGGTATCTAATAAAGCAATCACATTGTCACTTTGCATGTTAAAAGCAATCTACCATTCACAATTAATGTCAGTTAAATAGATATAAACACATACAAATACAAATACAAATACAAAAATATATATATATATATATATATATATATATATATATATATATATAATTTGTTACTTTTTTGAATTTATTTCAGTAGCATTAGATGAACTTGATGTTAAAGAAAAAGGCAAATACATACATTGCATTCATTTTTTATTCTTTTCTTTTTCTTTTATTGTCCAATCACTTCTTGTACCCTGCCTTTTCAGTGATGTGCTCCAGTCCATCCCTTTTGTGCTGTTCAAAAGATTATTGTATTTATTTATTTATTTATTTATTTATTTATTTTGTAACTTAACTTGTATCTTTTAATATGCCAGGTGTTCTCTGTCCATCTGATAAAAAACAATCATATTCTTGCTGGATAAAACAGGCATGTTTTTATTCTGGATTTTATTTTTTTTATAAAAGGGATGCACACTTTTCTTTTTGCAACAACCAGGGAAGAGTAGTCCTTAGTAATCTAATGACATTATCTCCTGCTTTTATAGGAGAGGTAGTCCAGGCTGATTTTAAAATTAAGTCTTTGTCTTGACTAGAAACAAATCTATTATTTATTGTATTTATTTATTTTTATTTTACATTTGTTTACTGGGAAAATGTCTAACTGGGCAAGGCTGCCTGTTTTCAGCAGAGGCCCAGGGAGAAAAGCCCCATACAGTAATAACATAAGATAATAAAAATATAGTAAATAAACTACAGTGATAAAGAAGTAAGTAATGGTAACATATATACTAGTACAGAATAATAATGCACAGAGTTATACAGACAATATGAGATTACAGCAATTGCATCTTTTGAACAACATTTTGTAATTAGATGGATTTATACAAATAATTAAGATTATGCCAACTCTTTTGCTCAACATTTTCTGGAAATCATAAATTCCAATGTCTTGGATCAACTTATCCACACCCCCACCAGGGGCAGAAATATCCTAGACCTGGTCATTACCAACATGTGTGACCAGTGTTCCACATCAGAAGTCAATTCCTTGTTGGTCAGATCCGACCACAAGCTAATCACCCTAGACATCTACATCCCACCCCACCTCCCATGAGGGAAACCAGTGTAAAAAATTTCTCCAAAGCCAACCTCACACCTTTTAAGACAGAAGTGGAAAACTTCACAACACCCATGCAGCAGACAATAGAGGTACAACTGCTGAATCCTACACAAATGCACTTTATAAGCACTTACACGAGTGCACGGATCGTGCTATCTCTAACAGAACCAAGATGCTATCCCGAAAAAAAAGGAAGCCAATCTGGTGGTCCCCTTCCATAAATAAACTCTACAACAGAAGAAAGAAACTGTTGCAAAAAAGAGTAAAATCCCATGATTGGAGTAACTCCCTGGTCACCCTCAGTAAGAAGCTGAGATCCCTCATAAAATCCTCCAAAGCTAGTTATGAAAACAAAATCACCACTGATTCTAAAGACAACCACAAAGCATTCTATAGCTATGTCAAGAATCTCAATGACCACACTTAGATCTGCTCTGAGTTACAGCACAATGGCACTAAATATACAGAACCAACTGATATTGCCAACATCCTGGCAGATAGGTTCAGTGCTAACTTTACCCCCTTCTCACCCCCTAAAAGGCCCATTTCTATACCGGAAGAATGCAAAGTTCCTGTAATCACGGCTGCACAGGTAAAAAAACACACTCTCCAAAGCCAAGAATACAGCATCAATGGGACCTGACAACATCTCAGGTTGCGTTCTACATGAACTACAGAATGAACAGGCACCCCACCTAAGCACCATGTTCAATCATAGCCTCACCTCAGGCTTTTTGCCCACTGAATGGTGCACAGCAATGGTTATCCCACTCCACAAAGGGGGAGCCACCACTGACCCCGGGAACTACTGCCCCACTAGCCTAACGAGCCTGGTCTGCAAGGCCATGGAACATATCATCTTGGATCTTATACACAAAGATATCGGTAATCACTAAACTCTGGACCCCACCCAGTTCAGGTTTGTAAAAGGCAGATCATGTCTCCTAAACCTGATAGACTTATTTGAAGCAGTCACCAAAGCCGTAGACCAGGGTAAGGTGGTTCACACAGCCTATTTAGATCTCGCCAAGGCTTATGACACCATCCCCCACTCTGGAATTACAGATTAACTCACTAAACTAGGTATAAATCCCTATGTCACAAAATGGATTGACAACTGGCTCACTGACAGAACTAGAACCCACACTGTGAAAGTAGCAGACTCCAAATCTGACTTCACATCAGTGACAAGGGGAGTACCACAGGGTTGAGTCCTGGGTCCTCTCCTGTTCAGTATCTACTTTTCTGAAATACAGTCTAACACAGAAGGTCTTTGGCTAATGAAGCTCGCAGATGACTGCAAACTAGGAGCCATAATATAAACTCCTAATGATAAGGACATCCTAAAAAAGGGCCTCATGGAGACAGATTCCTAGTGTCAAAGCCATGGCCTCAAGCTCAATGCCAAAAAGTACATTATCATTCCCTTTGATAAAAACTCTGTACCCATGAGCTACCACATAAGTGGTAGTCTACTTAACACCAAAAGTGTGATAAGAGACCTTGGGACACAGGTGGACAGTAGTCTCTCCTTTGAAAATCACATCGCCACAGTAGTCAAGAAATCCTTCTACATGGCGCACCTCATCACAAAAGGTTTCTCATCCAGAAAAAAAGAGGTCATTGTTCCTCTACTGCCACTCATTAGACCCATTATAGAGTATAATGCCCCTTTTGGTATGTACCTCACAAGACATCTACAACAACTGGAAAGGCCACAGAAATACCCCTTAAAGACGATTACCAGCCTCAAATACATGCCCTACACAGACCGTCTAAAAAAACTCCAGCTTTACTCCGTCGCATAGTGCCTTCTCAGAGGCGATTTCTGCCTAACATACAAAGCTATGTCAAACCCAGAGCTGTTGGACATGCTCCACTTAAATAAATCCCAATCCCTCAGAACTACATACTCTAGGGACCTAAACCTTGTCACTACAATAAACAGAACATGCTGGAGGAATAGATTCCTGTCCCAGAGACTTCCCATACTCTGGAAAAAAATACCTATCTATATCAAACAAGGCTCCTCATTAGCACTCTTCAAGAAAAATCTTGATGATTGGATGGGAAATAGGAAATTCACCCCGGGGATCACCTCTGTCGCTCTGCTCAACAGGAGCACAGGAAAATAATTTTCTTGAGTGTTGAAAGCTAGGATACCTTTAGATAAGAAAAGTCATGTAAGTTTATGTGATTGGTGGGGAAGGGAGCGATACATGTGGACCAGTCAATATTAAAGTCTCCTATTATAAGTGTTTCTTGGGGGAGGGCCTGGGAAGACCCGTGGGGTATAGCTTCTAGTGTGAGAATGTTGTTGCCATTAGGGAATATATGTGACAATTATGTTCAGTTGCTTTTGAGCTTTGAGTTTTATTTTGGTGAATAGCATCTCTGTGTTATTAAATGTAGGATGATTTATGCTTATAATGTTTATTGCAAGGTTGATTTTGCATAATATGGCAATACCACCACCCTGTTTGGTTATCCTTTCTTTCCTGAGTAGATTATACTCTTGGGGAAGTAACTCATTGTCATTAATATGTGGCTTGAGCCAGGTTTCTGTGAGGAGGACTATATCAGGAGAGTATAGGGACAGGGTTGCATGCAGTTCCTCTATTTTGTTGACTATGCTTGTTATGTTGATATTAAGTATTAGTATGTCTGTTGTATTCCTCTTGGACTTTACTGTAGTTGGAGGTTGGCATGAGAGGGTTATGGGATTGATTGCTGAACCAGGATTTGGTGAATGTCACCACTGACTAGCAGCTGAGATGCAGTATGGGCAATGACTTTTAAGTATTTTATCATACATATGTGGAATTGTAGGGAGAAGTGGTTTTTGGTTGTATACTGGAAGAGGTTGAGTGGGGATAACTGTATATGAGGAGGTTTGATGGTTCTTGGTGTGAGAAATAAGAGTGTTGATTCTTGTTTTGGGAGGGTTGGATCGTGGGTGATTAGCTTATCGAGTTGGTGGTAGTATTAGTATGGTATGAGGTGATGGCAGTAATAGTGAGTGCTATGATTATCAAAATGCGCAATGTTATTGTACTTTGCATTATTCAATTGCAGCCCTATTGTAGGTAGGTTGGGATATATTTATTTATAACGTAGCTTTATCTTAATATATATATATATATATATATATATATATATATATATATATATATATATATAGTTATAGTTATAAATTTGATAGAGTTTGTTGTACTGGGTTGGAGGAAGGTGGGTGGTGGAATAGGTAGTTGTTGAGATAAACATATACTTTGTGGTTGTAGGGGGTTAAGCTGGTTATAATAAGCAGAGCAGGTGAGGTAACAATTAAAGCCTATGGAGGTGTGAATTGATTGGATAGGAGAAGAAAAGGGTATAGCTTACCTAAGTATAAATGTAATGAAAGAGGGGTTAGGTGGGAATTGGGTAGGATAAGGGAGTAGAGTGAGTCCAAGTGGAGTGACCCCAAGCAGAGTGGGTTGGACAAGAAGCTTTGGTAACTTAGAGTCAGAAAATAGGTTTGCTGGGCACCTATAACATGCAGGGCAGGCAGGGTGTTACTAAAGGAAGCAAAAACAAACATGAGGTATAATATGAGAATGCAGAGGAAGCAAGGCAGAAAATAAGAAAAGTAAGAACCAACAATGCAATAAATTGTATCAGCTACTAAAAGTTACAAGCAACTTCAGAATATAGGCAACAGCATTAGGATACTTTAGCTGATTGTGCTAAAACAGTTTAAGAGATTAAAATGCAAATACAGCAATCACCAAGAGTAGTTGATGTCCATGCCAGGGGCGGCTTGTGCTATAGGACTGCAGGACTGCAACCCCCCCACCTGTAGAAAGAAGGAAGAAAAGAAGAAAAAAAAATTTCGAATCCTGGAACTCCACGCATGCGTGCTTGGAGTTCCTAGTACTCACAGAACTCCAGACTGCTGTGTTAGGCAGACCAGATAGAGGAAAAAGGCATCTCTGCCCTGCAGCCCAGAAGTCCGTGTGGTGGCAAGCACACAGAACAAAAGAACACCGGACTGCATCGCCCACAGGCTCGAGCCTCCAGCCTACTCTCGCATGCTGGAGAGATTTAGCTGCTGCTGAGGAACCAGCCATTAGCCTTGCATGGCATCAGGTACTAAAGGTGTGTGAGGTACAGAGGGTTAAGCTGCTGCTGAGGAGGGTGTGTGTGAAATGCCCCAGGTGCTATGTACTGGTGACTAGAAAGAACACATGGTGGTGGGTAGAGAATACTCAGGCTTGAACCCTGTATCTTGGGTGAAGGTGGCAAGGGCCTGAATTCCCTACCCACCACCATTTGTAAAAAAATTGCAAATTTTTGCCTCATATTTGTTCTGTTCCTCATAAAATCTGTGGTTTCTGTATCTTCATTTTTCCTTGCAAAGTCTGTAGTGCAGTGGTTCACTGGTAGCATTGTTGCCTAACAGCTGCAGGTTCTCTGGTTTGATTCTTGGCTGGGGTGCCTTCTGTGTGGAGTTTGCATTTCTTCCCATCTTACAAAGACATGTCTGGAGTGTTTCTCCCTGCTCTGCTCCAAGTCAGACTAGTTTCCTGGTTAACAAATGTTTAAAAATAACAGGCATTTGAATTTCACACTTCATATTCTTCAGAAAGTACATGGTAATACAAAACCTTTTATTCTAGCAATTTTCTAAGTTTATAACATGGATATTTGAAAATTGTCCCTATGTTTGGGACTGTATTCCCCCATTATTGGCTTTGTCCATGTATTTTGTGCTAAGGTTGAGAGCTATGGTGAGAACTGAATTCACTGAATGTTTGGGGGCTGTATTCCCCCATTACTGGCTTTGTCCACGTGTTTTTTGCTAAGAGGTTGAGAGCTATGGTGAGAACTGAATTCACTGAATATGTTTGGGGGCTGTATTCCCCCATTATTGGCTTTGCTCAGGTGTTTTGTACTAAGAGGTTGACAGTTATGGTGAGAACTGAATTCACTAAATGGCAGCCATTTAAGTTTCAGTCTTCCTCTCTTTCACAAAACAGCTGATTTGGCATATTGGTATGTTTCTCTGACTGTTTTGCACAGGGTCCCCTGGGTTCAAGACTTGGCAGTGAAATGTATGGTGGTAACACAGTATTTTATTCTAGCAACTTTCCAACATTATACAAGTAATGTTTAAAATGTTTCCCTGATTTCTGGGCTTTTGCTCCCCCCCCCAATTAATTTTGGCTTTTTCCAGATTTCTTGTACTGCAAAGTTCAGAGATGCAGCTGAGTGTCGATTAGATTTTACAAGGAGCTGAGAGCTGCAGGGGAACCAAAGTTTAGTGCTGTTTATGCTGACTCTGCTTGCACTGTTAATAGCACAACAGGTAGTGTACTTGCTTTTAATGCAGAAGGTTGTGTGTTCTACTCTCACAGTCAATAGATGCATTGCTGATACTGTACTGCGTTGTAAAGGGGGTGGATGCTGCAATCCTTTTTGGTGAAGATACCTAGTAACTATGAACCTGTTATCAGTTTGCCATCCATTCCTTATTGTGATATTACTAGCTTATAATTTTTTTTTTTTAATGCAACATAGGCAATTTTTTCCTCAAGAGCAACAGGCACTTTATTTGTAGATGAAACAATGACATATAAAGTTGTTTGCTAGCAGCAACCTCTTCATTAGTTACAGATTTCTTTAATGTGGAATTATTTAGATGACTTTTACTTCTTCAGAAATTGTGCATATTTACTGATACTGGTGGACTGTAGAAGGTTGAGTAGACTTTTCTGATGGAAATGTTCTGAATTGGGCAGTTTTGTCATTGGTGCATGCATTTTGTTTCATTGTTTACTGGAAAAATGTTCAAAACAATAAATTTAAAATGCCCTCTAACAACTTTACTGTATTGTACAAGGAATATAATTTACTACAGTCAGGAAGGTGTATCAAAGAGCATGTGCATGTTTCGTGTTCAAAGGGCCTATGATTTGAAAACAGCCCAAAGTTAATCTTTATCTGCCACTGTATTTTCTTTGAATGTGGGTTTCAATGCTGTTTCAATGCATGTGAGTTTCAAGGGCAGAGAAGTTGTAGTGCTAAGTTTATTTTCATTGTGAGACTGCATTGTTTTGTTTAGCAGATATCTAATAGGGTTTGTGCTGCAAAATGCAAAATAAAACTTTCAAATGAAATCCAAATCATTGCAGAAGTAAAGCAGTATGCACATTACAGTGTTTATGGTAAATGGGGTGAAATAACCAAGGAATGAGACATTGGAATGGCTGCAGGGGGGAGGCTCCATTCAACCATGATTTTGTGAGGGGGGAAGGGCAGCAAACTCAGACAGCCTCAGCTGAACTATACCTTTCAACTGTCCAGATTTTTGCAGAATGAATAGATATCTGCTTCTTATTTTTGGTTTGTTCCTCATAAAATTTGTGGTTTTCTGTCAAATCATTTAGGAATGAAGTCACTAAATGACAGACATTGAGTTTCAGATGTCATAACCTTCAGAAAAATGCATGCTAAAGCAAGACCTGTTATGTATCAACTGTCTTGAGTTTATACAAGAACAATTTTAATAGTGTTTGTATGCTCCCCCAATATATTTGGCCTTATCCAGATTTCCTGCATTAAGAAGTTAAGAGGTACATGCAAATCGCTTTACAGAATTAGGAATTTCCAAACCTCTCAACTGTCCCCAATTTTGGCACAAAATGTTGCTCTCCCCCAATATTCCCTCCTCAAAATGACAATTTTGGAAGAAATCATGGAGGGTTTACAGTTATATATAAGTGTAATGATCAAAGTTATAGATTACTGTTATTTCAGAAATGCATGTAGATGCTCCTATTTTGTTAACTGCTCAAGTTAACAGTGTTAATATTAAAAAGGTATCCCTTCTTTGGCAGGTTCCCAGCTGTATCGTGTGGCAATTTTATATTTTTGCATCACATTTTTGGTCTGTTTTTCATAAAATTGTGATTTTTCTGGCAAATTAGTGGCAAATCATTAAAGATTGAAGTTAGAAAATAGTGGCAGACATTTGAGTTTCAGATTTCGTACCCTTCAGAAAATTCATACTAATGCAAGACCTACTACTGTTCTATTATCTTTCTAAGTTTATAAGAGCAATATTTAAAAATTGTCCTTATTTTTGGGCCTGTGTCCCACTTCTATATATGGCTTTGTCCAGATTTCTTGCTCTGAAGTTGAGAGGTATGAGTGTCAGAGCCATCACTGTCAGCCAGAGACATTTCAAATTGTGGCATACCTGTTGCACCCCACTCCCCATTGTAGTGGCTCTGGATGTGTCCAAGGAAGGCAAGGAGCAGTTATGCAGTGTAAGTGTGCAGAGTATTCCCCCATCCAAGGTAGACCACAAGTACGACCGTGGCTTTTCATCTGTCCTTGATTTTGCAGAATGTTCCGGTTTTCTGTCATATTTGTACACTGTTGATTTATGCTTCTTAATATTCAGGAAATGCATGCTGTCACAGTGCCCTTTTGCTCTGTGTTTAAGTAGCAAAGCTTTAATGACCATCAGGTAAGCTTGTCAGAGATTATAAGATGCAAGTAAGCTTTAATAAGCATACTGTTAAAGAATTACCAGCATTGAAAGCCTTTTCGTTGTTGCCATGCAGAGAATATTTACATAACTAGGTAACATATAAGCCATGGGTATTGAAATGCATATAACAGTATTTGTAATAAAGGACAGGATTACATTATTTTCAGAAGCTCATTACATTTGTTGGAGACTTGCAGTCATCTTTTGCTGGAGACTTGCAGTCATCTTTGCAGGCTTTACCCATAAACTAAAAAGAATGCCAATCTATCATGTGTGGTCCATAACTTGTGCAGGAATCCATTAAGCAATTTATCTTGACCTTGTTTCTTGTTTGCTGTTCATTTTTTACTTTGATCATGTCTTCCCCATTAAACAAGTAGATAGTTGTTGTCAGGCAGCAGGTCTTTTTTGGATAAGAACATTTTTTACAAGTGGGGGTATCACAGAGATTGCTACTTTCAGCATGTTACTTGGTACTTTTATAAAGCTGAATATAAATTATAATTAGAACTGCAGTGCAAGGAGAAGTGGTTTGAATTGAGTGCTGCTTCTTTTTTATACTTGATTTTGACTGGCATTCCAGTAATGTATTTAAAAAGTAATTTATTTTTTCATGCCTCACAACCTCTGTTTCCATCTAGATATTAAGTAAGTTGTCATGTAGCCAATGCATTGAAATATTTTTTCCTTCTACTCTTCATTTTGTCTTGATTGGACTCTCGTAATGACTGTTTGGCACCCAGGGCAGCATATTTAATTAACGTTCCAGTTGTTGTGATTGTGAGCATAGCCCCACCCCTTTCTAGTTGGTCACACCCCTTCCCATTGACCCCACCCATTCAGCTGTCCCCTGCAGCCCCTCTTTAATTTGAACTCACCAGCCGCCACTGTTCCATACACATAAAATATAACTTGATTGATTAACAAAAACAACATACGATAGTACAGCATGGAATGACCACCTATTACATTACTACAAATTCACTTTGCTGGACTAACAAGAAAATTGCACTGCTTTAATGCTGCAGCCCTGTAAAAAACACTACTATCAGTATGAGTGGGCAATAATCAAAATAGGAGTATGCAATTTAAAAAAAAAATAAGTCATTTACAGCAAGGGATAAAGCCCTGTAATCTAAATGCATACTGTGGAATTTAAATGACAAAATATCAAGAACTTACAACTCACAGTGATGTAGCATGCAGCGTATTCAGCAACAACAGAAAATTTAAAAATGGTGCCCAGCATTCAGGTGGGTTAAATAACATCAGATGGCCTAGGTGGAAGGGACCAGGCAGCATCATCGTTTAACCAAAAAACAATCAGTGAAGTAGGGTAATATTTAGTTTAATTATAGGGTTTTATTATTTTGTTTTTCTAATTTGGATGTTAAATGAAAGTTACTCTAGCAATGGATAAAGTAGTAGATGAGTGAAGGTTTGGTGACCTGCATATAAAGAGATTTTAAGGTGCTTATACTGCTTCAGAATGATTGTGGTTGCTTGAGAATGAAAATCTAGCTGTGCAAGTGGAGAAAAAAGGGTTGGAGCTGGAAATTAGTGCTATAGACGAGTGATGGTCTTATTCCTTGCTGCTGACATGCACAGGAGTACTAACAATTCAGTAGGTTGCTACACAGTAACAGAGACCTACAATGTGAAGAACCTTGGTAGTGTGCTGCTCCCAAATGCCTTCTTTCTTGAAATGCAGGAAACAGCCACGTTTCAGAGACCCATAGAAGCTTTGTTAACTTAGAGTCAGAAAATGGGTTTGCTGGACAGCTATAACATTCAGGATGGGCAGGGTGTCAGATGTGAAGAACCTTGGCAGTGTGCTGCTCCCAAATGCTTTCTTTCTTGAAATGTGGGAAACAGCCACATTTCAGAGACCTGTACAAGCTTTGGTAACTTAAAAGTCAGAAAATTAGTTTGCTGGACAGCTATAACATTCAGGGTGGGCAGGGTGTTAGACTTGCAGTGGAGTAGCATGCGGTGTGTTTGGCAGCAAGGGATAATTATTGTTCTAGGAGTAGAAAATCATTTTTATTAGAATCCTTTGTAGACAGGGGTCTGCAGGCTCTTTTTATACCAGAAGAAAGAGCTTCAGGGAGGTTTAAGACATTAGGTAACGAAGACGTTAGCCATGCTCTCCCCCTTCTGTTTTTCTAGAAAATCATAAATTCTCTTGATCTATTTTCTAGATCATCTAGTTTTTTCAAGGAACATGTTGCTCTGTTTAAGCATGAATTCAGTATGACTATCTCCTTCTGCCGGCCTGCCATCAATGTCATTGCTTCTTCCATGCCTGATATTTGGAATTTTTGTGGTTTGAAAACTTCATTAATTAGATCAATTTGTTTTGTGCCTATTTTGCAATCCAACTTATCCATTTTCAAATACAAGTCATGTATAGACTGTAGTTCATTCTTTACAGATGCTTTTTCAGAAGCTGCTTTAAAGTGTCTCATTCTGAATAGTCACTTAAGATGGTATGTAATGTTGACAGGAAAATATGAAAAACATTTTTTTTCTCATATAAATTCCAAGATAGGCTGATTCAGGGTAATTCTACCAAAACTGAGTATATTTTGATGAGTTTAGTAATAAAATCCTGTCAGATTTAGACTGTAAGAAACAGAGCAAAAACATTGTCCTGCTAGCAGATCAACATCTTGGTCATACCCCCCTCCCCCCCACACGCAATCTCTTGGCCTCATTGTGAAGGCAGGCATGTCATGGGACATGTTGCTATATTGCCCCAGTTCTGCAAAAGGTCATATTGAACAGCCCCACCTTAATCCTTCTTTGGACTACTCCCCCTATCACATATACCCAGCCTCCACCAGGGTTCATTGAGTGGGAATCCCCTTGGGATCATTCTCCCTCTGAGCTAAGAATGCCCATCTATCTCTTTTGCTCCATCTATCTGCTGAGATGTTAATCTAACCTAATTGCCTAGGCTGTAACCAGGGCTTTATCCCTGTATGCCACTGGAATGGCATCCTTTGTAGACAGTATTAGTAAACCTGCCCCTTGGCTCTCAAAAGATACACGGCATAAAATTATTCTGAAAAACAAACTCTGGACCAAGCACCGTAGCACTAAAGATCCCACCGACCAACTAAAGTTTAGACAAATCAGAAACTCCACCAAAAAACAGTACTTCTAGATAAAAGAAACTACTACTGCCATTTACAACAAACTAACCAACAAAATCCACAAAAGTTCTGGGCAAGAATAAATAGTCTCCTAAAACCTGGCCACTCTGACACCCCTAGCCCCACAGGCACTTCTCAAAATAACCCTAAACAAACCGTTGACGCCTTCAAT
This sequence comes from Protopterus annectens, assembly GCF_019279795.1. Classification (NCBI taxonomy): domain Eukaryota; kingdom Metazoa; phylum Chordata; order Ceratodontiformes; family Protopteridae; genus Protopterus; species Protopterus annectens. The sequence continues at coordinate 428,483,261 of NC_056742.1, read as the reverse complement.
ACATTCTTTACTGAAACAGTCCAGTCTCTTGTTAATCAATTATCCCCTGATATCACCTCTCAGTCCACCTTCCCTAACAGTTCCATTCCCACATTTCAACTGCAACCAGTACCTACATCACTTATCTATACTCTTCTCCACAAACTTAAAGCCTCCTCTCCATCTGCTGACCTTCTGCCTGCTCAGTATCTAAAACCTGCAGCTAAACCACTAGCCTATCCCATTTCCATTCTGATTAACAGAACCATTGTTGAAGGCTATATTCCTTCTGTCTGGAAAATTTCACATATCATTCCCCTGCATAAAGGTGGAAATACAACAGAACTCTCAAACTACCAACCCATAGCCCTACTCTCCCACCTGGCTAAAATCATGGAAAATGCATACAAAAACAACTTCTTAATCACCTGTTGAATAACAACCTACTTGCTGACTGTCAACATGGCTTCAGACCTTTCCACAGCACAACTTCAGCCCTCCTTTCCTTTACTGACTGTATCAACAAAAATCAAAATAATAATATATTTACCTCTGCTCTCTTTATTGACCTATCCAAAGCCTTTGATATGATCAATCACCAGATACTCTTAAATTTACTTAAAACATTCTCGCTAGACTTAAGAGCTATTATGTGGTTCCACTCCTATTTTCATAACAGACAACAGGCAGTGCTCTGGCACAGTAACCTATCCAACCACCTGCCCATCACCCTCGGAGTCCCACAAGGTTCAATACTTCGCCCCCTTCTGTTTTCTATTTTTATTAATGATCTTCATACCAGTATTTCTTCTGCAACCTGTATACAATATGCTGATGATTCTACTTTGACTTGTTGTGCTTCTTCCCCTTCAGAACTGCACTCTATCACCCAACAGACTTTCCAAACTGTTGAAACCTGGTTCCTAAAACGATGCTTAATCCTAAACCTCAAGAAAACCAAACTGTTACTGTTCTCCCCCACCCGAAAATCCTCTACTTTCAACTTCTCTGTCTTGTCTAGTAATGGCACTAACATATCACCTGACCCCACTACCAGGCTCCTTGGTGTAGAGATAGACAATAACCTATGCTTTGACTATCACATCAACAACACCATAAAATTAGTTAACAGAAAACTAGGCTCCCTATATAAAATTAAACCATTCCTTACTCCACTTACCAGAACTTCCATTGCCCATACCCATCTGATTTCTTCTCTCCTTTATGCCTCCCCTATTTACACATACCTGTCCAAAGCTAACCTCTGCAAACTGGCTGTTGCCTATAACAGTATTGCCAGATTTGCCTCTGGCTCTACTTTTAGAACCCACCACTGCATAAACTTAAATCAATTAGGATGGCTTGAGCTGCAAAATCTGATCTTATATCACCAGCTCTCTTTAGCCCATAAAATCCTCTTCAAACCCACTAACACCCCTATACTCACCTCCCTTATCACTCCTTACTGCAACCTTAAAAGCCTACATTCTTCTAACAAACGTCTTATATCAACTTGCAAATCCAATAACTAGGCAGGCAAATCCTTTTTCTCAAACACAATAGGTAAAGCCTGAACCTCCCTTCCTGATGACCTCACTGCTATCTCTTCTTTTCCCTGTTTCAAATCCCAACTCAGAACTCACCTCTAAACTCATTGGCTCTGCCCCAGCACTAACCCTGACGAGCTTTCAATGTGCTACTAGTACTCTCTATTCTCCTTCAAACAAATCTTTCACTAAATCTTTTCTATTGTCATGTGGAATTTATATACCCTTTGTAATTAATTTCTAAATAGTTGCTTCTGTAAGAACATGCTAATGCTAATATTATTATATTTTCTTCTCAATTAACTAAATTTGTAAAGTCTGATATTAATGTCTGTATCTGGAGCTTTTCTCCCCGGGCCTCTGCTGAAAATGGACATATATCCAGCTGGACCAGCTGAGCCCGGTAAACAAATGTAAAATAAAATAAAATAAATAAAATGCCAGGGGAGATTCATAGAAGAATAAACTGGAATACTGAGAGCTAGTATGGCAGCTTTGACTGAATGCAACACAGCACCCTAGTTAAAAGGATCACATTTCAATACTCAGAGTTTTAAATTTAAGGTCAGCTAAATTATAAGAAACCTTAACATATTTAAAGTGAAAGGCTTAAACTTGTAGAATTATTTAATTAACTGTTAAAGTACATATGTTTGAAGGTCATACTATGTTGAATGTGCCTGATCTTCTCTGATATAGGAAGCTGGGTCTGGGCCTGGTTAGTACCTTGGATGCGAGACCAGTTAGGATTAGCGGGGTTGTAAGTTTTTTGTTGTTTGCTTGTTGGTTTGTTTGTTTATGTAAAAACACTTTATATTTTATTTACCAAGTGCTGAACATTCCAAGATCACAAGATTATTTTTAAGGTTTTATATAAATGGATCATTACAAAGTAAATTCTGATGAGGTTCTCGACTGTTAAGAGTATGAAAGCATTAAACAGGTTCATAGGTTAACAAATAAGTATTAGACTAGCTGCCCTTCTAAGCCATTTTAAACCTACACAATTTCCCTTTATGTGATTAAAATATCCTACTCCAGTTTGCTGTAGATTGGTCTTACCCCTAATAGGAATAACTGGGATCCTACCATAGATAATTTGAGGGGACCCATGCATGGGATAAACCATTTAGGAGCTGCCTCTGTACATTAGTAATACTGAGGGCAGTCCTGGGGTAAATTTTCTTTTTCCCATCAATAGATCTGTTATGCTTGAAAAAAGACATGTAAGAGCTTTGTTGTGTGTGGATGGGGAGTCTGTTCTACAGCAGTGGAATCCTCTGAAAAACATACCTCTCACTGCAAACTGTTCTGTTGATGTTGCAAAAGAGGTTTAGATCCCTAGACTATTTCTGATGCCATTTGACTTACTGATGTGTAGTAAGTCCATCAGTAGTGAGTTGAGGGATGCCGTATTTTCAGACACAGGTCACCTCTTAACACTTTGTAGAATACCAAGTATAATGACAGAGCTTTGAGTCAGTCCACTTAAGACATGTTCTTTATTACATGTATCCTTTAGGTAAGGTATCTCTGTGGGTGTTCCAGTTGTTGCATGTATCTGGACAGATACATGCCAAATGGGACATTATGTTCAATGATTGCCCCTTTACTAGTTCCTCATTAAGCCAATGACATTCTTAGATCTAGACACAATCTCTATATAAGCTGTGAATTATAGAAGGACATTCTTACAACAGTAGAAACATGTTGGTCAAAAGTCTGGTGACTTTCTACATAAGTTCCCAAATGCTGAACAACTGAGTCAACTGTTAGGGGTGTATTGTCAATGTGATAGTTACCTGGGGTGGATGGCTTCTCAAAGGCAACAATAATGCATTTTTTGGCATTTAGTTTCAGACTATGATTCTGACACCAGTTAATTTTTTAGACAAACTTTCCTGCAAGATAGATAAGTCATATGGAGATTCACTCACTGCTCCTAGCTTACAATCATCTGCAAACTTAGTCAGGCAGAGTCCTTTGGTATTGGCTTTTGCTTCAGAAAAGTAGATGCCAAACAGGAGAGGTCCCAGCACAGAACCCTGGGGAACTCCATTGATGATTGGTCTATTTGTGGGGCTAACTTCCTCTATTTTGATTATCCTGTCTGTGACCCAGTTGGCACCCAGTGGGTGAAGTAGGAGTTTATTCCCAGTTAATTAAGATTTTCTACTATGCCTGAGGAGGGCATTGTGTCAAAAGCTTTGGCCAGATCAATATGTGGTGTGTACTGTTTTGTCTTCATCCATTGCTTTGGTGACTGTTTCAAAAACATCCATCAAGATGGGTAAGCGTGAACTGCCTTTGACAAATCCAAACTGAGACAGGTCCAGTGTTTGGAGATTCCCTATGTACCAATTGAGTAATCCCATAAGTCCTTTCATGGCTTTGCATATGAGGCTGGTAAGACTTATGGGTCTGTAATTGCCTGGCTTTCTGGAAGGTCCTCACTTACTCAGGGGAATGAATATATCTGTTCTCCATTCCCTTGGTACAAAACCTGCATACAGGCTGAGATTGAATGGTATTAGTGGTGTGAATAAATCAATATTCATGCTATTTAAGATGCATCCAGGGATATTGCTTTGTCCCATAGATAGGGTGTGGTCTTGTGTGATAGCTGTATGTGAACCAGGTTCAGGTATATCTTAAGGGACAGACACAGGGGAGAGGGTAAAAGTTAGAGCTACATTTATTGGCCAGTAGGTTTACTATATCCATCCAGCCACAACCCCTTTTTCCCACTTTTGCTCATGAGGTCAGGGTGTCACTTCAGCAATGACAATCATCTAGAGCCATGGTTTCTTCATCTCAGTGTACATATAACATTATTCACAATCAGCTTAGCGCATTACTGGATTGTGCTTAGCTTGGTTAGCAATTTTAGCCTCAAAATTGGTTTTGGTGGATTTTATTAAGCTCCAGAGTTTGTATATTTCGGGGACAAGGGCTCTAATGTTCTGAGAATTACTTTTACTTTTAGTCAAAATGATTTTCTTTTTATTATAAAACTTGTTATTATGGTTCCACTATGTAGGTTTGTTTCTGGGGATTACACTGTACTTGTTCCTGTGTGGTACAGCTGCATATACACAGCTGTTTACATGGTGGTATAGTGTGGTGGTGTACAGTTCTGCATATTCAGTGGAGTGAACGGGGTTTGGCAGGGATTTGAAGCTTACCGATATATCAAAAAGCAGTAGGTAGTTTGTCTTAAAGAAACTTCTAAAGGTATGTTGGGTGGAAAGGATCTCTAATTTCATTTTTATTTCAAAGAATTAAAATTAGAATTAAAAGCAATGACAATTACTAATTTGGCATTTTAATGGATTATTACTTTTAAAGTAAGTTAAAGCCAATCATGAAGCAAGTGCATGCTGCACAAGGCAGGTGTACTTTGGTATCTGGAAGTACCGATAATGTGCCCTATCATGGAGTTGCACACCAGTTAGAAGCATACAGCCACAATTTGAAGGTATTAGAGTAATAAAGGAAGGAGATGAGAACATGGATATTTACCAAATAATTTGAAGAATAGTTGTTTGATCCTGGAAAATTTCCTTGGTTTGAAACAGAAGGTTTTAATGACCATAGACAATGCACTTCTTTTCAGTTTCTACTGAGCCCTGCCAGAATTTATTATGAGTTGCTTAAGCTTCAATTTTGTTCTGTTTCATATTTTTTTGGAAGAATTTTTGTTCCCCTGCATCATCGTATGGCTTATCGACCCAGTGCCCCACATCCATCACCAAGTATTTCAGCTTCTCCTCTTTCCCTTGACTTGCTCTCATAATCTGGGACTGGCACAGATCCAAAAGGCAGGTCTAGCCATCACTTTTTAGCTGGGGTTTAGTATTTACTTAATGGCCTACCATGTTTCTCCCCCTCCCAGTATGGCATTGTGGTTGTGTCCAAAGTGCAGGTATACAATGGGGATGTACAGCAGCTCTGTCATGTCCAAAACCCATTCCTGTGCTTAGACCATGTCCCCTCATCATGACATCCCCAACATCCTGTAGGCATTGTCACAAGGAATGTCCACATAACCACCCCCCCCAGGCTGGCTGAGCTGTAGTCAGATATTTCTCCTATATAGTAGAAGAAAAACAGACAAAATGGAACACACTTCATTTTCTTAGAAATAAATAAACCTTATTGCAGAAATTAGCACTTTCATTTCCCTTGAATAACAAATTAGATTTTGGCCAATGATACACATTTGTCTAAAAGATATTTTATATATGAAGGTTCAGGCATTCAAGGTATGTTTACAAAGGCCTTTATTTTATGTAAGCAGCACTACTTGAAACGTTTGCCTATCATGTCTTTGACAGTTAGCTAATGTGCTTTCGCACCTGTTCTATAGTAAAATCATAATCAAGTGCCTTTTACGAATTTTTTTGTACATGGTGTCAGTGTGTCACATCAACAGTAAGTATCTTTAATGAGTTTTTCTGTTTTTAAAATGGTGTATCTTTAACTTTAGTAGAAAAAATTATTTGGATCCAAAATTCTTATCTTTCTAGGGTTTGAAAGGTGGTTTGTGTTGTGCAGATCTGATTGAATAGATATGGTGGTATCTAAATCTTTGTAAAGAAATACCTAAAACCAGGGCCAGAATGATAACTCACAGAAATATCTAATACAATAATATCAGTGGTACAAAATCAAATAACACAGAAAATTGCCATATAGTGCCATGTCCCCTACAGATAATGATGAATTCCTGTCTGTACTCCAGCATCAGATAAACATGCCCAAATATTAACTAACTGTTTAAATCAAAACTCTCGGGGAAAAAAACATGAAATTCAATAATGTATAGCAAAATCGTCGATGTCATACTGAAAACCAAGGTTCTTTCTGCTCTTCACCCATGGTTATACAATGTATATTTAACACAAACAATGCAATCATCTTTAATGTAATGACCAGATTCCAACTCTTGGTATACTTAACTTACACATATGTATGCTTGCCTGATTCCAAAATACTTGCTCTGGGTATGAGTGATTTAATCTGGTTTAAAGCCTGTCTATAAAGTAGGTTTACAATGGAACAGGTCACTTACATGGAGAGTAAGTCTTTTGGATTTGTGCCCCAAAACTGAAGTCAGACATAGTCATAAAAAAAAAAAAATCATCCTCTTAGACCTTACTAATGGAATCTATGAGGCAGGAAATACAATACCTATTAAATAGACTTATATACTATCCTCAGTGGCTTTAATACCATTTTAATGATTTCTGCAGTAAGGTTAACCCCTGTACTCATGAAAGTATACTGGTAAGGTATACATATATATGTAAAAAAAAAACTTCACTCAAATCACAAAATTGATGTGGTGTACAAAAGGAAAAAATGTTTTACTTAGCTTTTTAAGTTTATACTAGTCATACAAAAACAAGTCAAGATTTAATGGAGCACAGAAATGTCTTACTTTTTGTTTATTAAATCTTCCGTCTATAACTGTGAACTCAAGTTGGTATGAAAATCTATAGCAGTACTAATATATTATTTAATTACACCAAACCTAATTTACTCTTTAATTTAATAAGAAAACCAAAAGGGAAATTTTGTGAATGCAATATTTTATCAGTATAGAATGAAGTAATCAACCAGACAAAAGATATAGAAATGGTGCTTGCAGAAAAAAAAAAAACTGAAATGTGGAAATATAACTGCTGCCACAGGTAAAACTAAAATGTCGTATATTTTGGGACCAAAAATCTTATCTGGTAATTTCCTATTCAGATGTATGACTAACAGGGGCTTAGTTAAATGTTTCATATTAAACAAAAAAATGTTTGCAAGTGGGCATGTCTTTGACCAAGAGAATGAGATTTAAATAGCACAACATCACAAATAAGGGGTCTTTCCAGAGCTCCAAAAACATTTAGGCCAGATCAGCCTGACCAATATTCTAACAATAATTGGTAGTCATAATGGATCTTATCATTGATACTAATGATACAACTGTCAATCTGTATGCTGTTGATGCTACACTGATAGTCACAGCCAACTGCCTCTCAGAACTTCAGGAAAAAATCCAAAAAGCTTTTTCTTCTAGGGGAGACTTAACATTTCTCACTTCCTGCTGAATGCCAAGAAAACCAAGTTATTGCATATCACACCATAATGTTCATCCTGTGCAAAAAATAACATCTCCACCACCTTATCAAACAACACAGTTATCAAGCATTAGTGGCATCTTACACCATTGCATGATCGCCTTAATCCATAAACAAGTCTCATAAATAAAACTCACAACTCTGCTGGACTGTGTCTCTGTAATCAAATTACATCTCTAAAAATCTGAAAAGAAATTCCCTACCAACATCACACAACAAGCTAACCTATCCAGATTCAAAAACCTACTAATATAATACACCTCGTGGAACCAGACCTGATACCAAAAGAAGAGTCCAAAGTAAAATGTTTCCATTTATTCACAGCCACAATGTTTCCCTTGTACCTATACTTAAAGAAAGAGTGACCAAACTATGAACTGTGAAAGTTTCACAGAATGTTTTTGAATAATATATGCTTGTTTTGTATTCATATTAGTAATTATTTTCATTTAAAATGGTAATAATTAATACATTGTGATTTTAGAATAACTACCTGAATGTTTTAAAAGCTCATGAACACTTTTATTGGATAATTGAATTATTTAAGTACTTAATTGATGTTAACTAATTCAAGGATAAAAGCACTTTGTGACTGGATGTTAACTGTTTTGATAAAGTCCTGTAGTGTGGTGGACGAAAGCACTTGACTTATTTTGTGGCTGTGAATAAACGGAAGAATTTTACTTTGGACTCTTCTTTTGGTATCAGGTCTGGTTCCACAAGGAGTGTTGGTTTATACAGTTATTTTATCTCCTTGGAGAATGCTTTTTTCTGTGCTACTAATACAACACTTTAATATCACTTGGCTCTTATTTTTCACTTCTCCCATCTAGACTACATCAGCCTTTACTACAACTTCTAATGTTTCTACTCACCCTTTGAAATGTTTTCCCTTCAGCAATATTCAAACTCATACTCATTGCCTTCTACATCTACTTCAATTTTACTACAAGTTTCTTTATCTCCATATCAATTAACAAATGAACATACTACTCACCTATTCTTCACCTTGTCTCTGCTTTCTAATCATATCTCCCACACCCACTGTCTCTCCCATTTCTTCTAACCATAAATATAAAACCTAAATTACATTGTAAATCTCACTGTGTGGCAATTTGTCATGCATTAAAATGTCATGACTGTTTTTATTGACTGTAAATTTTCTGAAGTATAGCTGCCTTTCAGTTACTGAATGCCCATATTCTAACTTTAACATTACATTTAATATGTGCAATTCAAAAAAAACTAAAAAAACAAAACAAGGTCCACATAGTCCAAAGCTGGGGGCAACGTAACCAAAAAAATCAGTTTATTTAATCTTAAAACTAAGGTTAAGTGCTTTGGTCCATCTACTTGGACTTCTTCAGAAGAATAAGACAACTTCAACTCTCTCCTTATATAGTACATCAAATAAGAAATAATTAAAAGGTAAATTACAAAGTAATTAAGAGCAACTAATTTCATTGGTCATTCTCAAACAAAATTAAAGCAAAGGGCTTAATATAAGCATATGGTATATTTAAAGGTTACCACTTAAAAACTATCAAATAAAAGTTTTCTCCATAAATGTCAACATCCAAACAACACTTTGGCAAAATATAGAAATATAAAAATACAAAAACATTGAATAAAATATCTGCTTCATATTTTTTCTGCTCTCATTTTAACACTGGTTGTAATGAAAGAAGAACATTCCCTATTGGATGTATTGACCAGGGATAAACCTATCAGAGTTATGAAACTGGACAAGGGATGATTACAACACAGATGGACTATGCTGGAAAAAAATTTAGTATGCTGCAGGATGAAATCTGTTACCTAATAGCATCTAGAAGAGGAATAAACTGATTTTTTGGTAACATTGCCTCCAGCTTTGGACTATATGGACTTTGTTTTGATTTTTAGCTTTACATTTTTCTGTATTGTGTAAAACTGTATGTAACTGGAGCACTTCTCCCAGGGATTCACAGAAAAGGGACTATTTCAGACCAGTCAGATAACCCAAATCAACTAAAACAATAAATGAATGAAAAAAATAGATAAGTACCTTTTCAATTAGGTATGGAACATTATAGGTTTGTTAATGGGAGATTACTTTTTAAATCTTACTGCATTCTTTATTATGTAACAGCAAGGGATGAAAGGCTGCCATGGTGTATGTTTATAATGGTTATATTGACATTAATAAGGCTTCTGACACTATTAAACAATAAAAGAACAGCTAAAAAATCATAAAACATATACCCCAATGGATTTCATTTAGTAAAACAATGGCTAAGTAACATGGTTACAGTAAGGCAAGGTAGGATGGGGGTCTAGTTCTGTCTCAAAAGTGGTTAGAAGTGGTGGGTTACAGGTCTGTACTGTATTAATTTCCTTCTCAGCTTTCTTCTCTAATACTGAGGTAGAAAATAGGCAACTGATAGCTAGATATGTTGATTTCAAACTGGGTAGTAAAATGACTTCGGTAAAAGATGTCAACTTTTTCCAAGATGACCTACAAAACATATTCACCTTCTGCAGTAGTAATGACCCTATCTTCAATAAAAGTAAATGTGTTATCATAAAACTTGGCAAAAAGCTATACATTATGATTGCAAAATTAATGGCCAAATCTTAAAAAAGATCATTAAAGATCTAGGGACAATAGACTACAGAATTTAAACACTGACCTGTGTGTACCAAGATGAAAACAGCCTATTTTGTATACACCTTAATTCTTAAAGGGTATATATTGTCACTCCAGGGAGACCCATCTTCTATTTTATACCTCTAATATGAACTGCTAATGAATAGTGAGTTGAATTTTGTAAAATTAGAAAAAAAATACCACTTCAAAAGGTTCAACTATTCCGTACATACCCTTAACTATTCAGAAGGACACCAGGTGCTTATAGGTTACTAAGAGGAGATCTGTGCTTGGTCTATAAGGCAATGTGTGATCTGGTTGTATTTAATTGCCTCTGCCTGGAAAATACTACTGGAGAAACTAACATCAAAAAGGAGAGTCAAATGCTAAAAATAGATAGCAGTAAAAGAAAAAAAACTTATTCATTATAGAACACCTTCCAAGATTATTCAGTAAGCTTCCCCTTAGAGAAAGAAGTCAGTTATCAAATTGAATATACTTTATATATATATATATATATATATATATATATATATATATATATATATATATATATATATAGATATATATATATATATATAATATACATGGGGAGAAGAAAAATCTCACAAAGCAACCATTGCTATCAAGTCTCTTGAAAGCTAGTAGTTTGCAAGGTTAACAAGTGAACCAATAAACCTATTACATTTAATTGTTCTTCTAGATTTTTTTCCGTAATGTATTGCTTTTAAGCTGCTGCCAATTCCTTTACTTTTATGTACAATGATTAGATCACCATAATCATCAGTCCCATTATTCTACTTGTGGTCAGGGTGCTGTGTCACCTCTCAATTTACTGTCACTCTTCTACTTGTGATCAGGGCACTGTGTTATGCCTCTTGATTTAGTACCACTCTCCTTCTTGTGGTCAGGGTATTGTGCTACCTCTGTTGATTCAGTACCACTCTCCTTCTTATGGTCAAGGTATTGTGCTACCTCTCTTGATTCAGTCCCACTTTCCTTCTTGTGGTCAAGGTACTGTGTTGCCTCTCTTGATTCAGTACCACTCTCCTTCTTGTGGTCAGGGTACTCTGTTACCTCTATTGATCCAGTACCACTCTCCTTCTTGTGGTCACAGTACTATGCTACCTCTCTGGATTCACTGTCACTCTCTTTCTTGTGGACAGGGTGCTGTGTTAACTCTCTTGATTCAGTAACACTCTCCTACTTGTGGTCACGGTACTGTGCTACCTCTCTTGATTCAGTACCACTCTCCTACTTGTTGTCAGGGTACTGTGTTACATCTCTTGATTCAGTAACACTCTCCTACTTGTGGTCACGGTAGAGTGCTACTTCTCTTGATTCAGTACCACTCTACTACTTGTGGTCACGGTAATGTGCTACCTCTCTTGATTCACTGTCACTTTCCTACTTGCTGTCAGGGTACTGTGTTACCTCTCTTGATTCAGCACTACTCTCCTACTTGTTGTCAGGGTACTGTGTTACCTCTCTTGATTCAGTAACCCTCTCCTTCTTGTGGTCACGGTACTATGCTTCCTCTATTGATTCACTGTCACTCTCCTACTTGTTGTCAGGGTACTGTGTTACCTCTCTTGATTTAGTAACACTCTCCTTCTTGTGGTCACGGTACTGTGCTACCTCTCTTGATTCACTGTCACTCTCCTACTTGTTATCAGGGTACTGTGTTAACTCTCTTGATTCAGTACCTCTCTCCTTCTTGTGGTCATAGTACTGTGCTACCTCTCTTGATTCAGTACCACTCTCCTTCTTGTGGTCACGGTACTGTGCTACCTCTCTTGATTCACTGTCACTCTCCTACTTGTTGTCAATGTACTGTGTTACCTCTCATGATTCAGTACCACTCTCCTACTTGTTGTCAGGGTACTGTGTTACCTCTCTTGATTCAGTACCACTCTCCTACTTGTGGTCAGGGTACTGTGCTACCTCTCTTGATTCAGTGCCACTCTCCTTCTTGTGGTCAGGGTACTGTGCTACCTCTCTTGATTCACTGTCACTCTCCTTTTTGTGGTCAGGGTACTGTGTTGCCTCTCTTGATTGAGTGCCACTCTCCTACTTGTTTTCAGGGTACTGTGTTACCTCTCTTGATTCAGTACCACTCTCCTTCATGTGGTCATGGTACTGTTCCCTTGATTCAATACCACTCTCCTACTTGTGGTCAGGGTACTGTGCTACCTCTCTTGATTCAGTACCACTCTCCTTCTTGTGGTCACTGTACTGTGCTACCTCTCTTGATTCAGTACCACTCTCCTACCTGTTGTCAGGGTACTGTGCTACCTCTCTTGATTCAATGCCACTCTCCTACTTGTTGTCAGGGTACTGTGGTAACTCTCTTGATTTAGTACCACTCTCCTTCTTGTGGTCAGGGTACTGTGCTACTTCTCTTGATTCAGTACCACTCTCCTTATTGTGGTCATGGCACTGTGCTACCTCTCTTGATTCAGTACCACTCTCCTTCTTCTGGTCACGGTACTGTGCTACCTCTCTTGATTCGCTGTCACTCTCCTACTTGTTGTGAGGGTACTGTGTTACCTCTCTTGATTCAGTACCACTCTCCTTCTTCTGGTCACAGTACTGAGCGACTTCCCTTGATTCACTGTCACTCTCCTACTTATTGTCAGAGTACTGTGTTACCTCTCTTGATTCAGTACCACTCCCGTACTTGTGGTCAGGGTACTGTGCTACCTCTCTTGATTCAGTGCCACTCTCCTTCTTGTGGTCAGGGTACTGTGTTACCTCTCTTGATTCAGTACCACTCTCCTTCTTCTTGTCACGGTACTGTGCTACCTCTCTTGATTCACTGTCACTCTCCTTCTTGTGGTCAGGGTATTGTGCTACTTCTCTTGATTCAGTACCACTCTCCTTATTGTGGTCATGGCACTGTGCTACCTCTCTTGATTCAGTACCACTCTCCTTCTTCTGGTCACGGTACTGTGCTACCTCTCTTGATTCACTGTCACTCTCCTACTTGTTGTGAGGGTACCGTGTTATGTCTCTTGATTCATTACCACTCTCCTTCTTCTGGTCACAGTACTGAGCGACTTCCCTTGATTCACTGTCACTCTCCTAATTGTTGTCAGGGTACTGTGCTACCTCTCTTGATTCACTGTCACTCTCCTTTTTGTGGTCAGCGTACTGTGTTACCTCTCTTGATTGAGTGCCACTCTCCTACTTGTTTTCAGGGTACTGTGTTACCTCTCTTGATTCAGTACCACTCTCCTTCATGTGGTCATGGTACTGTTCTCTTGATTCAATACCACTCTCCTACTTGTGGTCAGGGTACTGTGCTACCTCTCTTGAGTCAGTACCACTCTCCTTCTTGTGGACACTGTACTGTGCTACCTCTCTTGATTCAGTACCACTCTCCTACCTGTTGTCAGGGTACTGTGCTACCTCTCTTGATTCAATGCCACTCTCCTACTTGTTGTCAGGGTACTGTGGTAACTCTCTTGATTTAGTACCACTCTCCTTCTTGTGGTCAGGGTACTGTGCTACTTCTCTTGATTCAGTACCACTCTCCTTATTGTGGTCATGGCACTGTGCTACCTCTCTTGATTCAGTACCACTCTCCTTCTTCTGGTCACGGTACTGTGCTACCTCTCTTGATTCGCTGTCACTCTCCTACTTGTTGTGAGGGTACTGTGTTACCTCTCTTGATTCAGTACCACTCTCCTTCTTCTGGTCACAGTACTGAGCGACTTCCCTTGATTCACTGTCACTCTCCTACTTATTGTCAGGGTACTGTGTTACCTCTCTTGATTCAGTACCACTCCCGTACTTGTGGTCAGGGTACTGTGCTACCTCTCTTGATTCAGTGCCACTCTCCTTCTTGTGGTCAGGGTACTGTGTTACCTCTCTTGATTCAGTACCACTCTCCTTCTTGTTGTCACGGTACTGTGCTACCTCTCTTGATTCACTGTCACTCTCCTTCTTGTGGTCAGGGTACTGTGTTACCTCTCTTGATTCAGTAGCACTATTCTTCTTGTGATCACTGTACTGTGTTACCTCTCTTGATTCAGTGCCACTCTCCTACTTGTTGTCAGGGCACTGTGTTACCTCTCTTGATTCAGTATCACACTCCTACTTGTTGTCAGGGTACTGTGTTACCTCTCTTGATTCAGTGCCACTCACCTACTTGTTGTCAGGGTACTGTGTTACCTCTCTTGATTCAGTACCACTCTCCTTCATGTTGTCATGGTACTGTTCTACCTCTCTTGATTCAGTACAACTCTCCTACTTGTGGTCAGGGTACTGTGATACCTCTCTTAATTCAGTACCACTCTCCTTCTTGTGGTCACGGTGCTGTGCTACCTCTCTTGATTCACTGTCACTCTCCATTTTCTCGTCAGGGTACTGTGTTACCTCTCTTGATTCAGTACCACTCTCATACTTGTTGTCAGGGTACTGTGTTATGTCTCTTGATTCAGTGCCACTCTCCTACTTGTGGTCAAGGTACTGTGCTACCTCTATTGATTCAGTGCAACTCTCTTACTTGATGTCAGGGTACTGTGTTACCTCTCTTGATTCAGTGCTACTCTCCTTCATGTAGCCATGGTACTGTTCTACCTCTCTTGATTCAGTTCCATTCTCCTACTTGTGGCCAGGGTACTTTGCTACCTTTCTTAATTTAGTACCACTCTCCTTCTTGTGGTCATGGTACTGTGCTACCTCTCTTGATTCAGTGCCACACTTCTTCTTGTGGTCACTGTACTGTGCTACCTCTCTTGATTCAGTACCACTCTTCTTTGTGTGGTTAGAGTACTCTGCTACCTCTCTTGATTCAGTGCCACTCTCCTACTTGTTGTCAGGGTACTGTGTTACCTCTCTTGATTTAGTACCACTCTCCTTCTTGTGGTCAGGGTACTGTGCTACTTCTCTTGATTCAGTACCACTCTCCTTATTGTGGTCATGGCACTGTGCCACCTCTCTTGATTCAGTACCACTCTCCTTCTTGTGGTCAGGGTACTGTGTTACCTCTCTTGATTCAGTGCCACTCTCCTACTTGAGGTGAGGGTACTGTGCTACCTCTTTTGATTCAGTACCACTCTCCTTCTTGTGGTCACGGTACTGTGCTACCTCTCTTGATTCACTGTCACTCTCCTTCTTGTTGTCAGGGTACTGTGTTACCTCTCTTGATTCAGTACCACTCTCCTTCTTGTAGTCACGGTACTGTGCTACCTCTCTTGATTCAGTACCACTCTCCTTCTTGTGGTCAGGGTACTATGTTACCTCTCTTGATTCAGTACCACTTTCCTACGTGTGGTCAGGGTACTGTGTTACCTCTCCTGATTCAGTGCCACTCCCATACCTTCTTTGACCATTATGCCTAATTTTCACATGTCATCCTTTACAGAATCAGTCCATCACTTGTCTGGACATCTTCCATTCCTCTTGCCTTCATTTAGTCTTTTCCAAGTAGTCTTCATCAAATTGTCTGCTGTCTTGCAGATGTCACTGACCCCCATAATCTATCTTTGACCATGTCTGCAGTTGGCGTCCTTCTACCTTCACTGACCATGTTTCTGTGCCATAGAGAGCCAATGGTCAATTGTGTCATAGACTACCTTTGGTGCCCTTTGCCTTTGACTGCAGCACCCAAATTCTAGCTTCGACCCCAAGATTAAGGCCTCCATTCTCCTCAGCCATCCCTTGAATATGTGAGGCTGTTAGCCTACTCTACTTTTTTCCCTTATGGGTTCATAGGTTCATAGGTAGGTACTAGGCTATCTGCCCGAGGGCATTTATAAGCCTAGCCAGAGTATGTCGGCTTTCACCGCCCCATTGATTAATTAACTGATCCTCTTTCAAGCAGATCCAATGAAGTGACCCCTGGGGTGGATTTTCTGTTACCCATCCACTCATCAAGGTTTCTCTTGAAGAGTGTTAGTGAAGGGCTCTGCCTAATGTAGTTTGGAAATTTGTTCCAAAGCATGGGGAGTTTCTGTGACAGGAACCTCATCAGACCCATCATAGAGTACAATGCCCCGTTTGGGATGTACCTCACAAGACACTTCCAACAGCTGGAAAGACCACAAAAATGCCTCACCAAGAGAATTACTGGTCTCAAACATATGTCCTATACAGCCCAACTGGAAAAACTCCAGCTGTACTCAGTGGCATATCACTTACTCATAGGAGATCTCTGCCTGACTTACAAAGCTATGTCCAACTCAGAATTGATGGACATGCTCCACCTAAAGAAATCCAAGTCACTGCGAGCCACTCGCTCTAGTGAGCTAAACCTCATCACAACAATAATTAGAACATGCTGGAGGGATAGATTCCTGTTACAGAGACTCCCCATGCTTTGGAACAAAATTCCTAACTACATTAGGCAGAGCCCCTCACTAACACTCTTCAAGAGAAACCTTGACGAGTGGATGGGTAACAGAAAATACACCCCTGGGATCACTTCATTGGCTCTTCTTGACAGAGGCTCAGTTAATTAATCAATGGGGTGGCAAAAGCTGACACACTCTGGCTAGGCTTATAAATGCCCTCGGGCAGATAGCTTAGTACCTACCTATGAACCTATGAACCTAGCCCTCAAGCATGTTTTATTTATTGTTGTGGTGAGGTTTAGCTCACTAGACAGCAGAAGTTTAGGCAATTGTTAAAATTTATAATTTTTTCTTTATACTGCTATATATATATATATATATATATATATATATATATATATATATATCAGTGTTAAGCTTCTTCTGATTGCCCCATTTGTTGCCATAACAACTCTTATCTGTACTTAGTTTTATCATATGTGCCTACAGTTTTGCATCCCAGTCCCCTATCATGTTCCAGCTTGTAGTGCCATATTGTCTGTGTACAATAGCTTTGTTGTTTTATACCCACTGACCTAATTGCTTATGTAGTTCATCACCAGTATGAGCAGTAGCCGGCTCAAATCTGAACCCTGATACACATGAAATGACTCTGTGAACCCCTCTGTGAGTCCAAGCACTGCTCATACTTGTGTCTTTGGGTCCTTGTACATACTAATTCTACTCATGTTCTAGGCCTACAAGCTATCACAGACCTGCCCAAATCAGCTTTTGTGGAACTTGTCAGAGGATTTCTCCTAGTCTATGAATGCCCAGCTTAGTCTCCACTATCAGTCTGACTGTAAGCATTGGTTCAGTTGTGCTGCATTTTGATCTAAATCCAAAGTACTCATGTCTCATCTTACTTTCTACTGCTCTGTGTATTAATTTATTTATCATCCTCTCCAACACTTTGATGCAGTTTGACAGAAGTTTGATACCTCTCTAGTGCCCACAGTTGGGAATGTCCTCTTTTCTTGTATACTAACTAGTATTAGTATGCTCATTCTCCAGTCATCTGGGAGGCACTTTTGTCTCCATACCAGAATGAGTCTCCCTTACCTCACCCAACATCTTGATCATATCAACCACAACTTCATCTTTATCGGTGCTCTTCTTTTACAGTCACTTCTTCTTCTTTCACTGTAGGCTGTGCATGAGCAGTACAGCTTCTCTGGGGTTGTCCTTCATTCCATGGTCATTAAAAGTATTCCTTCCATCAACGGTTTATATCCTCTGAATTGATGAGCAAATTGTTACTGGCATCAATTACACATGGTTTCTGTTGACCATCTTCTTTGCCTTTCTGTCTTTGCTTTGAAATCTTTCTTTGTGCCATTTGCTAAGTCACTTTCCAGAAACTGGTAAAGCTTCTTTGAAGCCTTGCATTTTGCCACTGCAACTCCTCTCTTAGCATCTTTGTTAGCTAACCACTATTTCTTAGCCAGGTTTTTCTTTGCTATCTCGCACTTCTTCCAGCACTCCTCCTTTTTTTGATAACTTCCTGGACTTCTGCATTCCACCATCAACTTTCCTTATGTACCTTATTTCTATACCTGGATCACCAGTATAACTATAGTATAAACTTTTCATATGCTGTTTTGAGATGCTGACATTCTTCTTTGACTCCACCTATTTCCTTTTCTTCTCAAAGTGCTAGAACCTTAAGTATTTCCTCAAACTTCTATGTTTTTGCTTCAGTCTTTAGTCTTTCAACTTTAATGCCTTCTCTGATCACTTTTGACAGTTAAGGTGCAGCCTCCATCCCCTTCACTTACTAGGATGAAGTCTACTTGAATTGCATGTAGACCACTCTTGTACATGATTCTGTGGCCATCTTTCTTGGTGAACCATGTGTTGGCAACTCTCAAGCAGTTTGCCAGACAGAAGTCCAGAATGACCTCTACTACTTTATGTTGCTTTACCATTGTGGACCTATGCGGTCCTCATATCCTGTTCTTCAAGTCTCCCATTATCAACATCAACTAATGTTATCTTGCATTATCTAGTAGGTGCTGCAACTGTTGCTTGAATAAACTGTTGCCATTTGCCCTTTCTTTACATTATACTCTGACTGCCATTCCACAAATTCTGTTAACATCTCTATCTTCAGAAGACTGTGTCAAATCCACAATTCCCACACCATTTCTACTGTACTCTCCATGAGTAGTAGACTCTGGATCCCAAACTAAGGAACTTGGTTGCACTGCCATTCCATGTTGTCTGCTGTATATATAGGATATCGAGTCAGGGTATATCCAGTGTAGTAATGTTTAGTTTATTTTGGCTTTTGGCAGGTTGGTTGGGTTTACATCCAAATATTGTTCAAACTTGCTCTCCCATATAACTCCGGCGTAGCAACTTGCCACCAATCCACAAGTAGCATATTAAAACCAAGGATACTGGGCTTTATGTTGGTCATACATCAGCCAATAGGGGCAAACAGACCCCTTCCACCATTAGCAAGGGCCCTTGGAGTAGCTTGGATTATATTGTATCTTCTACCAACATAGCACCGGAAAATACACAAGCACATTTTTGCTGACATTATTTAATGTGACAGTGTCACTCAAAGACCATTCTTACAGCATCAGACTGCAAGCTCTTACTTGATATGTGCTCAGTGATCCATGTCCCTCTAACTAGAGGATACCACCACACCACAGCTGATGTCTAGAACACTTTGTTGTACACAACTCTTTCCCTGATAGTGATTAGATATAGTCACTTCAATAAATTTAATTTTTAAGATTCTTTAGTCGTCACTATTGCGCAAAATTCATGATAAGCAACTTGTCATTAGCTTATCGACTTCCTGAGTTAAAAGAAGGCATCACTGATTTGTGACCAGACATAAAAGCATAGTTCATGCTCCATCACATTAGCATTTGGTGAGGGCAGTGTAGGACATTTGGAAATGTATAACATCTTGTACAGCCAAGCACCTTCCAGAATGTACCTACCCATTAAATGCATCTCCCACCCAACTCGATTGGTCCATGTTTATGAAAAGCTTATCTTTTCACTAGTGCTAGTTTTGCTAAATACAAATAGAGAACTGGTAGGGAGGGCTCTTATTTATAATCTCAAGAAAGTTCATAGGTTCATAGGTTCATAGGTTCATACTAGGCTATCTGCCCGAGGGCATTTATAAGCCTAGCCCATTGTTTTGTGGCTTACGCCACCCCTTTAGTATGGGGAACTATACCCATTATTTTGCTGTGCCTCTGTCGAGCAGTGACACTGAGGTAATTCCTGGGGTATATCTGCGATCTCCCATCCATTGGTCAAGATTTCTCTTGAACAAGGCCAGCGAGGTGCTCTGCCTCACATGTACCGGGATTTTGTTCCACAGCATAGGGAGTCTTTGGGTGATGAATCTATCCCTCCAGCACGTCCTATTAATAGCCGTGTCGAGGTTTAAGTCTCCCGCCTTGTGGCTCTGATGGATCTAGATTTTTGAGGTGAAGCATATTCATCAAATCTGGGTTTGACATGGCCTTGTATGTTAGGCAAAGGTCACCTCTGAGCAAGCGTGTGGCGACTGAATAGAGCTGGAGTTCTTTCAGTCGGGCAGCATAGGACAGATTTTTGAGACCCTTTATCCTTTTGGTGAGGAACTTTTGTGGCCTCTCCAGCTGCTGCAAGTGTCGGGTCAGATACATTCCGAATGGGGCATTGTACTCAATCATTGGTCTGATGAGTGATGAGTAAAGGGAGACTATGACCTCCCTTGATCTAGATGAGAATCCCTTCATGATAAGGTGGGCAATGTAGAAGGACTTCCTAACTACTTTAGCTACATGGGTGTCGAATGACAGACTACTATCAACCTGGGTCCCCAGGTCCCTGATAACTTCTTCTGTGCTCAGTGGATTGCCACCTATTTGGTAGCTAGGGGTAACCTTGTTTTTCCCGAAGGGTATGACTATGCATTTTTGGCATTTAACTTTAGGCCGTGGCTCTGGCACCAGTTATCCGCTTCTGTGAGACCCTTCTGAAGGATATCTGTGTCAGATGTGTTTTCTACTATGGCTTCCAGTTTGCAGTCATCTGCAAACTTTGTCAGCCATAACCCTCCTGTGTTTGCTTGTACTTCGAAAAGTAGATGCCAAACAAGAGTGGGCCCAGGACTGAGCCCTGTGGGACACCACTTGTGACAGGCTTTGAGTCTGACATGGCGCCAGCAACTCTGACCCTGTGGGTTCTGTCACTCAGCCAGTTTGCAACCCATCTTGTGATGTATGGGTTAACATTTAAGCTGATGAGTTTTTCAATGATACCCGAGTGGGGTATTGTATCGAAGGCCTTAGCCAGATCGAGGTAGGCTGTATGGACTGCCTTTCCCTCATCAATGGCTTTGGTGACTGTTTCAAAAAGTCAACCAAGTTTAAAAGGCATGATCTGCCTTTGACAAAGCCAAACTGGGTTGGATCCAAAGTCTGCAAATTCCCTATGTCTTTATTTATGAGGTCCATTATGATCCTCTCCATGGCTTTGCAGATAAGGCTTGTCAAGCTAATGGGCCGGTAATTTCCAGGGTCTGTGGAGGCACCGCCTTTGTGAAGTGGGACCACAGTTGCAGTGCGCCACTCCTGGGTACATATCCAGAGGTAAGACTTTGATTAAACAGCTGTCCTAGCTGTGGGTTTAATTCCTCATTGAGTTCGTGGAGCACACAGCCGGGGACACCATCGGGTCCCATGGATGCTGTGTTTTTGCTTTGGAGAGAGCAGTTCTCACTTGGGCTGGAGATGTTTGGGGGCTGCACTCATTTGGTATAGATATCTCTCCTTTTGGGGAGGGAGAAGTTTGCACTGAACCTGTCAGCCAGTATGTTGGCAATGTCTGTAGGATCAGTAATCTTCACATCATTTTGAACTAGTTCTGAGCATATCTGGGAGTTTCCTCCTAGGTTTCTAACATAGCTAAAGAAGGCCTTATGATTGTCTTTTGAGTCTTTAGCTATTTTTCTCTCGAAATTTGCTTTGGATGATTTTATGAGAGCTCTTAGTTTTTTACTTATAGTGATCAAGGGTGTCTTACCTTTTAAGGATTTTGCTCTATCTTGTAGTAGCTTCCTCCTTTTGTTGTAGAGTTTGTTTATGGCTGGGGTCCACCAGACTGGACGCTTGCCTTTGGTACAAAGAGTCTTTGTTTTGCTTGGGATTGCCTTATCCATGCAGTCCTGCAGGTGCTGGTAGAAGGCGTTTGTAAGTGATTCAGCGGCTTGAGTATTGTTTTCCCTGCTCGGGGCCTGAAAGGAGACCACACTAGTCTTTAGAAGTGTGAAGTCGGCTTTTGAGAAGTTCTTTACTGTGGTCTTTTATTTCAGGTGGGTGGGATGAGGACCTCCAGCGAGATTAGTTTGTGATCTGATCTCACCAGTGAGGGGTATACTTCCGGTGTTGAACATTGTGCTCCCATGTTCGTGATGATGAGATCAAGTATGTTATCTCCTCTTGTGGGGATGGTGACTAGTTGTTCCATGGCATTAGAGTTTATGAATTCCAGGAACTTTTGGGCTAGGGTGTTTGGGCTTGAGTAGTGTTCCCAGTCTATATTAGGGTAATTGAAGTCACCTAGTATGATGGTGTTTGGTGATACATTTATCCCTCTAGTGTTTTCAGGAAGGCCATGTGAGTTTCCTGAGTTTGTGAGGGTGGCCTGTAACATGCTACAATTTGCAGAGCAGTCTTGCCTATGGTTAATTGCACCTGGATGGTCTCCGATGCATCGTGCGTTGCCACCAGTCTTGAGGTGTGGGTGTCCTTGATGAATATGGATACCCCTCCTTTCTTGGTATTGTCCGGATTTTGGGGCCGGAACGCATGATATGAGGTAAAACCTGATAGCTGGGGTGCTCTCAGGAGCCTTGAACCAGGTTTCTGTCACAGCACAGACATCGATGTTCTCCATACTGAGAAGGGCCTCGAGTGCGTGCATTTTGAGATTTAGACTTCTGGCATTGAGCAGCATTACCCTTAGTTTTTTTCCTTTTTGTGTTCTAGGGTGGTAGGTTTAGAATTTGAGCCTTGCCTAAAAAGGCACTATGGGGGTGGCAAGAGCCTTTGCCAATATCCGAATCCCAGGGGTGACAGGTGCAAGCCGTCCCTTGCGAAGCAGCGTGGCTTGTCCAGCATGTCATCCCAGGCAGACAGATACTGGATCCCCTTTGAATGACACCAGTGTTTAAGCCAATTGTTAAAGCTGATCATCTTATCTCTGTATTGTGGCATCATTCTTGGTGAAGGTAGGATACTGCTCAAGGTCAGGGTCATACCTGCCTGGGCTACATAATCAGAGAGCTCCTCAATGTCTCTGTTCATGTAGTCCAAGGAGGTACGTATCAGGTCGTTTACACCAGCGTGGACAATGACTGAGTCATATTTGTACATGCTGTTGAGAGACCTGAGTGCTTGCGTTATGTGGCGGATTCTAGCACCCGACAGGCAGCTTACTGTGACCTTCTCCTTACTCAGTCTGGTGAGCGGGACATCAGTGTGTCTGACTATGGAGTCACCAATGACTAGTGTGTCTGGCATTGTGTTTGGCCTTAAGGGCTGTGACTGTTTGACACTCTGACTGTGAGGTCTATGTGTTGCGGGTGTTGTGTTCTGAGGTGGTGGTTGTTTGGGTGTCTGCTTTGGTGGCCTCTGCTGTTTTGGTAGATTTTGATCAGAGCCTCCGAGTATGTCTTTGTGTGTTTATGTGTATGATTTGAGGTTGTAATGGTACTATGTGAGACTGGGTCTATAGTGTGTGTGGTAACCTTCTCCTCCTGACTGGTCTTGCCAGTCCTATGTTGAGAGAGCTCAGCCTTCAGTTTGGCCGTATAGTTGCATCTCTCGCATGTATTTGTGTTTTGTGGGAGGAGGAAAGGGTTGTCTGTGTACATGAGGCAATTGAAACATTGCCTCAATATTCCCAGGTTCACCAGCTGAGCAGGAGAGGACACTAGCAACTGATCCCTCGACATGCTAGAAGGGTAGACGAAAAACTTTAAAAAGATTCCGGGACGTGGGTGACCGAGAAATGGGGGGTTGCCTTTTTGGGGTACTATCTATGACAAGAGTGCCGTATCAAGGTAATAAGTACTGTAGGAGCAAGTGCTAGGTTTAA
The DNA here is from genome assembly GCF_019279795.1 of Protopterus annectens. NCBI lineage: Eukaryota > Metazoa > Chordata > Ceratodontiformes > Protopteridae > Protopterus > Protopterus annectens. The sequence continues at coordinate 428,459,512 of NC_056742.1, read as the reverse complement.
TAGATAGAGAATAGTCTACTTGGAGTCAAGTAGAGTTGATCTTTTTAGTTATAGGATACGCTGATTTGATCAGTAGTATAGTTCGAGGAAGGAGAAAGTAGAGCTGAACATGCTTATGCTGTGATATAATAGCCATACCCTTGGACTGGTATTGTTAAGAAGAGGCTGATACATACTTCACTGGGACCTGTGCATCATGCTGGCAGCAGATCTGCCGCAAGGCATGTATAAGAATGTTACTGCTATACAGTGACAGCAATACAGAATACTCAAGCTGTGTAACAAAACTGTAGTATTCCTACAGTTTGACAGGTAGTTTTGCAGGAGGGTCTGCATTATATTTGTAGAACACCAAAAATGCTCTTTTCAGTATTAGAGTGTTATTGTAAACATTAGCATTTACTACATATCTTATTATTGACTCCTGTTTTGTCTAATCACATACACAGACACACATGCATACACATGGGCACACTCAATTCACAAAATACACACTACACAAAGTAGCTATAGCATGCTTTCGAGAGTATAATACAGACCCTATGATAATGCTGCTTTTACCACTGCAGCTTGGCTGGATTGCTGAGTTGTTAGCACTGCCAGATATTTGACTAACATGCCAGCATACCATACTGCATGATGTGTGTTATGGAGCTGAAAAGAAACCGGTATTATGACAAATAACTAATGATCTGTATGTATTTTTATATGATTGTGATTGTACTGAACATTTCTGCATACTAGACTTGTTCCAGTAGCCTATACTCTGTTTTGTCATTTCACTTATCCAGAACATTGCTGAAATGTATCTCAGTGTGCTTATGCAGGTACATCGGGTATTGTACTAAGGCACTGACAGGTGCACATTTCACTTTTGATGTACATCTTGTTTGTAATTGTTCTTAATGATCTGATTGCACTGTCATGGTATAGAATACATCTTCAGAAAATGATTTGCAGTTTCAGTGGTGCAACAGGTAACACATACTTGCCTTCAGTGCAGAAGGCAAGTAGGTTTTATTAACACACTATGGAGAAAACACTTTTTATATTTTTTTAAATTCAATGCACCATTCATAACATTTTTTTAAGTTATTCATTGTTATATGATCCTCCATAACTGCACTGCTTTCCACTTATCAAATTCATCCCATCACTTCTCATTTATCGTTTTTATTCCCTTTCTTGTTTTAATATACTCCCTTATTTCCTTCACCTCCATCCGTATTGGTAAATGATCCAAAACTCTCGCTCACTCTCTGCACCAGTTAAAACTTCTGATAGTGCAAAATAATCAATTTCAGATCCAATTTTGCCCATTCTATAAGTCAATTGACTTTTTTCCATACAGCTAACTTACCATATTTTATCACTTGTTTTTTTTTTTGTATTTTTAATGCCTTTCCCTTTAACTGTGACTTAAGGGGAAATATGAAAAGAAAGTCTCCTGCTACAATAATTTTTATGTTAACCGCAATATTATCGAATATTTGATGAAGAAGACTCTCTGTTTCCTTGTTGTTTGTAGATGCATATAATTCTATAAACATATTCTCTCCAGTTCACATCCACAACAGTTAGCCTTCCTATTCTTATCAATTTTACATCTAATATTTTAGTTTTTTACATGATACAGAAACTGCTGAGCAATGTTCACTTTCTAAATTCTATATTATTTTTCCACCCCACAATTTTAGTGTTCGCAATCTTTCTTCACTTGTTGGACGCTTATATCCTCTATAAGAATAATATGTACAACACATTTACCACATCATTCCAGTATTCCTTTCTTTTTTACAATATTAATACTACTATTCGCATTTACAGAAAGCACTCTAAAATGATTACTTTTCCTTCTTTTAAAGTTCGAGGAAAGAATTTTACATTTTCATTTTCTTATTTTTGTATTCTTTCCCCAAGTGATTATTTTTCTGAGTTTATTTATAACTATTCCTTGATCCTCAGAATCAAAATATTCACTATTTTTATTAACTGATAAATATCTAAAACTACTCTTTACCTTTCTTTTAAATTTTTGGTGATGTATTTTTAAATCTTTCCCTCGCCCTTATCTTCAGCACCTAGCAAATTTATTTTTCTAGCATCATGTACAACTTATCACTTTCAATTTTTTCTTTGTTTTCAAACTGTCAGTACAGTTACCTTCATCCTCCTAAAATATAACATTTTTTTATCTCTCATATTTTATTACCTCATTGCCCTTTTCATTAACACAGTTTCCCTTAGTTACTACTTTCAGAGTATTCAGAACTTGTCAGAGGTTTGGAATGCATGGGTAAGCTTAAAAAGGCCCTTGTGGTCATTAGCCTAGTAAACACCTATGAACCTATTACAATACTTTCTTCATCATCCTGCTTAAAATTATATCGCTTATTCTTTTTTACATTCAAAACAAAAATCTCCTTCACTTTTACATATTTCCATTCCTTTTTATACTTATTCTTAAAAACTACAAGAAATACCTAGCCAAGCTAGACTTGTCACTGTGTGATACATTAAACTTCCTGTAATAGAAGCCCATGGGATATATGCAAATGATCCCTTAAGGACATCAACTGTTTCAGCCATATGGCTTCTGAATGTCCATGACTTTTTATTTTTTCTTTAAGTCTTTATGGATACATTCAGGCCAATAAAGCCAAACCCCACTAGCTGCGGATGTGATGAGCCCTCTTTACCCTGAGGCAGTAACTAAGGAGCCTCAATCCTCACTACTGTCTCCAGTAAGGGGCGTCACTAAAATCAGGGAGTACACCAGGCACAGGTTCCAAACCTGGGACTGGATTACATGCTTCACTTCAGGTCCCCAAATGAGTGTCTACACTAACCACTGCAGAGCACTCTGTCCAATTTCTAAGTATCTGGCACACTCACTCTTAAATTTGTGATATTCACACATAGACACACTCTTAGAAGACTGACACAGATTTACCTGCTGTGTTCCTTTGCCCAAATTACAGGGTAATGGCTGCCACCAATCAGATACCACAATACCCGGCAAAAGACGTGTTAAATTATATTGGGTAAAATATATATTGATACAAATAGCAGCATGTATCCCAAGCAGTAAGGCTTTTCCAAGAGGCCCTGGTATTATCACAATAAGCATAAACACTCTAAGTTATTTAAACTATTAACTAAATAACCAACCACTATGACAGGTAGTAAAACATTTAATAATAAATAACAGGATTTAAAACATGTAAATACTGAATAACTGATTATAATAAACATCAGAATTTCACATTGATTTTAGAAAACCTCTATCTAGCTGTATTTTCCTGACTATCATAAGATTAACCGTCCCTACCAAAATACTTTAGTGAGGTGAGATTATAGTCTTACTTCTGCAAGGTAAGTTAAGAAATTATGTCTACACTCCAGACGGTTGTCTGTCCTCAGCAACTGGAACAACTACTCTGCTGGAAACAACTGAACTACTACTGCTGAACAGCTCTGGAAAACAACTGAGTGATAAAACTGAACAACTGACTTAGAATCTGCTTTTATAGCAGATCTTTATCAAAAGTAAGAGGACGCTGCCATGAGAATTCTACTCTCACATCAGACTTTGAAAAGTAAACAAACAGCTGCAGTGAAGATTCTATTCTCCCAGCCCTGGCACACAATGACATCGCATTTTCATCAGATGACTCTGGTATAAGATGAATTCATCATTCTCTTTACAAAGAACACATACATTTGGTCAACCAGAAGAACACGGCTTGACACTCCAACATCGCATAAATCAGGGTGATAATCAAAAGACATAAACTTATTTACAAAATTATAGCTAGTCATGTTGGCATATGTAACAATTCAGAAGCCCTAAAAGCTCCATAAAAACTCTCCCATACCTTACTCTGCTCCCCCAAGCCCTTCACCTGCTATCAAGAAATCATTCAGGTAATGCACTGCCCTCTGCGTGCCCACTCACTGCTGCCAAACTCAATGGAGTACACTGCTAAAATTTCTAAAAGGTAGTGCAGGCTACTGAACATCCAATTGGCCTAGTCTTGTCAAAGTAAAACTTGCTCCCAACCATCATATCTAACAATGGCCACTCTTCTTCCCACACTGGCAAAAGTTAAAATGCAGATTTTCTGAAGGATATGATTAAATGTCTGCCGCTATTTTCTACCTTCAATCTTTAATGATGTGCCCCTAATTTGCAAGGAAAAATAAACACAATTTAATCCGTACAGTTGAGTTATAATCCACAGGCCGCATCTCACAAAGCAACAGCACCCAAATACAAATGCCCGCCAACCCCCCTCCCCCCATTACTGTTAATGTCTGAACGTGCATGCACAATGGATGGTGCACGGGTGTCTTTCAACTCGTGACACGGTCTTTCAAACAGGGACTGCCATAACAGAAAAGCACCACAGACCACTCTTCCACCACTACCAATGCACCCACAAGGCCCTTCCCAACAAAAAACTGGATGATGTCCACTGCCACCGATGGAAACAAAAGGGATGAAACAAGGGATCTGGCACCCATGACACAAGCCACCAACGATGATGAACATCCAAGACTGACCGCGAAATAAAAAAAAAGAAAAAAAATATAAACCACCCTCCTACTACCATCCAAAAACTACTATTAACCAGACACCTACCTGGTCTCTGGAATACTGACATGTTGTCTTAGATGTAGCATTTGCCTATAGCAAGATCATGCCTAAATCTGATCCCCTTCCCACTTGCACTCACATAAAACTTCAAAACCCCACCCAACGCCTATCTCACATCCTCCAAACTCTCCCCATAATGAATTAACTCTCCACTTCCCACAGTCCCCCAAAACTTCCTATACTTCCTAGCCCTAACAGCCTTCTCTAAATCAACCCCCACCCCCTTTAACTGCACCCAACCCCTAAACACTGAAGATGCCCCTGAACAAATTGGTTTGCTCTCAAATCTCATGTATCTACAATGTTTCTTTTTATGGACCTTTTTTTCCCTGGGCTTCTGATGAAAAGGGGTCTTGTTGCCCAGTCAGGCCTTCCTGGTAAACACAGGTAATAAACAAATACAAATAAATGAAATGTTTTGTTTGGAGGGGGGAAGGTCTGTGTTTACTGATGCAAAACACAGTCTACATTGTGGACTTTGTAATATAATATATTTGGTTGAAAGATAACTTCACTCACCAAACATTGAACTGCCATGCTTTTTCCTCAGTGCAAAAGTAGGGTCTTCCATATTTTATCTGTCTGTCACACACTGCTGTAGTCCCATTTCCCACCGGTGTCTTAGCGGGTTAAGAGGTATGAACGATATTAATGTGATTCTCAATATGCAATATACATATGAACATTCTGTGTTTTAATAACGGGGCATCTTCATTTTACAAAACAAATTCGTTACTGCTGCACAACGTGTCTACTGCATACATTTAAAAATATAAAACCAAGTGTAAGGAGTACATATTTCAGTGCATTACATAATATACTTAAATGTCATAACACACAAAATATTTGTTGCATAAGGCTGCTAATGATTCTGAATTATAGCCCATATGGAGAGATGTGAAAACGTCCTCAGAAAAGTGTTGACCCTAAGTTTGTCATTCGAATACATGCTGCTAATATAACTTTATTCAACTGAAAATGTATAGCATCACCATATTTAAAAGGATGTTTTCTTCTGAGTTATTATTTATTTACTTTGCATTTGTGATGCACTCTGGTATGGATGACAAAGATGTAAACAATCTAGTGATGTTAACACTATCAGGTATTATTGAGAAGTATTTGAAGACCACAACTCAAAAACTATATTCATGGTTTAAGATAATCTTCACAGTTAGGTTAACTCACATCACAGATGTAATAATGATTTTCAAGTAGAAATAGACAGACGTTTGTTGTACACATCAAAGTAAAAGTAACACTTGGGCATACAAATATTTTACTGCAGAAATACAGCTGTTTTATTTAAAAAATACAGAAAATAGGTCCATGAGTTACATATACAAAGTGCTTCTAGACAGTGCCTGTTAAACATTTCATAATATTTACTTCATCATATGCTTTGTCTGCATTTTATGTTCTGTTAAGACACTTGGATTGCACAAGTTAAACAGACAAGATTTCAAGTGGTGTGTCAATAGGATATTGGACTACAAATCATTGCTTAATTTTGTATGTCAGTCATTCACTTTTTAATGAGATTTTGAATGTGATTGGAGAAACAGGTGATTTTACCAACAATTTTCTATTACTGGGAATGGGAAAGCACATCAAAGTTAGAGAGAGACTTCCTCTCTCAGTCTCTGTTCACTGAGAGGTGACATTTCCCCTGATAAATGAAACCTTTGAAGTCATTTAGGCTGGTCTTAAGCCCAGAGGTGGGCTGGGTAATGGCAGCGTCACGGTAGAAACAGTTCCAGATGTCGTCCACCTGTTCAGAAAAATTGTTTTGAAAGTTTTTTCCAAGTTTCTCTTACTAGCTTATAGTTTCTTTTATTTATACAAAAGTTTGCTCAGAGGAAGTCATACTCATCTGCTTTACAAAGGCACAAGCTTTGTATATTCTTTCATGTTTTCCTTTCAATCTTCTACCCAAAATATATAGCTTTTTCCATTTCATACTCTGCTGATTGAGTACGATATACTGGCTGGAATGTTGTGTTTTTATTAATCATTGGCAAGAAATTATACTCAGCAGTCCAAAGTCAGATGATTAATATTGTGGATATATTTATTAAAGGAGCAATGCCTTAAGGATATTTTTTATTTGACGGAAATATTTTTAAACTGTGCAGTACTACTGCAATGTTTTTTAAAATCAAATATTCCATATATATTGGAAATAATTCAAATTCAGGAACAGAATACTTGTTTGTCTTTAAATATGAGAGTATTGCTGAATGTGTGCAGAAATATTGACAGACACTATGTGTCATCTTATGCATCTACAGCATATTTAAGCAGTCAACATACAAAGATGGAAACAAAATCAGTCAAACAAGAAAACAAATTGTCTTGTTGAACAGATAAGTAAGGTGGGCCTAAAAAGCCTTTTCCTAACAGTGCCACTACACAAGAAACTTGGACGCAAAGACACCAAACATGCACAGCACTACATCTATCCCCTTACCTAGCCCTTAATATAACCCTAACCCATGAATGCTCACAGACCCACACACTCCCACTTACTGCCAGCATATATACATTTCCTCACAAAAGCATTCAGTATACCTCTTTTGATAATGCCTACATTCAATGACTAATGTCACCATATGTGACATCAAAAGTAAATGTTGACATTTTGCATTTTGTGATTCAAAGTATAAGTGTAAACTCCTTCTGTATATGTGTGTCTGTGTTCAGACACACACACATACACACACACACACACACACACACGCATAAATATATATATATATATATATATATATATATATATATATACACACACACACACACAAACCCAACCACTGGGGATGCACAAGCCAGTGCATTTCTTTGTGCCGGTCCCAAGCCCGGATAAATGGAGAAGGTTGCGTCAGGAAGGGCATCCGGCATAAAACCTCTGTCAAATTACTTATGCGGAGAACATTTCATATTTCCATACCAGATCTGTCGAGGCCTGGGATAACAACGACTGCCACCAGTACTCTTAGCCAACAGGGTGCTGGTGGAAATTGGGCTACTGTTGGCCGAAGGAGAAGAGTAGGGGAAGGCATGCCCAAAGGCAGGAAGAGAGGAGGAAGGTTAGGAATGTAGTAGTGAGGGTAGGAACGTTGAATGTTGGCAGTATGACTGGTATAGGGAGAGAGCTAGCTGATATGATGGAGAGAAGGAAGGTTGATGTATTGTGTGTGCAAGAGACCAGATGGAAGGGAAGTAAGGCCAGGTGTATAAGAGGTGGGTTCAAATTGTTCTATCATGGTGTGGATGGCAGGAGAAATGGGTAGGGGTTATCCTAAAGGAACAGTATGCCAAGAGTGTTTTGGAGGTGAAGAGAGTGTCTGATAGAGTGATGTTTATGAAGCTTGAAATTGATGGTGTAATGATGAATGTTGTTACTGCATATGCTCCACAAGTTGGGTGTGCAATGGATGAGAAAGAAAAATTTTGGAGTGAGTTGGATGAAGTGGTGGTGAGTGTACCCAAGGGTGAGAGACTAGTGATTGGAGTGAACCTCAATGGGCATGTTGATGAAGTGAACAGAGGGGATGAGGAAGTGATGGGTAGGTATGATGTGAAGGAGAGGAATGCAGAAGGTCAGATGACTGTGGATTTTGTGAAAAGGATGGACATGGCTGTGGTGAATACATATTTTAAGAAGAGGGAGGAGCATAGGGTGACATACAAGAGTGGAGGAAGATGCACGCAGGTGGATTATATCCTATGTAGGAGGGCCAGTCTGAAGGAGATTGGAGACTCTAAAGTGGTTACAGGGGAAAGTGTAGTTAAGCAGCATAGAATGGTGGTCTGTAGGATGACATTGGTGATCAAGAAGAGGAGGAGGAGTGTGAAAGCAGTGCCAATGATTAAATGGTGGAAGTTAAAAAGGGTGATTGTGAGGTGGAGTTCAGGGAAGAGTTAAGACATGCACTGGAAAGCAGTGAAGAGTTACCGAATAGCTGGGTAACTACAGCAGAGCTAGTAAGGGAGACTGCTAGAAAGGTGCTTGGTGTGACATCTGGACAGTGGAAGGAGGACAAGGAGACCTGGTGGTGGAATGAGGAAGTACAGGAGAGTATACAGAGGAAGAGGCTGGTGAAGAAGAAGAAGTGGGATTGTCAAAGAGATAAAGAAAGTAGACATGAGTGTAAGGAGATGAGGTGCATGGCAAAGAGAGAGGTGGCGAAGGCTAAGGATAAGGCATATGGAGAGTTGTATGAGAGATTGGACACTAAAGAGGGAGAAAAGGACCTGTACCGATTGGCTAGACAGAGGGACAGAGCTGGGAAAGATGTGCAGTAAGTAAGGGTGATAAAGGATAGTGAGGGAAACGTACTCACAAGTGAGGAGAGTGTGTTGAGTAGATGGAAAGAGTACTTTGAAGGGCTGATGAATGAAGAGAATGAGAGAGAGAAGGCTGGATGATGTGCGGATAGTGAATCAGGAAGTGAAACAGATTAGCAAGGAGGAAGTAAGGGCAGCTATGAAGAGGATGAAGAATGGAAAGGCTGTTGAACCAGATGACATACAAGTGGAAGCATGGAGGTGCTTAGGACAAATGGCAGTGGAATTTTTAACCAGATTGTTTAATGAAATTTTGGAAAGTCAGAGGATGTCTGAGGAGTGGAGAAAAAGTGTTTTGGTACCTATCTTTAAGAATAAGGGTGATGTGCAGAGCTGCAGTAACTACAGAGGGATAAAACTGATCAGTCACAGCTTGAAGTTATGGGAAAGTGTAGTGGAAGCTAGGTTAAAAAGGGAGGTGATGATTAGTGATCAGCAGTATGGTTTCATGCCAGGAAAGAGCACTACAGATGAATGTTTGTTCTGAGAATTTTGTTGGAGAAATACAGAGAAGGTCAGAAGGAGTTGCATTGCATCTTTGTGGACTTAGAGAAAGCATATGACAGGGTGCCTAGAGAGGAGTTGTGGTATTGTATGAGGAAGTCGGGAGTGGCAGAGAAGTATGTAAGAGTGGTACAGGATATGTACGAGGGTAGTGTGACATTGGTGAGGACTGTGGTGGGAGTGACAGATAAGTTTAAGGTGGAGGTGGGATAATATCAAGGATCAGCTCTGAGCACTTTCTTATTTGCAGTGGTGATGGACAGGTTGACAGATGAGATCAGACAGGAGGCCCCATGGACTATGATGTTTGCAGATGACATAGTGATCTGTAGTGAGAGTAGGGACTAGGTTGAGGAGACCCTGGAGAGGTGGAGATATGCTTTAAAGAGGAGAGGAATGAGGGTCAGCAGGGCAAAAACAGAATATATGTGTGTAAATGTGAGGGAGGGTAGAGGAATGGTGAGGATGCAGGGAATAGAGTTGTTAAAGGTGGATGAGTTTAAGTACTTGGGATCAATAGTTCAGAGTAATGGTGAGTGTGGGAGAGAGGTGAAGAAGAGAGTATAGGCAGGGTGGAATGGGTGGAGAAGAATGCCAGGAGTGATTTGTGACATACAGGTATCAGTAAGAGTGAAAGGGAAGGTCTACAAGAGGGTAGTGAGACCCGCTATTTTATATGGGTTGGAGAAGGTGGCATTGACAAAAAGGCAGGAGTCAGAGCTGGATGTGGTAGAGTTAAAGATGTTAGGATTTGCACTGAGTGTGACTAGGATGGACAGGATTAGGAATCAGTATATTAGAGGGTCAGCTCAGGTTGGACAGTTTGGAGACAAAGCAAGAGAGGCGAGATGCATTGGTTTGGACATGTGCTGAGGAGGGATGCTGGGTATTTTGGGAAAAGGATGTTAAGGATGGCGCTGCCAGGTAAGAGGAAAAGAGGAAGGCCTAAGATAAGGTTTATGGATGTGGTGAGAGAGGACATGCAGGCGGTTGGTGTAAAAGAGCATGATGCAGAAGACAGGAAGAAATGGAAACAGATGATCTGCTGTGGCAACCCCTAACGCGAACAGCCAAAAGAAGATGTATGTATATATATATATATATATATATATATATATACACACACACATGCACACACACACACACACACACACACACACACACACACACACACATGCACACACACACACACACTTATTAGCCTATCTACAGCATTGAACGAAAGGACCTCAATAATGCTTAGGCTAAACACACCTCTGAATTTTATGGGCATCATTTCTTGTTTTGGGGGGGGGGTTGAAATTTCATGATGCACTCCATGGGGTGAGGTGGTGGAGCTCATTTTGGAGGTTCATGAACTGTATTGGCAAATTAAAACTAATGCTGGGGTTAGCCCAGGTTTAAATGATAAAATATCCATTACTTGATAACTTAAGTTAAAATCACTAGGGCTTGTGTGAGTAAAAATATATTTACATACATTTTATTTAATTTTTAATGTTAGTAATTAGTCTGTTTTAAATTAGGCTGGATTTCATTTTTTGTATCACATGTTCGATAAAGTAACTTATTTACACTGATTTACTGTGCTTTCTCTTATTCTGAAGAAGTTTCATTTCAGAAACAAAAATGTTAATCTCAACTAGTCATTAAATATTTAATTTTATAATTTTAATTGGCCATATGCTTATTTGGTATTTGACCTGTTCTAGAGCATTCCTCCTATGGTGTGATTTCCATTGGTGGTGTTTTCTTGCTTTATTAGTTTACGTACATGTTCTTAGTTTTTAGTTAATTAAAATAACACCAAAAACAAAGACAGTACGGATACTGAGGAAAAATGGCACACATTATCTTACAGTTGGTTAAAATGCCAAGCACTGCCACAACAAGCAAAGGAACATTGTGACTAACAACCAAACAAATCATTACACACACATATACTGAAAGTCATACAGATACAAACCACTTATACTATATCTCAAACAAAGTAAACCCAATTGTAAATGTATGCCATCCAAATTAAACTCCTATGAATAATATAATTCCACCTCACCTTTTCAGGGCTTCATCCTCACAACTTCATACTTATAAACAACATCATCTGAACTCTGCATAACTCAAAGGAAATAATGATAGCATCCTGCAAAACCCTTTTCTCAGCATGCTCAACATCTAGAAATTTCCTTAGCACTTCCAAGCCATTTCCAACAAAACACTTCTTAGCACACTCTGCGTTCATTTATTATCCTCACAGTGCTAATAATACTGTTATTCAGAACACATTACCTAAAGTATTTTAGTGCAGCTGCACTCTTTTTCTGATTGTATATCCATAATGCAATCATTATTTTTTCATTTCAATATCAGTTTTAATAGTAAGTGTCCCAGGTATAGTGTTTTGGGTGCATAGCTTAGAGTGTGTTAATGCTAGCAAGTGAGAGTTATTTGTCATGTGATTCACATTCCCTCTAAGAAACAGTCTGAATAAACATCTCATGGAGTTGATGCTCATCTGTGCTATTTTTGTTGTGTATTTAGCATTTTGTTACACCAGCTAAACCTGTTTGGAAAAGGAATAGAAAGAATAACAATTTTCAGCACTGACTTCAGATATGTATCTTGCAGACATCCGTTCAGTTTCAGAAGTACAAGCTATACTGAAAATGCACATTTTCCTAGTTTGTGTCAGAAATATAATCATTTGTGCACATGTATATGTCATGTCTTTAATGTGTGTATTATGGAACAATAAACAATGAATGTTGCATATAAATGAAATTTGTAAAAGTAATTGTGATGTTCTTTTTTCAAAATATTCAGATTCAGTGCATTCAATCTACTCAATAAAATACAGAATCCTTTAAGTATACTTATTCTATTTTATATTGAGGTATGCAGAGTGGATCTGACACCTTTCTTTTCGAGCAAGAGCCTGTTAAAGTATATATATATATATATATATATATATATATATATATATATATATATATATATACATAATGCAAACATTTCTACAATGATGACCAGAGAGATACATAGACAATTTCAGTTTCATTGTTTCAACCTCTTGTCAATTGTGATAGATGCACTCACATAAAATTTGCAACAGAAAAGTGCAGTCATCTCCCATGTAATTTTTCTTTTGTTTTTTTTTTTCATTTACAGTTTAGCAGATTATTAATTGTTAACTGAGTACAATGTGCTTGTTCATAGGATTATTATTGTCATTATTAGGCACTATCAGGCCACTCAATAATAATGAAATGTATCTAACTATCTGTCACTCACCAGGTCAAGATAAAATAGGTGAACATCGTGAGTTCTTGTTCAAGCAGCTTTATTGTATTCAAATACATCATAAATGAGGTTAAGTATCTTTAACTTATAAACAACTATCTATCATACACATGGATGTTAACATTCTGGCTGCATCTTCAAAATGGCTTCGAAGCTAACACCTACTTGGTATTTACATGCACACACACAGATATTGGAAGTTCTTCTTAAAGGTACGGCACACCTGCTATTCTATATCCTCCCTCTTTGAGAACCTGCGTTAGACACATATATACAAGTACATCCAAATTGCTGTGTATTTCACACTAGGCTTTGAAATGTGACAATATCTTGTGACAGAAAATTTGGAATCTGATTTGGCAACTGAAATAATCTCTGCTGACTGTTCAATCTTAGAAATGCTGGAATCATCTGCCAGAACAGTATCAGGAGTCAAGACATCTTCTAGAACAGGAATAACATCTGGATTGCTCTGACAGAGTTTTTATCACAGGTATGATGCTGCGGTATAAGTTCTGCTACAGGAAGAACATGTCTGCGATTTCTCCTGTACTCTGATTTAACAAAATAGGATCTTGACCCTGCACAATTTCTTGTTACTTGACCAATCCGGTTAAAACCTTTTGCTGTTTGTATCCTCACTGTCTCTCATTTTTTCAATGGATGAAGAAATCTGCTTGACTTGTCATAACTGGACTTTTGGAAAGAACGCTTTCTAGATAACTGGGCTTTAATTGCTTGGTTGTTGTTAGCTTTATGCCTCAATAAACTAGAACTAACAGGCAATGTTGTTCTGGTTTGCTTAGATAGAAGTCTCTGAGTAGGTGAGCAAAGTACATCATCATGGGGTATGTTTCTGAGATTGAGTAAATTAAAAAAAAAATCAGTATTATCACACTTTGACTTCTCAAGTAATTGCTTTGCTCTTTTTACTGCACATTCAACAAGTCCATTTGATTGTGGATACTCTGGACTACTAGTAACAAGTCCCATTTTCTGGCAAATTTCTGAAACAATCGACTGGTAAATTGTGTACCATTGTCAAAGATTAATTTCTGTAGACTGCCATGGACTGAGAAATGGCATTTCAACTTACTAATGACTGTAGTGGAAGTTAGATTAGGGAGTAAATTGATCTCAGCCTGATTTGAATAAGAGTCTACCATTACTAAGTAATGTTGATTGTTCCACTCAAATATGTCAGTAGCTACAATTGATCAAGGTAGATCAGGAATTTGATTTAGTTGAAGTTGTTCTCTTTGCAAATACACTTTACTACTATTACAAACTGAATAGGAAGAAAGTACTCTATCAATATCTTTTACTAGAGAAGTCCAAAATACTAGTCCTCATGCTCTTCTCTTTGCAGATTCAGAACTCAGATAACCACAATGCAAAATCTTAATATATTCTTGTTGTAAGAAAGCAGGAATAACAATTTTAGGACCTTTGAAAATAATGACATCTTCCATCAACAACTCATCTCTGTAAAGATAGCAAGATTGCTGTTCCGGCGGTACACGTGATTGCTTTGATGGCCATCCAACACTGATATAGTGACTGAGCTTCTGCAAAACTGGATCAGTCATTGTATGATCTCTCAGCTCATCGAACCTTATTGTGGAGAAATTATGCACTTCCATGACATCAAAATCAAAATTTTCTGCATGAAGCTCTTCTGTTGTATTTCTAGGTGTTCTAGATAAGGTAGCAGCTGGATAAAGAAGTTTGTCTTACATATAGACCATCTTGAAGTTGCACTTTTGCAATTTGAGCATCATTCTTTGAAATCTCACTGGAGCTTAATGCATAGGCTTCTTTAAAATAGTAACCAAAGGTTGATGATCGGTTTCAATCTGGATATCTTGACCACAGATAAAATCATAAAACTTGGAACATGCAAACACTATTGCCGAAAGTTCCTTCTCAACTTGAGCACACTGCATCTCAGTCTGGGTAAGTGTTCCAGATGCGTAGGCAACTGGCTTGCCTTCTTGGATGATAACTGCACCTAAACCAAATTTTGAAGCATTGCAGGAAAGAGATACTGGTTTATTGACATCATTATATCTTAATGTTGGGGGTAGCAGTTTTCTGCTTAAGAACTTCAGATGCTCTCTGGTGCTGCTTTAGCCATGATCAAGTAACATTTTTACATGTGAGCTCTCTCAAAGGTGCTGCCAACTCACTGAAATCTGGTATAAACTTCCTAAGTAATTGGCCATGCCAAGAAAATTCTGCAGAGCTTGCACATTATCTGGTGCTGGCATCTCAAGAATGGCTGCTTGCTTGGGTGGGTCTGGTCTCAAGCCCATACTTGTAAACAAACTACCTATATATGTAACTTCTGGAAGTTTTAATTTGCACTTCAGAGGACAGAGCTTTAAGTTCACTTCACGTGCTCTGTCTAGAACTCTTTTAAGATTTCTGTCAGGCTCTACGTCACCATTGACTCAGACCAATATATCATCTACTATTATAGCACAGAGATAACCAAAAAAGATTTGCTCCATTACAAGCTGGAAGACTTCACTTGCAGAATTTTTTCCAAATGACATCCTGTGGAATCTATATTTTCCAAATGGGGTACTGAACGTAGTCAGTAATGAAGATTTGTAATCAAGCATCTATTGCCAAAATGGACTCTTTGCTTCTAAGACAGAAAAAACAGTGGCATTGGATATTAGAGTTGTGATTTCTTAGACTGTATGCATAGGGTGATTCAGTCTCTTCAATGCTTTGTTCAAATCTCTTGGGTCAGTGCATATTCTGATTTCATCTGAGCATTTTTTATGAGCTGCTACCATGGACGGCACCCATTCGGTAGATTCTGTAACTGGACAAATTACATCTTGTTGCACCATTTTGTCCATCTGAGCTTTGACCTTATGTTGCATAGCTATTGGAACTCTTCTTGCTAGTCTGACCACTGGACTGATCTCTGGGTCTAATTTCATGGAATACACAACTGGAAGTTTATGCAATATATCATTGAAAATATCAGCATACTCTAAAATGTAGCATCAGTGAAGCTAGAACTAGGACATGTGCTTATTTGATGAACTTCTTTGGTAAAAGAAAGCAGATTCATTTTCAAACTGTCTCTGACACCCAATAATCACTGCACAGGTCTTCAAACCACATAGAACAATAGGCTATTACAGCTTTTAGCTACATAACATGAAAGTACTACTGACCCTTTGGTTTGAATCTCTTCACCTCTACAAGCTATAAGTTTCACACAACTAGTTACATTTAGATGTTCACCAGCTCTGACCCTTACAAAAGTATCTGCAGACATGACATTACACTTTGAACCAGTGTCTACTTTAAGCTTGGTGGATTTACCATCGATTCGGACAGTGCAAAACACTTCAATTCTCGTTTAACAAATCTACTGCATCAATCTTTTCACCAATTATTGATACACCATCTACACAGAAAGCAGACTCTTTCAGGTCTATCTGATTACCTTGCTTTTCGGAGTGACCCTTCTTTGCAACTGTATGAGGCTTACTTGATTTACAAAATCTTTGAAAATGGTTCCATTTCTTACACTTATGACATTGCTGAACAAATGCCATGCACTTTTTTCTTCTGGACTCATGGTTAGTCCCACAGTTGTGACAGTTAACAATAAAGCTTGATTTGGGTTTTGCTGATTCACTCTTATTCTGTACTGAGTAACATTTGTTTTGCACTAGGCATCCTTGGTTTTGCAGTGAGCATGCTCCATTAACTAAACGGTTCTTGGAATATGTTAGAAGACTATATGTTTTAACTAGAAGTCTGCTGCCACATTCTTAGGCTTGCTTTTGCCTGTCACATATTGCATGCTGTCTACATGAGCTCTGGAGCCTATTGAAACCATGGTCTTATCACTAGCAAGCATATTGGTGTGCCTTTCATTAACTTCATGAATCTAACAAATCTCAGTGGCTTTACTCAGCATTAAATCATTGTCACGAAGAAAAATCTTTCTCACAGTAGCATTATTAACACCGCACATGAGTCTGTCCTTTATTAACTCATCCTTTAAATCACCAAACTGATACATTTTAGCTTTGTTTCGTAGGTGAGTAATGTAAGCTGCAAAAGTTTCCCCTTGCTTTTGTTCTCTTGTGTAAAACAAATGCCTCACTAATGTCTAATGTAACATTAGTCTGCAGGTTACACATTTCTCTGAATTTGTGCTTCAAATACTTGGGGTCTTCCCTTGATTCAGTTTTAACAACAATACAACAAGTTTTATCTTAACCTTCATACCCTGCTGGTGCACATACAAATGAACGCTCCCTTTCAGTGGCTTCTGACCCTGCTAGGTTTAGCAAAATGAATGCCCTGGTGTGTGCATCTATCAAAATAAGCTGCTTATGTTAATATATCCTACTTTTGCTCAAATATTCTCCAAAATTTGCAATATTCTGATCAAATACAAGTGGTTGGGGCTTGCAAAATCTGTCTGCCATATTAACATATCTTAGTGAAGACGTTTGCAAATGTACATGAACACACAACATCATACTTACACATGTGCATGAAATGTATGCCAGTACTTGCAATATCACAATAAGCTTCTGTATAAGTGAACTTTACTTAATAAATCTCCTGGGAAATGTAATACACTGAAATCACTTTACTGTAAAAGTTACTTGTCTTGAAATTATTTTACTGTATGAGCCATGTATCTTGAAATTATTTGACTGTAAAAATCATTTATCTTCATTTTAAGAAGCATTTTGAATAACTGTGTAGTGCAAATAAATTGGGCAATAGAAGATGAGGGCTAGAAACATTTTGAAGCAACTGTACTTTATGAATAAACTATTTTGAAGTAACTGCAATATGCAAATAAACTTTCGAAATAATTACACTGAATGAACTGAGTAGAAGAAGCTCAGAGTGAGAAACACTTTGAAATAACTGCTCTTTGCCAATAACAGTGCACAGTACACTGAAACTTCCCCAAATGGCTGCACTTTGCCAAATACTCTGTACAGTGAAAGAAACACTCTGCAATGGCAACATTCTGTGAATAAACACACGCATGCACAAGAAACTTCTCAAAATGGCTGTATTTGACTGCACTTCACAAAATAGTTGCACTTTGCATGCAACAAACTCTTCAGAATAAATGCACATAATTAGGAAAAGTAATAATTTTAGAGTGCTTTCTGTAAATGTGAATGGTAGTATTAATATTGTAAGAAGGACAGGAATACTGGAACGATGTGGTAAATGTATTGTAGATATTATTCTTATACAGGATATAAGCTTCCAAAAAGTGAAGAAAGATTGCAAACACTAAAATTGTGAGGTGGAAAAATAATATGGATTTTTTTAAACTATTTTTATTATCTGATACATATCTAAAACTACTATTTACCTTTGGAATAAAAATAGTGACTAATTTAATTTTGAGGATCAAGGAATAAGTTGTACATAAACTCAGAAAAAATAATCACTTGGGGAAAGAATACAAAAATAAGAAAATCATTTTCCTAATTACCACATTGATGGGAGCCCACTGAACACTGAAGGCATTATAAGAGATCTGGGAACACAGGTTGACAGCAATTTCTCCTTCAACCACCACATTGGCACTGTGTTCAGAAAGTCCTTCCATGTGGCACATCTCATTACCAAGGGTTTGCATCCAGGAAGAAAGAGGTCATCATTTCTCTATACTCTTCCATCATTAGACCAGTCATAGAGTATAATGCCCCATTTGGCATGTACCTCACTAGACAACTGCAACAGCTGGAGAGGCCACAAAAGTACCTCACGAAGATGATTCTAGGCCTTAAGCACATGTTCTACATGGACAGAATCAAAAAAACTCCAGCTATTCTCTGTCTCATATCATCTACTAAGAGGCGATCTCTGCTTGACTTACAAAGCTGTGTCTGACCCAGCTCTTTTAGAAATGCTACATCTAAAGAAATCCAAATCCCTCTACATCACATGCTCCAGAGACCTCAACCTCATTACCACAATCAACAGAACATGTTTGATGGACAGGATCATAACCCAGTGACTGCCCATGCTCTGGAATAGACTTCCCACACATGTCAAGCAGAGCACCTCACTAGCACTCTTCAAGAGAGGTCTTCATGAGTGAATAGGAAATAGAAAATTCACCCCGGGGATCACTCCAGTGGCTCTACTTGATAGAGGCATTGAGAACTAATGACAAGCCGGACAATGCCATGGTACTTCTATGGGCTAGGGTTGTAAAGGCCCCAGGGTCATTAGCCTAGACACACATATGAACCTACGAACCTATGAGGGATCTCAACTTTTTGTTGAGGCTAATAAAGGAATTTTTCCAGTCTTGGAATTTCACATTTTTCTGCAACCATTTCTTCCTTCTGTTGTAGAGGTTATTAATGGCAGGAGACCACCAGATTGGCTTCCTCTTTTTGGAAGAGAGTGTCTTGGTTCTGTTGGGTATGGCTAGTTCCATGCATTTATGTACATGTTCATACAGTGCATTGATGTATTATTCAGCAGTCATGCATCTATTTTCCTATACTTTCTTAAAATCAACTCACCTTTGCCCATCGAATACTAAGTCAGCCAGAAAAAATACCAGTACTTCAAAATCTACTAATACACTACTCCAATAACAGGGTATAGCATTCCAGTAACAAATTCTTCCTAAATATATCCAAACCTAACAATGCACCTGGAGTTTCCTTTTACTCCAGCTGCATAGTGAAAACTTAGAATTCCCTGAAATTAAATATCAGAATTACAACTAAAACTTCCAGCTTTAAAAAAAAAAAAATGTCTCCATTACAACTATCAGAATTATGGACCTTTTCTTGCAAAAACTCTGGTTAAGAAATAGATGTCTTATGCCAGCTAAAGGAGCGCAACCTGTTATTTTTGTATTTGAATAGCATACCCTACTAAACATATGTACACTTAACTTGCTTGTTTTCTACCTATAATCACAGTACTGCTATTCTTTGTATACTACCTAGAAGATATGATTGTATGAGTGAAATGTAGAACATATATATTCATTTGCACTTGTATCTGAGATTGAATTAATATTTGTATCTGTACATTGTATATGTATCCTATGGTTATTTATAAATGTGAACCTTTTCTCCCCGGGGCTCCACTGAAAAAGGACATTTTCTCCAGTCTGACTTTCCTGGTAAATAAACGTAAAATAAATAAATAATGTATATATAGACAGACAGAGAGATAATGTATATATTGGTCTGCTTCGACCCATCAAAATGACATTTGAGCGAATCTCACTTACCCAATCCCAGTTCTTCAAAACTACAGTAATCCAAAAGCACAGACTGCCAAAATCCTTTCCCTGTGAAAGAAACCACTTGGCCACTATGGTGAACGCTGTCCTTTCTTCAATGTAGTGTGATCTCTGAGTTGAAGTATGGTGGGTGTGGGGAGGCAAAGCCCCCCACTTTTGGTGGGTTTAGTTTTTGTCCCTTTAGGTTTTTTCTCATGGTAGCCAAGTGGTCCCTTTCACAGGGAAAGGATTTCGGCATTCCGTGCTTTCAGATTACTGCAGTTTCCACGAACTAGGATCGGGTAAGTGAAGTTCGTGTGAATGTAATTTCAATGGATTGAAGTAGACCCATATATGTATATATATATATATATATATATATATATATATATATATATATATATATATATATATATATATATGGGTCTACCTGACATGGTCGACAGTTCATATGGTCGACAGTTTATTTGGTCGACAGTTCATTTGATCGACAAGCATTTTAGGTGGGGGGCTTCACCCCCGCACCCCCCAATGTGGGAGGCTGTGCCCCTCACACCCCTAACTATATATATCAACTCCAGGGTTGCACAACATTGGGGAAGGGGGCAAATCTGCTTGTCGACCAAATGAGTGTCGATTATATGAACTGTCGACCATGTGAAGGGGACCCATATATATATATATATATATATATATATATATATATATATATATATATATATATATAGGTGACAGGGTCCAAATCGCTGAAAATCCATTTCGTCGAAAATAATACTGACAGTGTATATGCCCTTTTCCCCAACTGTAGTGTGATTTTGGAGTGAGAATATTAATGCAGGGGAGTATGGGGGCATAGCCCCCCACCTACTCAGGTTATAAACTACTTGCCTACTGTTTTAATAGGGACTGGACAATATAAAACAATACTAGACATTAAACTGTACTGGGTGGGGGGCTATGCCCCCCACACCCCCTACTTTAATATTCTCACTCTGATATCGCACTACAGTTGGGGTAAAGGGCATATACATTGTCAGTAGTATTTTTGGCGAAATGGATTTTTGGCGATTTGGACCCTATGTCAGAATTTTCGGTGAAATGGATTTTTGGCGAAATGACACTGATTCATATATATATATATATATATATATATATATATATATATATATATATATATATATCTACAATTACATATATATATATATATATATATATATATATATATATATATATATGTATATATATATATATATATATATATATATATATATATTTATACGAAACACTTATGTATATATGAAATCTATACGTATAACTTGAGTATGTCTGTCCGCTTGCCTCTCTCTCTCTCCCTCTATATATATATATATATATATATATATATATATATATATATATATATATATGTATATATATATATATATATATATATATATATATATATTTATATATGGGTCTATATTAGAACATGTTGTAATATAGACCCCTATTCAGCGAATGTTGACAATATCGAACATGCATCCTAGGGAAAAAAATTGCTGTTCCAAAACACATACACACCAAACAAACAGCAATCCACACACTTACAACTAAAATCTTACATCTAACCCTACACTAAACTGTACATACACCACTAAGTATCCACTTACCTTAACCGAAACCCTAACCCTAAGGTCCGTCACTACTGCACACTCACCTCACCCAAGCCCTAACCTTATTTCACCTACCCCACCCTAACCCTCATGTCCGCACAATCGCACACTTGCCTGATCTGTGCCCTAACCCTAACTCACCTAACCCACCCTAACCCTCACATCCACACAATCGCACACATACCTAACCCGTGCCGTAACCCTAATTCACCTAACCCACACCTAATCGCACACTTACCTGAACCCGACCCGTAACTTTCCACAGCAGCGCTGAAAATAGCGAAGTGACAGAAACGGACAACCAAATTTTTTCCCTAGGAAAAAAATTGGTTTTCTGTAGCTTCGCTATTGTCAGCATTCACTGAATATGGGTCGATATTAGAACATTCGAAGTTGTGAAACTTCGATGTTCTAATATAGACCCTATATATATATATATATATATATATATGTGTGTGTGTGTGTGTGTGTGTGTGTGTGTGTGTGTGTGTGAGGGTGCTTTAAAAATTCAGTGAAGCTAAGCTTTGTTTTTTGGAGGTCAGCTAAGACTGCAGTACTGAATTAAAACCAGTACTTTCTCTGAAAGAACATGGAAATTCTCCACAGACACTAAGGGGATAGTAAGAATTACATTTCAAATTGAAGCTGTGTATCTGTAAGGAAGATTTCTAACCAGTGGCTATCCTGCTGATAACCAGCTCATCACCCTGCACAGCACAGCAAATATAAGTGTAGCCTAAAATGTTTTCTTAGAGCTGTTCATAGGTTCATAGGTGAGTACTAGGATAATTGCACAAGAGCCTTTACAAGCCTAGCCAGTAATACAGAGGATATGACACTATTATATCGTAATTCCCCAGAGATTGGATGGGGTAAAATCAAGGTAGTTTGTCTTTGGGTGTTGGAACCTTGAGTCATTTTACACTTTGTGCCAAGCAGAGCACCTCTTTGGCCCCCTTCAAGCACAATCTGGAAGATTGGATGAGTAACCGTAAATTCACCCTGAGGGTTTCACCTGTGTCTCTCTTGGACCGGGGCAATAGCTGCTGATTGTGGAAACAAGGGCAGAACTTGGCTAGGCTTGTAAGGGCCCTATGTCCTTTAGCCTAGTAACTTCCTATGATCCCATGAATAATGGTATGCAACAGGACAGTCCTTAATTTATTTGGAACAGAGGCAGGTTCACATATTAATGGTAAAATCAGGCAGCAAACAAAACAATGCATCTTCATGGGCTATTTTTTGACCATCCCACACTACTTTTACACTGTCAGCCAATTTAGATTTTCCTGTGAGGTTCTCAGTTTCTGTCCAGAATAACGGTGTGGCCAGGCATCCCACACTACTTTTGCACTGTCAGCCAATTTGGATTTTCCTATGAGGTTCTCATTTTCTATCCAGAATATTGGTGTAGCCAGGCATACTGTTTGTAATCTAGTGATTACATTTTTTTTCTGAGCATCATATCACTATAACCTTTTTCAGTTCATATATCTAAAACTGTCTAAATGAATGTTTTTAACAGCAGATGTAATATTGCTAATCTAAAAACAATATTTTAATAGTTTTAGGGGAAGCAGCTGAAAATATTACTTAAATTTAGTTAGTGTTTGATGGGCAGCATTTTGAGAGATGTCCCCATTTTTAAGTGATAGGGGTGCAAGGGGAGGGGGTAGCACTAAGAGCTTGTGAGTAAAGAATGGAATTTGTTTGCTAAACCCCTGATCCAGAAACTATCTGAGTTTAATAATAATTAGTTTCACCATTCTTTGAGATAATAATCTCTTTTTTACTATTAATATCCTTTTTACAGCTGTACTACTGGATAATTGGAGTGTTGCTTGCTGCCTTCCTAAGGTGGACTCCTTTGAATGAGATATTAAACTGCCAGTTGGCATGGAGGAAGAAGACTATGAGCTGTTAATCAGATGCTTCCTGTGGTAAAGGCTTTGATTCCCACAACATTTGACTGACTCCTCCTATGCCTTGGGCAAGTTACTTAATCAGACAGTGTTTTGGGGCAATCTGGAAATTGGGCTGGTCTCCTCAGTAGTCTCCTGGACTAGATGCCTAATAGCCACCTATGAACCTAAACAAGGTCCCATCTGCCTAAGCTGGTGCTACCTGAGGTGGATGCAAACAGTCTTACAGCAATTATCATAAAGACAATATGGTTATTTCCTTGGTATCCTGGCCAAATGTCCCTTTGTCAGTATGATTATCATCTCCAGTGTCCCCTTAAACTAGGCTATGCTTAGCAAGACTGACACAATCGACAGACTTTACTAATTCTTTTTCTAGCTGAGAAGAAATTACCTGAAAACATTATATATAAATACCTCAAATGTCATCTATGCAGATTTTTGGATGTTTCCATCTTCAGAAATACTTTGAGCGTCTCTGAATGATTTGTGTAGTTATGGTTGTATTATCAGAGATACTTTTAGCATCTCTGTATGATTTGCATAGTTATGGCTGTATTATCATAGATACTTTTAGCATCTCTATACGATTTGCGTAATTATGGTTGTATTATATTTATCATGAAGGAGCTGAGGAATCAGTAGATTAGTATGAAGCACTCTGAGCACCCTGAAGTTTAGTTAGCTTAAACCGTCAGATGGTGGACAGGGTCCAATTATTCAGGTGAAAACAATATGAAAGGATAGCCTTTTGAACTGAGCTAAAACACCAAGCAGTACTAGATTTGTTGTTTTGGTATGAAGAAAGCAAAGCTGTTTTTATTCATAAAAGTGAAGAAATTTTGACTGCAACAAGATTTTTTACTACTGTTTGATGTTTAGTTTACAAATATTACTTACTACTAAAGCCTGGTGTTTTAGCTTAGCTCAAAGAGCTCAAAAGGCTATTATTTCACATTTTTTTCTAAAACTGTGTTACAATCAATTTTTTGACATTTCACAAGACCCTTCAACCCTAGCCAGTTCACTGCACCTTGACAGTTCATGATTATGAATGAAGTGTTCTGTTATATCATCCTGTGATACAGCCCTAATGGACTTGCTGCAAATCCATAAATGAATAGCACTAGGAACACCTAATCCAATGACATAAATCTTGTCTGCAACATAAAAAGGACATGCTGGATGGATAGGTATGTGTCTCAAGAGGCTCCCCTCCTCTGTCACAGTTCTTCCATCCATCCATTTGAAGCAGAGCTTATCCCTGCTCTTATTCAAGCAAAACATTGATCAGTGGATGGGGTACCACAAATATACCACTGGTCTGATGCCTATGTCTGTGAGAGGAAGTGAGAAAAAGCTTGTTAATGCTCGGCCACTGATGCCCAAGCATATACTGCCACAAAACCCTTGGGAACCAAAACCTATCAAATTTTGTTGGGAAGCATGGCTTCCTCTAGTGTCAATAGCCTATTATTCTACTATAATACTAGTATCTTTCAGCATTTAGGCAATGAAATCACTGGAGGTGGCACAGTGGTCATTGAAATAGTGGGCTTTGTTGATGGAAATACCAGCAGATTAGGCAATATCTGATGCAAAGTAGTAATGAAGATGAAGAAGTCTACCAGTGGAAGCAGCGAAATGCTTATTCGCCATGCTTGGAACAGTATCATCTAATTGTTTTATCCTCCAAGGATCAGCTGCTGCTCTCACTGCAAGTTGGATCTCTAACATTGATGCAGTGGGTATGCATATAAATGGAGCTATGACATTCGGTGTGTTATGGATATCCACAATGCCAAATGTGTTTGTTTGTAAAACACACTAACAGCAATCCTGCGACAGAATCAATTTTAAAGAAGGCAATGAGTCAAAAAGGATAATAGTCATTGTTGCATGTAGAGGTCAAGTATAAGTCAGAATATTTTCTAGAATAATTATTCAGTATATATATTTCCTAAACGTTTTAATTTCAAGAGCACATGTTCATATGATTTTTTTTATCTGAATAAGTGAAAAATATGTGTTGGTGTATTTTGAATGATAAGGAGAAGTACTTCAGCCCAGGACTGAGGGTTGAGGGCATTAGTTTTATGTACACCATTAAGAATTCCATCAGGTCTAAAGATCTTATATTTGTATGAGATTCAATGAAATTTCATATAGAAAATCAATTTGTTTTCTTAGCAATATTTCAAGTTATTGTTATAGACTGATAGATTTAAATTTCAGAAATAATTCTGTAATAGTTAAGGAATGTATAAATTCAGTTTAAATAAGTACCACTTGACCATGTTTGCACATTTGTTATATAATTTGCATATCCCTAGGCTGCCTGATAGACAAGTTTATTTAGTAGTGAAAGCATTTTAAATATGTAATTTCTTGCATTTAGTATTAACACATTTAGTAGCATTAACACCTCCTTTGTGAAGTTTATGGTTTATCCTGTCTAACAAGCTGTCTTCTCTCCTCTAATTCTTCATGTTGAATTTCTTCCCATGAGTGTTTAAGCATTAGGACATGAGGTACATTCTTATGCCAAAATGCAGGCTGCTGTTCCTGATCTCCTTAGAGTTTAAACAGTAAAACTGCTACTCAGATTATCTGTCACTGCATGCAGTTTTATCAGAAGACAGGATGAAGTTCGCTACACATACACATAATGGCTACTCTGAGTCTGTAATCTGTTATTTTACATGCAGTACCCTTAGAGCTGATCGTATCAAGCAGGAAAGTTTGGGGAGTAAACTTGCATGCAGAGTTGCTCTGGGAAGATTTGTTCCCCTCCAAAAAGAAAAGAAAGCCTTTAAAAATAAAGTGAGTGTAATCTTACTTTCACAAGGATGCATCCATAGACTTTTCTTTGGTTTTATATTTGCTATGTTGAATACAACAAGGTGTCAGTGACAGTGTCATCTTACTGCACTGTTATAATATGCAATCTATCTGATTTAAACATAGTTCGTACTAAGATGTAGCTTTTGTCATATAAATTAAAAATAGATGAATTAAAATGAAAGTAACATTAAAATGTTCTTCATATTGATGACTGCTGCAGTAGTCTTAGCTACATGAGTTATATCCTGCCAAGTATATAACAGCCATCCAGCTTCTGGAGCTTCAGGGCACCTTCCGAATGCCCAAAGTGTTAGGCAGCTCAAGCCGAGTTGATTAAAAGACAAGTCTGAGCACAAAGCCCTTCAAAGCATTACTGCCATCAAAGAGTACACTCCTCTAAAGCTTTTGAGGCTCAAGGTTTGGCTTGAGCTTTTCTTTGCTGGGAAGATAAGTTCCCTTTGTGGAAAAAGACTTCCAGTTTCTTAAATGTTGTTGTTTTATTACTTTCCTCTTCAGGAAAGGTATTTGAAAGTAAAGAATGTTGATAGTTAATGGACTGTATTGAGACTGTAATATTCTTTAATGGAGCACTCGGTTCATGAGTTTTAAAGTAGTGTATACTAACTGAAATTGTATTTTCTGTGGAGAAATTATTTATTTTTCCAGTCTAGGCTGCCATAGTATTTTAAAGTGATTTTTACTTTTTTTTGTTAAAAAAGTAACTTGTGGACTGCTAGTTTTACTGGCATTTGCTGCTTTTTAATCCCAGGAAAGAAGCACCATTTCTGGCTTGAACATGCAACAGTCAAGCAGTCCATGGATGGTCCTTCTAGATATAAAAAGAAAAAGTTAAGGAAACAACCTTTGCCACCACAGCAGACTAGCCATTTGCCTCAGTTGCTTGAATGTGACTCTGCTGTGGACATCTGTTGCACCTCAGACCACTCATCTTTTACCCCAGATCTTGCTTTCTTTTCTGGTATAGCACCTACAGCCACTATGGACCAGGAGGTAGCCACATCTGTGGTTATTGAAGTCTCCTCAGTGGGCAAGAGAAAGACACTCTTGTTGGTTCTGGGATAAGGAAGAGAAGAGTTTTTCCTGCTGGGTCACAATGCTGTGCACATCCCTTGTTAAGCAGCTGCTGCCATTAGTAACACAGTTGTCCCCATTGTACCTTTCAAAAAGAAACCGAAAACCAAGCATTTACTCCTCAAATTTCTTGAGATAGGAGTAGTTTACTGGAAATGACTCTAGGTTTAATTCATGCTGTTTTGTCTTGTAAAGCACTTCCTGGTAAAAAGGATTCCTCTTTTCCTGAAGTCATCCAGTATTCTGAATTGGAACAAGAAGATGCAGGGGTGGATTTAGGATTTTGTCCTCAGATATTTGATTCAGAGTTAGAGGAGAGCTCAGTTTCTGATTCTCCCTGTGAGGGGTTCTCTTTTTCTGAGATTAATGCTAGAATGTATTTTCTGTGGGAGAACGCTGAGGTTTCTCAGTCCTTCAAAAAATGCATTGAGTTGTTACAGAAAGACTTTCCAAAACCTACACCCATTGCTTCTCTCCTATTTTAGAGGATGTGTCTTACTGCCTGCAATTTTCCTGATAGTAAGTTGTCCTTAAAAGGTAGATAGGCTGTATAAAGTTCCACAGTCTTTTAAATTTTATTCATTATTCCCAAACCTGACACAGCAGCTATAGCCTTAGTTGATTACACTACTGCTAATTGCTTATTAGAAGGAATAGGGTTAGAATTAACTAAGAACGGGAAAATTATTGATAAGTATGGGGATAAGAGTGTACTTCTGCTACTTTGATTTTCAGAAGTTTGAACTTGTCAGGCTCTTAAGTTAAAGTTTGTTCTGTCAAAACATTCATCATAGTTTCACAATTTATCTACAGTTTCTTCTTGTGAAGAAATATCTACTTTAATAAAACATAGTTTCTTCTATTGCACAGGTCCATACCCATTGTTTGCAGTGTGTATATGACTCTGATACTTTTTGGCCACTGGTACTGTTTAAAGAATGTTTATGTGGCTGTATTCTCAGAACCTCTCAGATGATGTAAAAAATGGGATTTCAAATTCTCCCTTGGATAGAAATTTAGTGTTTTACTCCTTTACTCCTCTGCTGCAGAGGAGATTAAAAGGTGCAGTGAAAGGGACAAGCTGATCCAGGGAATCACTAATATTTTTCATGCCTCCTTTTCCAAATTGTCCAATGGATTTACTTTCTAAAAAAAAAAAAAAAAACACTTCAACATAATTCAGGTAAATTGATGTTTATGAAGAGATGGCAAGGATTCCAAAAAGAAGAACCTCACAAAAACAATGGCAGTTCATCAAGTCTGAATGACTATTCATGAGACCTACTGAATCTTTCCTCTTCCAGAATGTCTGAATCTCCATTTTTCTATTTGGCAACAGTTTGTTTCAGACAAGTAGGTTCTGAATATCATTCATCAAGGTTATAGATGACAAAAAGTCCTCCTTTCCAGTGGGTCATTCTTCATCCTGCAGATCAGAATCATTTGGCTCCACCAGTTCTTCATCACGTGCTGTCCCAAAGAATGATAGAAGCAGTTCCTTCTTCCCATGAGTGGAAGGGGTTTTATTCAAGGATGTTTCTAGTGCCCAAGAAAGAAAACAAATGCATGGAGGCAAAGTTTTGATCTTTTTTTTAAATAAACCTATTTGTGATAGTACCTAAATTCAGAATCCTATTACTTTGCAGTCTGTTACCTTTTCTTCTTCTTTCAAGTTTCCTGAAGACTTAGAAGATGCTTATCACATTCCTATTAATCCAGACTTTCTTAAGATTTTGCGGGTCTGGATCATGTTGTCAGTTCTTTGGCTTACCATTTGGACTATCCACTGTATCGAGTGTTCAGAAAGTCTCTCACTCTGATTATAATGCATTACAGGCTACAGGATATCCACATTTTTTCACACTTAGATGACCTGGTGATCTTTGCAGAGCCTTTCTCAAGGTGTTAGGTAACTTTCTTTCACGGGTGAGAAATCATTTGCACAAACTGGGATTCCAAGATAACATTCAAAAGTGCTTCTTGACTCCATCACACAGGATTGTGTCCCTGGTATGCCAAATAGACACCTCAGTTCAAAGAGCTCATCTTCCACAAGAAAAATAGATCTTTATTTCAGTGTGTTTCTAAGGTTTTCAACCCAGGTTTTGATAACTGCAAGGAATTACCTTAGGATTTGGGGTCTCATGGCATCTATGATTCTCATGATACCCCTGGCAGGACTCCAGATAATGATGCAGTGGTGTCTGAAATCTATTTAGTCCCAGCATCAACACCCATTATCTTTTCAGATTCCAATGCTGGGGGTTGTCAGAAGAGAAACCATTTCTTGGAGATAACAGATATCCTTAAATCCAGGTCTCCCCTTCTCCCTCCTTGCTCCAAAGCAGTCAGTCACCGCAAACACTCTGGATTTCCCTTAAGGAGCAATTTCAGGAAGGATAAAAGCACAGGGGGTGTGGGACACCAAGGACAGATGCAATCACATAAATATCAAGGAGATGCTTGCGCTCATTAAGGCATTCAGCAGCCTCTGAATTATCTTTGGTCCAGACAATAGCACAGTTATGTAGTACTTCAACAAGTAAGGGGGAACCAGATTGTGCCTCCTTTCATACTTCTCAACTGTTCAAATTTTAGCAGAATGCCCAGATTCTTGGCTCATATTTTTGGTCTGTTCCTTATAAAATGTGTGGCTTTCTGGCAAATCACTGAGGATTGAATTCACTAAATAAGGACATACATTTGAGTTACAGACTAAATATCCTTCATAAAATGCATGCTATCATGCAAACAGAGCAATATTTAAAATATGACCATATTTTGGGCCTTTGACTCCTACTATTTTAGGCTTTGTACAAATGTGTGTCAAAAGGTTGAGAGGTATGCCCTTTTTGCAGACTAGCCATGTTAACTTGGGATATAGCTTCACAGAGCAATATCACTCTACAGCCATCTTGCAGTCCATCAGAGCAAAACTGTGACAGACAAGCAGACCAGAACCAGGGCAGTCCCTCATGAATGGAAAATAGATTAAGAGGTCTTCTGAAATGTGATCCATTTCAGGGAAATTCCTGAAGGAGACCTCCTTGCCTCCTCTATGAACAGTCAATTGGCAAAGTTCTGTTCCAAGACTCCTTGCAAGAAGGCTTAGAAGACAGATGCCTGTTCTTTTCTTGGACAGGAATGCTCCTGTATGCCTTTCCTCCCTTTACAGTAATGTCTAGGGTACATCTGAAGATTCAGAAGGAATCCGCTAAGATAATTGTGGTGACTCCCTTCTGGCCCAGACAACTACGATTCTTCTAAAACATGATGTCTGTGTTTTTTCCTAATTTAATTTGCTATTATCTGCCTATGTTGTCACTTTGCTCACAAACCTTGGAATACTGTAACGTGGTAATGTGGGAAATTAGTTAGTATTTCACATAGCAAAAAGCAGCCAGAGTATACAAAATCCATTTGTCTTCACATGAAAGATAAAAAATAAAAAAAAAAACGTAAAACTCTTCCCAGTGCAGTAAACTGAAACATTGCTATTCAGCATTCTTTGTTCAAGCCCATGGTTCCCTGATTGAACATGGCCCCAGTTCAGAAATGATAGAACACATTCCCACTCATTGGCCATCAACCAGGATGATCTCCATGTTGTGTTTGGTTGAAGCACTGTTTTCTTAACAAAAAAAAAAAAGAAAACACTTCTTTCTCCCACATGATTGGTTGTTTTAGGTTTTGCACACTCTTGACTGGATAAGGAAAACTGACTGTGTTAAGCAAATAGGCAGTGTTGTCTTCATTATCAGTTTTGTCTGTCGCCATTCATTTTATTGTGATTTTGTGCCACTAACTCATATCTTTTTATTCTGTCATTTAGTGCACTGAAAATTAAGTATGTCATATTAGTTTATCATATAACCCTTCTGCCTCATTTTTCATCTCTGCTAACTATATTCAGTGATGTTTTATTTAAATAGAAATCATCTCCTGGGCTATTTTTTCAAAAATTCATTTAGCCTACAAATAAACCTAAGATTGCGTTTAAGTGTGGGGTTTACAGAGGCTGCTCAGTGAACACCAAGGGCATAAAAAGGACACATTGTTACAGAATTAAGGTTTTGTAGATTGAAGTTTTAGATTTGGAATTAAAAGTAGCATAAATATAAGCAGCAGTTTGCATAATATAATTTTTCAGTCTGTGGAGATTTCACATTCTGCTGAGCTAAACAGAGAATTGTATAGCAGTGTTGTTTCATCAGAAACTATATGAATTTTCTAATTTAAAGTACACTTATTGATGTTCACATGGGTTAGTTTAGAAAAGGAGAGCTGGATTAACAAACACATTGACCAATTTTAAATTATTTGAAAGCTGAATCCAATTTATATTTTAGAGGATGTGAATAATTTCTAAGAGCTTGATGAACAATGGTTCAATAAAGAAAAAATACTTTTAGACAGCCTTGTGACATAGATGGATAAAGTCCTAACAATGACTGAAATGAGCCATGGTCAACTAGCAGTGTTGGCTCACCCATCCTTATGGATTACAAGCAGGCTAGGATAATCATTAAGAGTCTGGTGAACTCCATGCTGTAAGTGCTTGTACAATTTAGCTGAGGTTTGCACATGCACAGAGGTGGACATGCACCTACAAGTGTAGCAGTAATACAGAGTTTGCAAAGGTTGTTGTGAGGTGGTAGTGGGCATTAGGATTCACCCCTTCACCCAGCACCAGTATGATGCTGCACCAGCATCCTGAATCTTCTCATCAACCCTGGACATGGAGCTGGACTGAGCCACAGGGAAAGCTGTGGCAGGTCAGGAAGACACTGTGAATGAGGAGAGGACTTGGTGACAACTAATGGTCAGTTGCATAAATGGGGAAGAAAAAAATGAAATAAAAGAAGTTTTAACCCTCCCCAGAATTTACTTCCCTATGTTAAGTGCGTTCCACTTTTGAAAACATGTACAACTGAGATTAGACATTATCAAAATACAAATAGACATTTTATAAATTATTTTGGAAGAAAAAAAATAATGTTTATGAATAATGCAAAAAAATCAAACACTATGGTAAGGGAATCTAATAAGGGATATGGGTTAGCTATAATGGAACAAGCAAAATGCATAGCATTAATACATTTAATGTTAAATGATAAGTCTTGGGAGGAAAAAGTATCTTTAAATGAGATCATTATAACATATTTACATAGACATGTGTCTCTCGGAGTTACTTATGGAAAATAAAGGTATGAAGTTACCGGTTGGCCAATAACTTTAGCTGCAACTTTATCTCTCTCTCTCTCTCTCTCTCTCTCTCTCTCTCTCTCCTCTGTTTGTCTCATAAGATACACCTGAAAGTGTCTTAAGTCCAGCTGTCACAGGTTCATAGATTCATAGGTGTTTACTAGGCTAATGACCACAAGGGCCTTTTTAAGCCTTGCCATGTATCCCAAATCTCTGACAATTTCTGGTACCCTTTATAGGTGTAAGCAGGGGCTTGGGAGGTGAAACATTTACACACAGGGGCCTGAGAGATAAAACATTTACAGGCTGCCTGTGTCCATTAGACACATAGGTACCAAACCAGGGATGAATTTCCTGTTCCCATCCAATTGTCCAAGTTATACTTGAATTGGGTTAGGGAGGAACTCTATTTCACATGAATGGAGAGCCTGTTCCAGAGAAGGGGTAGTCTCTGTGATACATACCTGTCTTTCCAGCAGGTTTTATTTATATCACAAGTAAGGTTTAATTCTTTAGAACAGGCAATTCTGGTGCTGTTTGTTTTGCAGATATGCAGGAGTTCCATAAGAGTGGAGTGTGACAATGACTTATATGCCTGGCATGGATCTCCCCTCAACAGCCTGTAGATGACAGAATACAGTTATAGGGCCTTGAGGCAGTCTGCATAGGACATGTTTCATATGCCCTGTAATCTTTTAGTGAGGGACAGCTGTGGACATTCCAGTTTTTGGATATGCCTGGTTAGATACATACAAGGCGAACTCCTAAAAGTGCTACCAAAAGCTTGAAGTACTGCATTTATGGGTCCTGACAATATCCCTGAATAAATCTTCAGTAGCATGGAACGAGTTAGTCACACCCCTAAAACACTGTTCAATATTGGCCTCCATAGAGGTTTTGTACCAAGTGAAATGAGAACAGCTACAGTCATTCCCTTCATAAGGGAGGACTTTCCACAGACCCAGGCAATTATAGACCCATAAGCCTGACAAGCCTCATACACAAAACCATGGAAAGACTTATCATACAACTAATAAAGAATCTGTCAAACACTGGACCTACCTCAGTTTGGATTCATCAAGGGATGTCATACTTAGTCAACTGGTGGATTTTTTTGAAAAGCTCAACAAAACAATAAATGAAGCCAAAATGGTACACACTGCATATTCTAACCTGGATAAAGCTTTTGACACAATTCTCCACTCAGGCATAGTAGAAAAGTTAAATAAATTGGGAATAACCAATATGTCACCCACTGTATTACTAACTGTCTCAAAATAGAATGCAGGAAATCAAAATAGGGGAAGTTAACTCTACAGAGACACCTGTCACAAGTGGAGTCTCCCTCTATTCTCTGCTGGGACCTCTCCTGTTTCATATCTATTTTTCTGAAGTAAAAGCCAGTACCAAAGGGCTATGATTGACTATCGTCAGGCAAACTGACGTCCCGCTCACCAGGCTGAACAAGGAGAAGGTCACGGTGAGCTGCCTGTCGGGCGCTAGGATCCACCACATAACACAAGCACTCAGGTCACTCCAAGGCAAGTACAAATATGACTCAGTCATTGTCCATGCTGGTGTGAATGACCTGAGACGTACCTCCCTGGACTACATGAAAAGAGACATAGAGGAGCTCTCTGAGCATGTAGCCCAGGCCGGTATGACCCTGACCTTGAGTAGCATCTTACCCTCACCAAGAATGATGCCACAATATGAAGACAAGATGATCAATTTCAACAATTGGCTTAAGTGTTGGTGTCATTCAAAGGGGATCCAATGCCTGTCAGCCTGGGATGACATGCTCGACAAGCCACGATGCTTCGCTAGGGACGGCTTGCACCTGTCACCCTGGGCTTTCGGATATTGGCAAAGGCTCTTGCGACCCCATAGTGCCTTTTTAGGCAAGGCTCATAAGACAAACCCACCTCCATAGGTATCACAAGGGATAAGAAACTAAGAGTAATGCTACTCAACGCCAGAAGTCTAAACCTCAAGATGCATGCACTCGAAACTCTCCTTAGCATGGAGAACATCGATATCTGTGCAGTAACAGAAACCTGGTTCAAGGCTCCCGAGAGCACCCCAGCACTACCAGGTTATACCTCATACCATGCTTTTCGGCCCCAAAACTTGGACCGAACCACAAAAGGAGGGGGAGTATCAATATTCGTCAAAGATACCCACACCTCCAGGTTGGTGGCACAGCACGAAGCATCAGAGACTATCCATGTGCAACTAACTGTGGGTAAAACTGCCTTCCAATTTATAGCCTGCTACAGACCACCCTCCCAAACACAGGAACCCCACTTGGCCTTCCTAAGAATACTGGAAAATAAGAAGGTCTCTCCAAACACCATTATATTGGGCGACTTCAACTACCCAAACATAGACTGGGAGCATTACTCTAGCTCCAACACCCTAGCCCAAAGGTTCCTAGAATTTATAAACTCAAATGCTATGGAACAACTTGTTACCACTCCCACAAGAGGGGAAAACATACTGGACCTGATCATCACCAACATGGGGACACTATGCTCCAGACCAGAAGTGTATCCCTCACTGGTAAGATCAGACCATAAACTAATCTCACTGGATATTCACATCCCGACCCCACCCCCTGCCCAGAAAACCACAGTGAAAAACTTCTCTAAAGCAAATTTCACACGCCTCAAAACTGAGGCGAAATCCTTCAAAGCCCCCGGGCCTGTGGAAAATACGGCCCAGACCGCAGAATCCTTTATAAACGCATTCTATGAACACCTTCAGGAATGCATGGATCATGCAATCCCAAATAAAACCAAGACCCAATCCTCCAAAGGCAGGCGTCCTGTCTGGTGGACCCCAGCCATAAACAAACTATACAACAGAAGGAGGAAGCTACTACATGATAGAGCAAAATCCCAAAAAGGGAAGGCATCTCTGATCAGTATTAGCAAAAAACTACGGTACTCATAAAATCGTCTAAGGCCAGCTTCGAGAGAAAAATTGCACAGGACACTAAGGATAATCACAAGGCTTTCTTTAGTTATGTTAGGAACCTGGGTGGGAATTCCCAGATATGCTCAGAATTAGTCCAAAATGACAAAAAATACACCGAGCCCACAGACATTGCCAACATCCTAGCTGGTTCAGTGCAAACTTCTCCCCCCTCTCCCCACCAAAAGGGCAAATATCTATCCCAACAGAGTGCTGCCCCCCTGACATCTCAGATGCTCAGGTAAGAGCCGCCCTCTCCAAAGCAAAAAACACAGCATCAATGGGACCAGATGGTGTCCCGGGCTGCATCCTACATGAACTCCAAGAAGAGCTAAACCCAAACATAAAACTACTGTTCAATCTTAGCCTTTCTACAGGATATGTACCCAAAGAGTGTCGTACAGCAACAGTGGTCCCTCTCCACAAAGGTGGTGCCTCAACGGATCCTGGAAACTATCGCCCCATAAGCCTGACTAGCTTGGTCTGCAAAGCTATGGAAAGGATCATCATGGACCTCATAAATAAAGATATTGGGGACCTACAGACACTGGATCCTACCCAGTTTGGCTTTGTTAAGGGCAGATCCTGCCTCTTAAACCTGGTCAATTTCTTTGAAACAGTCACCAAGGCCATTGACGAGGGGAAGGTGGTCCACACAGCCTACCTGGACCTCGCAAAGCCTTCGATACAATACCCCACTCGGGCATTATAGATAAGCTCACCAGCTTAAATATAAACCCCTATGTCACTAGATGGGTTGCAAACTGGCTCAAGGACAGAACCCACATGGTTAGAATTGCTGGAGCCATGTCAGACTCCAAACCAGTTACAAGTGGCGTCCCACAAGGCTCAGTCCTGGGACCTCTCTTGTTCGGTATATATTTCTCGGTACAGGCCAACACGGAAGGACTGTGGCTGACCAAGTTCGCAGATGACTGCAAACTGGGCGCCATAATCAACTCTCCAGCTGACACAAGCATCCTCCAAAAGGGCCTCATAGAAACAGACAACTGGTGCCAGAGCCATGGCCTCAAGCTAAACCGCAAAAGTGTATAGTCATCCCCTTTGGCAAAAACAAAGTGCCCACAAATTACCACATAGGTGGTAATCCATTAAGTACAGAAGAAGTCATTAGGGACCTGGGGACCCAAGATGATAGCAATCTCTCATTTGACAACCACGTGGCCAAAGTGGTTAGAAAAACATTTTATATAGCCCACCTAATCATGAAGGGATTCACATCTAGATCAGGGGAGGTCATCGTACCTCTTTACTCATCCCTCATCAGGCCCATAATTGAGTACAATGCCCCTTTTGGGATGTACCTTACCAGACACCTGCAGCAACTGGAAAGACCCCAAAAGTACCTCACCAAGAGGATCAAAGGGCTCGAACAGATGCCATATGCTGTCCGGTTAAAGAAACTCCAGCTCTACTCAGTGGCATACCACCTGCTCAGAGGCGATCTGTGCCTGACGTATAAAGCCATGTCCAACCCAGAATTAATGGACATGCTGCACCTCAGAAAATCCAAATCCCATCGAGCTACGCTCGAGACTTGAACCTCAGCACTGAAATAAATAGGACATGCTGGAGGGACAGATTCATAACCCAGAGGCTCCCTTCACTCTGGAATAAAATCCCAGTCCAAGTTAGGCAGAGTCCCACATTGACTCTCTTCAAGAGGAATCTTGATGAGTGGATGGGAGATCGTAGGTTTACCCCGGCTATCACTTCTGTGTCACTGTTAGACAGAGGCACAGTATACTAACCTCAAAAAAAGGCATAGCAAAATAAATTTAAAATGGGTGGCGAAAGCCAAACACACTCTGGCTAGGCTTATAAATGCCCTAGGGCAGATAGCCTAGTATGAACCTATGAACCTATGACTAAGTCTGAAGATGATTGCAAGCTAGGAGCAGTCATTGAATCCACAAATGACTTGGCCATCCTGCAGGAAGGTTTGTCCCTAATAAATAACTGGTGCCAAAATTATGGACTGAAACTTAATGCCAGAAAATGCATAATTGTATACTTTGGAAAGTCATTTATCCCAGGAAACTTCCACAATGAAAATATGCCCTTAAGAGTTGACCCATTTGTTTAGAATTTGTGAACTTGTAGGGATAGTGACCTAGCCTTTGACCAACATGTGTCCATTGTTATAAGAAAGTCCTTCTACATTGCACATCTTATAAACAAAGGGATTGTGTTTAGATCTATGGATGTCATTGTCCCTCTTTACTCAGCCCTCATTGGGCCAGTCATTGAGTATAATGTCCCCTTTGGCTTGTATCTGTATAGATGGGTCTACTTTCATTTGTCAAAAGCTCATTATTTTGACAAACAAAAGTCCGACCCCTTGTACACGAAAGTGCACTTAAACAAAAGTGCACTTTTGTGAATACCGGTTGAACAAACCGATAAAATAAAAAAAAAAAAATAACACACTGCAAAGGCAGTTTTGCAGGGGGGCAGGCCTCTTTGCACCCCCCACACCCCTGCTACTTTATATATATTAACTCTGAGATCACACTACAGTGGGGAAAGAGGTATATTCCCATATCCTCACTGAAGCGTGCTTCCGTGCAGCAGTGTTTCTTTCTTTTTATATTACTGGTTCACTGAACTGGTATTCATGAAAGTAAACTTTAGTTAAATGCACTTTCAAGTAAACAGGGTCAGACCTTTGTTTTCCGAAACAATGAGCATTCAACAAATGAATGTAGACCTGTATAGAAACATGCAACAACTAGATTGTCCACAGAGATACCTTACTAAAAGGATACAAGACCTAAAAAATATGTCCTACATGGACCAACTCAAAGCCCTGTCACTTTAGTCGATATTCTACTGACTGCTAAGAGGTGACACATATCTGGCATACAAGACATTCTCCGACTCAATACTGATGGATTTACTGCACATAGGCTAGTCAAATGCCATCAGAAATACTTAGTCTTGGGATCTAAGCCTTTTCTGTAACATCAACCGAATGGTTTGGATGGACAGGTCTATCTCGCATAGGATATTGCTAGTTTGGAACAGACTCTTCATCTCCACATACAACAAAGTTCATCCCTTCATATTCAAGTGAAACTTGGATCTATGGTTGGGAAACAGAAAATGATGCCAGGACTGCCTTCTACAACACTAATGGACATAGGCATTTCCTAAATGTTTTACCCCATGGAAGGGTTCCCACATATTATCTATGGTATGATCCCAGGTATACACATTAGAGGTAATATATGATTATTGATCATGGGATGAGCAAGGCTAACTTCCAAACAAATTGCATACGATAATTAAAGCACTAAAACAGAAACTGGCTAGGCTTAAAATGGGCCACAAGGGCAGCTTGCCTAGTACTTACCTATGAACATATAAGATGCTATCAGTTTGGCATTGTACAATTTTTTGACAGTAAAATATCCAAAAATTGGAATTTCCAAAATTTAAAAAATCTTGATGGTACCCCGATTTAGACACCTTGTTTCACTTGGAGGGTTGAAAACAGAACCTCTTAAATGTACACCAATAAGAAATCAAAAGGCATTACAGTCCATTCTAAGCTTTATATAAAGTATTCATAGGACTTTTTCCAAAAGTTATTAGGTATTGTCTCTGGACATTGATATTATGTCCATCTTGTTTGCTACTGTGAGAGTAGACTCTGCTTACATATGTATTCCCTGCCTGACTTATTGAGTACACAATGGAATACTTGTCAAAGAATTTGGGTTGTTTAAATAGAAAAATTAACCTTACTTGTGCAATGTTAGCATTTATGTTATACTTCCTGTTTTTTTTTTTTCTTTTGGGCAAATGTTATTACCCACATGGTACTGATGTGGCAGTGGGTGCCATTATATCCCTAGTATTTTTCTAATTTGATACTGTCAAATTGGTAAGACAATTGTTTTATATAAAATGAATTTGTTTGATAAAGATTTATTGTGTGTGTGTGTGTGTGTGTGTGTGTGTGTGTGTGTGTGTGTGTGTGTGTGTGTGTGTGTGTGTGTGTGTGTGTGTTCCATCAATAATTTGTTTTTTGTTTGGATATGTGATATGCACAAAATTTAATAAATTTATGATGGCTTCTATCATTTACATTTGGGAAGTCTCAAGATAAAATAACATTTTAGATATATACTATTATATAATCAAACAGTACATAGCAAAATTATTTTGATCAGTATAGTCCATATCCATTATAGGAATGGGGTATGTAATCAGTTTAGCATGTTGGCTAGAAAAATGACAGAACACGACACTTTAGTTACAGAAGCAGTAGAGTTCAAATATGTTTGTGAATACAGGATATGGTAAGAAGTTCTGGGGTGATAAAGTACTTCAGGAAAGAAGCACTGCATTTACCCCTTAAATTAAGAGCGGAAAGAGATTAGAATTTATAAACTGACCATTAGGCAGTTACTAGAATTTAAAGACAGCCACAAGTCTTAATTACAGTCTGGAAAATATTGATGTAATAAGAAGCATTAGTTAAAGTAACTGAAATATTTTTATGGGTAATGAGTACATTTGTGTTGTTGCTTGTGATGTTCCAAGATTTGCTAATAAGAAAATGAACAATTTTAAATACACTTGGAAAAGACATGATTTAGAAATTGGCAACAGTCTACAAATAAGACAAAGGGAATGTCCCAGAAGCAGTGGAAGATGTGACTACATCATCTTATAGGAGTGACTCTATATTTTGAATCTAATCATAGATACTGAGAATAAGACAATCATGATTGTAATGGATAATTATAAAAAAAATAACTGGAAGGTAGGTTGTCAGTAAAGAGAAAGAAAAAAAAGCTTAAAATGGCCCACAAGGGCTGAGGACTGACCTGCTAGGGAGTTGAGTATGGAAGGTGAGGTGAGGCATGAAGACAGGCTAATAAACTAGAATGAATATATGGTTTGTTTTATTACACACTTAGAATGATGTCTAAATTATTATATAACTGTTGCTCAGTGTGTCTTAAACCTGAATTTAATGTTATGTATGTTTAACTTTGAAAATAATGTTATGTTTTGTAAAGTGTTTTATAATAAGTTAGTTCTATATGTGCTAAATGCTGGTATTGCTTATGACTATAATCTGCTTGAAACTAGCATTTACTAAATGTTCAATGTGAATTATTATCTTAGAAATTTTCTCCCTAGGCCTCTTCTGAAAGTGAACATGTATCCAGTCGGACTATCCCGGTCAACAAATGTAAAATAAATAAATGTACTGAAGTAGAAAAAATAGTGTCTTTCGAACAGTCCTGTCAGTAATTTGGTATAGTGATAATTATCACTAAATTAAAAGAAATTTTAAATCATCAAACTGGAATCAGTGATAAGGCTTTTCATCTTTGTTAGTATAAGCAAGGTCAGTAGTGTGTAAAACTGTGGAATTATTAAAACAAAGTCATAAAACCTGATAAAGTGTTAGAGGTTCATCATTTTTCTTTACAATTTTTGCCAAAGACAATATGCTGGCTGTAGTGGCAAGTATTCTGGTTTTGGAGTGTTTGAGATAGTGTATAACAGGTTTACAGAAGATTTTTTTTTCCATTCAGTAGGAACAAAACCAGAATCTAAAGGAAAGCATTGGATTTCATTTGGGAGGGCTATGTATGTGCAATTATGGAGCATTTTGACCATTTGTTATATTGTTTCTAAAGATGCCTTCAGTACATGAGATTCTGCGTTATAAGCTGTGTGTGTGTGTGTGTGTGTGTGTGTGTGTGTGTGTGTGTGTGTGTGTGTGTGTGTGTGTGTGAGTGTGTATGTGTGTGTGGGTGTGTACGTGCGTGCGTGTGTGTGTGTGTATATGTGTGTGTGTGTGTGTGTGTGTGTGTGTGTGTGTGTGTGTGTGTGTGTGTGTGTGTGTGTGTGTGTGTGTGTGTGTGTGTGTGTGTGTGTGTGTGCACACGTGTGTGCATGTATGTATGTGTATGTGTCCGTGTGTATGTGTGTGTGTGTGTGTGTGTGTGTGTGTGTGTGTACATGTGTGCATGTATGTATGTGTATGTGTCCGTGTGTATGTGTGTGTGCGAGTGTATGTGTGAGTGTGTGTGTGTGTGTGTGTGTGTGTGTGTGTGTGTGTGTGTGTGTGTGTGTGTATGTGTGTGTGTGTGTGTGTGTGTGTGTGCTCATGTGTATGTGTGTGTGTGAGTGTGTACATGTGTGTATGTATGTATGTGTGTGAGCATGCTTATGTATTTGAATTTGGATGGTATGTGTTCATGCAGACAGACTGCAAAGTGTGCTATTGTTGCCTTGATTTGATACACCGATCAAGGTATAGCTCTGTTGCTTGTAATACTCCCATTGTCTGGTTTATAAGTGCAGGTTGGAATTCTCCCACGCAGCAGTTTAAAGCAGTATGAAATTCAGCTTTGAGAAAAGTCAAAGCAGATTGTAATACAGAAATACAGGACTTCATTAATCTGTAAGCTTTGAAATGAGACTTTACTCTGAGAAAACTAATGAATCATAGACTACATTGTGTCTTTCCTGTAGAAAATAATTTAAATGCAAGAGCAGTAGATCCATTTATATACTTTCCATTTACCATTATGCTGATTTGTCTAGTATGATTCATAGTATTTTAAGTTTTGTGCAGTGGTTAGCATTTGGTTCCTGACAGTAGTGTCTTCTGTATGCAGTCTGAATGACATCTCTGTGTCCGTGCGAGTGTTTACAAAGTGCTCTAGTTTTCCTTTATATTCCCAGAATATGTTGTATGTAAATTAGTGACCATCCAAATGTCCACAGGTAAACATATGATGTGTCAGTCACTAATTGTATTCATTATTCAATGACCTGGCATCCTGTCGAGGTTTAGCTGTCTACTTCTGCACGGTGATTGCTGGGATACACTCTAGCCCCACTGCTGTTCAGGATAAAGGAAAAACAAAGGAAATGAATACATTTAAATTCTGCTTGCTATTTGTGCAGTAGGGACAGTTTGCTAAAACAAACATGTCATTAAACAACCTAGATAAGTTAAACTTGAAAAATGAAAGATCAAAACAGAGATACAAAAAAATTAATTCATTATTAACAGGCAAGAAACAACCCTTTCTAAAATCAAGTTGACTATATAGTATAGTTTATCTCCAATGGAGAAACTGATAAACCCCCTGCTACATACCTCTTAACCTGTTATAGCAAGAAATCTGTACACAGCAATAAATAATTGGGGGACAAAGACCAAAAAATACGTTCACTTTTTAAATATTGCTCTTACAAGCTTAAAAAGTAGATAGAACAATAGTTTTGCATTAGTATGAATTTACTTAAGGGTATGAAATCTGAAACTCAAATGACTGTCATTATTTTCTGACTTCAATCCTTAATAATTTTCTGGTGATTTGCCATAAAACCACAATTTTATGGGAAACATACCAAAAATATGAGACAAAAATCTAGGCATTCTGTGAAAATCTGTACAGTTGGAAGGTATGCTCTGCTACTTTTTATAACCTGATATAAGTTCACTGCCAGTTGAAAAAGGAGAAAAAAATCACTGCGGTGGCCTTGAAACACAAACAAAACATCACTTTCTAGTGTTATAAATTTCTGTTTTATGAAAGTTGTATAATTTTAATATGTACATATTTTTAAGTAAGGTAGGACTGCATGACAGCCATTTCAGTAAATGAAAACATAACCATGTCTCTAGTTTATGTTAAGTTTTCCTTTTGCATGGACTATTACTATCACAAGAATCTTTCCAAATCTCAGTGAAAGACACTAAATGGGTTTCTTTTATGTGATATAAAAGTGTAAAACCAAAACCACTACAACTGACTCAGAAATACTGAGAATATAAGTAAGTAAAAAAGTAAAAGAAAAAAAACTTTTTGGTCAGGGTAAGCTGTCCTGTATCTCCCATGTGGAGCTCACTCAGTTTCTTAAATGTGTTAACATATGAAAAAAACCTCAGTGAAAGAAACTGAAGTTAGTAATACAATAATATAAAGCTATATAAAATAAGTCAAGACACTTGAGTCAGAAATTAAACCTCAATCATAGTTGTACAAAAGGCTAAAACCTCTTTACTGTTTGTTTATATGCAGTCCTGGTGTTATTGTTTTGTTGTTGAAGGTTTCCACTAAATGGGGTTTGGTTAAATATCCTTCCATATAATAAAACTTGACATGTTGTCATTATATCTAGTTTGCATTCAGTGAGTTAAAAAACGCAGCAGAAAAACACATGAACCTCAGTGCTGCAGCTCAATTGGTAAAATGTCATGCAACTTGTATAAAGAAAAGCATTAAGCAATTTGGTTAAAAAATGACAAACAACTGGCATTCACAAAAGGTAGACTTAACTTATTACATCTGAGTGACGGCTCCAGGTGCATCTGTACTTAACTCCTACTGATGCCTGTAGGTGTCAAATATTGCTTGTTCATATTTGCATCAATAATTTCAAAACCATGTTGTTGGTCTGTGTGAGACTCTTCTGAGTATACAAACATAATTTGAGGATTCAACGATTGTGCCTAGTTTGCACTTGTTTGCAAACTTGGTAAGCCACAACTCTTTAGTTTTGACCTGAACTTCTATGAAGTATGTAACAACAGTAGGGGGCCCAGCACTGACCCATGTGGTACGCCACTGATAACACGTCTGCTGGTTGATGTGTAGTCACCCAGTTTGATAGTCAATGTCTGGTTTGTGAACCTGTTGGCAACCCATCTTACAACAAAGGGGTTTACATTCAGTTTGCTAAGATTATCAGTAATGCCAGAATGTGGGATTGTGTCAAAAGCCTTTTCCAAATTGAGGTATACTGTGTGCACAGATTTGCCCTTATCACTGGCCTTGGTCACACTTTTAAAGAAATCCAGCAGATTTAACAGGCAGGATTTGCCTTCACGATACCCAGTTGGGTAGGATCCAAGGTTTGGAAGTCACCTATGTCTTTATTTATGACATTCATAATGATACATTCAATGGCCTTACAGATGAGGCTGGTCAGGATTATTGGTCTTTAATTTCCCAGGTCTGTTGCTAGGCCACCTTTCTAGAGCAGAATACCTGTAGCTGTTCTCAATTCATATGATCAAAGCCTCTGGTTAGGCTATGATTGAAATGGGTACTTAGTGGTGATGCTAGTTCATGTTTTAACCTATTTAGAAGACAGCCTGGGATGTCAGCTGGTTCAATAGAGGCCATGTC
This sequence comes from Protopterus annectens, assembly GCF_019279795.1. Classification (NCBI taxonomy): domain Eukaryota; kingdom Metazoa; phylum Chordata; order Ceratodontiformes; family Protopteridae; genus Protopterus; species Protopterus annectens. Next base: position 428,414,543 of record NC_056742.1, on the reverse strand, counting down.
TTTGAGAACCTGCTCTTCAAATATGTAAGGTGGGGGAGAAGTTTGGGGGAGGATTTGTTGTAAGTTAGGAGGGGAAAGGTGAGTAAAATTTTCTCCAGATCTAGCCACTAGAAGGCTCACTATCTCTGTGGGGTCAGTGCGTGTGATACCATTAGCCAACAGTTCTGCACATGCTTGGGTCTTATCCTTTAGGTTACGTACATAGCTATGAAAAAAGCCTAATCCTTGGCAGTACTTGCTAGGTTTCTCTCAAAGGAGTTCTTGGAGGATTTGACAAGTTGTCTTATTTGCCTTTTAAGGCTGAGGAGGGTGCTTTTCCATTGTTGGGTCATTGTCTTTATTTTCTGGGACAGGAACTTTTTGTAGAGTTTGTTGCTCCTGGAAGTCCACCACGGCAGCTTTAATTTATTTGGGGCTCTGGCTTTGGTAAATTTCATGTCAGTAATGTTGTTTTTGAGACGTTGACTAAAAAGGCACTATGGGGGAGGCAAGAACCTTTGCCAGCAGCTGAAAGCCTTGGGTGGCAGGTGCAAACCATCTCTGGCAAAGCAGTGAGGTTTGTCGACCATGGCTTCCCAGGCAGACAGGAAATGGATCCCCTTGGAATGACTCAAAAAACTAAGCCAATTATTGAAATCAATTATTCCTGTTTATACTGTGGCATCATTCTAGGGGAGAGTAGTATGCTGTTCAAGGCTAGGGACACACCTGCCTGGGACACAAACTCAAAGAGCTCGACCATGTCTCTCTTCATACACTCTAGTGAGGTATGTGTCAGGTCATTCACACCAACATGAACTATGACAGAGTTAAAACAGTTCTTGCTGCTGAGAGTCCTGAGTGCATGCACGATTTGGTGAATCCTGGCAACAGACAGGTAGTGACTGTCTCCTTGTCCAGCTTGGTGAGTGGGACATCCATCTGTCTCAATATTGAGTCTCCAATGACAAGAAAACTTTGAGTGTTAATATAATCAAGTATTAATTCATTATTTCTACTAATTGGACTGTCAATGAGTGCTAACCTGTTTTATGAGGGACTGTTAGAGGAAGAAAAAGATGCTATTTCCTCAAGGTTTTTATGAGAATGGCATGGTTGCAAGATCATTGTATAGTTGCTGTATATCTGTGTGTGTGTGTGTGTGTGTGTGTGTGTGTGTGTGTGCGTGCGTGCGTGCGTGCGTGCGTGTGTGTGTGTGTGTGTGTGTGTGTGTACCTTTAAGAAGCTGTCCAAGGGCTTGCACAAGTGGATAATTCTAAGCATGTGCAAGCTAGACTGTTGCGATGTAAGCATGTATGTATGTAAGCTCTGTCTGTTAGCCAGATCATTTGTATTTTATGATGCTGCTATCCATCCTGATGTGTTTGTATATATTAAAACATTTAAACAAAATACCCCACCTGCTTGTCATCTATGTTAGAGAGAGATGAGCAACATGGACCTTGCCATACCAAATACAACTAAGACACTCTCCTCCAAGAAAAGGAAGCCAATCTGGTGGTCTCCAGCCATCAATAAACTCTATAAAAAAAGGAAGAAACTGTTGCAGAAAAAAAAGGAAGTCACATGACTGGAAAACCTCCCTTATCAGTGTCAACAGAAAGCTGAGATCCCTTATCAAATCCTCTAAAGCCAGCTATGAAGGCAGGATTGTGGCTGACACCAAAAACAACCACAAAGCCTTCTATAGCTATATCAAAAACCTCAAAGGCAATACCCAGATTTGCTCTGAGTTATTGCACAATGGCCCCTCCTATACTGAGCGAAGAGATACAGCCAACATACTGGCCAACACACTCAGTACCAGCTTTACCCCCCCCCCAAGGGCCTTATCACAGTACCAGAAAAAAGCCTGGTACCCTCCATTTCTGTGGCACACATAAAAGCTGCACTGTGCAAAGACAAGAATACAGCATCCATGGGACCTGATAATATCCCTGGATGCATCCTAAATGAGCTACAAAATGAACTGGCACCACATCTGTGTGCCCTGTTAATCACAGCCTTACCTCAGGCTATGTCCCACAGCTACAGTCATCCCACTCCATAAAGGGGGAGCAACTATAGACCCTGGGAACTGTCGCCCCATTGAGCCTGACAAGTCTGGTATGCAAAGCTATGGAGTGCATCATCATGGACCTGCTTAACAAAGAATATAGGCAATCTCCAAATTCTTGACCCCACACAGTTTGGCTTTGTCCAGGGGAGATCCTGCCTGCTGAACCTGATTGACTTCTTTGAGGCAGTCACCAAGGCTGTGGATGAGGTAAGGCAGTGCATACAGCCTACTGCCGACCATGTCAAGGCCTTTGATACCATTCCCCACTCAGGTATCACTGATAAACTCACCAAACTAGGCAACAATCCTTGCATCACTAGGTGGGTCACAAATTGGCTCACAGACAGGACCAACAGAGTGAAAGTTCCAGATTCCAAGTCAGACTGTAGATCACTCATGAGTGGAGTCCCACAGGGATCAGTCCTTGGCCATCTCCTGTTTGGCATCTACTTCTCAGAAGTCCAGGCCAATGCAGAAGGACTCTGGCTGACCAGGTTCACTGATGGCTGCAAGCTAGGAGTCATTATCAACTCCCCAAGTGATGCAGACATCCTAATAAAGGGCCTCTCTGAAACAAATGACTGGTGTCAGAACCATGGCCTGAAGCTTAATACCAAAAAATGCGTTATCCCCTTTGGAAAAAAACTCAGTTTCCATGAATTATTACGTTGCTGGGAGCCCACTGAACACTGAAGGGGCCATAAAAGATCTGGGCACCCAGGTCAACAGCCTCCTCACTTTTGACCACCACATTGCCTCTGTAGTCCGAAAATCCTTCTACATGGCACATCTTATAACCAAAGGTTTCGCATCCAGGAAGAAAGAGGTCATCATCCCTCTCTACTCATCTCTCATTAGACTAATTATCAAATATAACACCCCATTTGGCATGTACCTGATGAGACACCTACAACAGCTGGAGAGGCCACAAAAGTACCTTACAAAAAGGATCCTAGGCCTTAAACACATGTCCTACATGGACAGACTCAAGAAACTTCAGCTGTTCCCAGTCTCTTATCTTCTACTTAGACATGATCTCTGCTTGACTTACAAAGCCATGTCTGACCCAGCCCTACTTGAAATGCTACAACTAAAGAAATCCCAACCCCCCTGTGCCACATGCTTCAGAGATCACAACCTCATTACCACAATTAGCAGAACATGCTGGAGGGATAGGTTCATCTCCCAAAGACTGCCCCTACACTGGAATAAACTTCCCATTCATGTCAAGTAGAGTACCTCTCTGGCCCTCTTCAAGAGAAAACTTGATGAGTGGATGGGTAACAGAAAGTTCACTCCAGGGATCATTCCAGTTGCCCTACTAGATATGGGCAATGTGAACTAACATCAGGTGGCACAGTGCCTGGGTAATTTTTTTTTGGGGTAGGCTTGTAAAGGCTTCAGGGCCATTAGCCTAGTATACACCTATGAACCTATGAATGTATGCTGTCAGAAGTGGCATGTCTAAAAGGACATGGGGTCAGAAGAGGCATGTCTGAAGGACATGGTGTTAGACGCATCATGTCTAAAATGACTTAAGGCACTTGCTTGGAATTGGCGAAATATAGAAGAGTGAATCATCCCTAAAATGTGTATACTTCACAAAACAGGTCAGAAATGAATAACAGATTTTACAACTTGTTCAGCAGTATTTCTTATTCGCAAAATATGAAACAAGGCATACAGAACATTCTAAATGATATTTGCATAAACCGATATGTACTATATTGATAAAAATATTTTAATTAATATGGAAAATGTTTGAAATAAAGTCCGAATTGCATAAGTTGAATAAAATAAAAGGAAACAACTGCATTTTTGCAAAGCATGTATTTTTCATGTTACGCAAAGATATCCAAGTTATCAGAAGTGTATAAAGTGTTGTTCAGTGTTAAAGTAAAGCTATTTCACAAAGTACAGCCATTACAGGGCATATTTCTCAGAATACAGCCTTTACAGAGCATATTTCACAAAGTACAGTATTTTGAAGAGTTTATTGTGCATCTGAATATTGTTACAAGCTCGCAAAACAGTTTCTTCATACATAATTACAAGGGACATATTTTCAATGTGTTTGTGCATACTTTGTGGGCATGGCAGATGGATTTAGAAACCCAGTGCACTCATGTTTGACAGTAATATTGCTGAGAACTGTAGAGTGTTTGAGCAAGAGTACAACATTTTCATGTAGGTTGCATTTTCTGATAAAGATGACTTTACAAAGACATTTATTCTTCTTAATTTAGCTTGGTCGGAAGTGACAGAACAGGAACCTTAATTTGTGTATGCTCCTGGTATCTATACAGGAGAGGGGGGGAATCATCATATTGTTATACAGGCTGAGTCAAGGGAGGACCCTGAGTGTTTAAAATATAAATTTAGATACATTTGTAACCCTCAGACAACTGTTACAATGAAAGGGCACTTATTTTACACAAGGAATCAAACAAATGGTGAAACTTTTGCATCATATACAACTGACCTTAGAAATAAAGCTATGATATGCAGATCTGGTGATTTAAAGGATGAGTTGATAAAAGACAGACTTATGTGTGTTATTAAAGATGATGCTTTGAGAAAGATTTTGCTTTGTGACAGTGATTTAACTTTGAATAAGGTCATTGAGATTTGTCAGATATACAAGCTGACAGAAAAGCACACAGATATGCTTACAAATGAGAACAACTCTAGAAGGCACAGTGATAAAGTTCATGTTGATAGTATGTAGCACGTTATTAAAAGAAACAGGCCCAAGCACATGGCAGCAACTGTAGCTCCTGCAGCACTCACTGGTAAACCCCAGAACTTTCTAGTAAATTCCAGAGCTCACACAGTCTCAGTGAAGCATAAGAGGGAGTCAGCAAACTCAAAGCATGGCCCCCACCTAGTTTCATTGCAACTGTCATAATTATGGTGGAAGCCATGAATGTAAAAGAGAGAAAGGTTTAGCTTTTGGTCAGTAATGCCACAGATGCAATAAATGGAATCATTTCAAAAGTTTTTTTTTAAATCAAAAGGCCTACATTCTTTTATTAAAAGGGAACATTTTAAGAAACATGTTGATCAATTAGAAAGCCAAAACCCTACTCTTTATGCTGATAGTGTGTCAGTGCTTCATGAAACAGTCAATGCAGTAGATTTAAGGACAAAGAATGAAGTATTTTATATTGTTCAGGCAAATGGCAAATCCATAGAGCTCAAAGTTGACACAGGTTCCAACTGCAATGTTATGTCAGAAGAAACGTTTGCTAGAGTGTGTCTTGGTGAAAGGCTTGATTTGGCAAGGTGTGCAAAGCTTGTTTGTTTATGGAGGTGAAAAAATTCAAACTGAAGGCTCAGTAGTACCTTCATGTTACTCTTCTGGAAGAAGCTACAACTTTCTATTTTATGTGGTCAAGAGACATGTACAGTCATTATTAGGGCTTAGAGACAGTTTGAAAATGGGACTGCTTTCATTTAATAAGGGAGTCCTTCATATTAGCTTAAAAGACCACTACTCTAATTTCGCCTAGTATAGTTTTTCTAGCTATGCTAATCTTTTCAGAGATAAACTAGGCAAACCTCCAGTTGTGTACTCCATTATGTTAGACCCAGAGGTCAGTCCAGTTATCAGGCCAGCATGTAAAGTTCCAATATCCATGTAGGACAGAGTCAAAGCTGAGGTTGATAAAATGGTGCAAGAAGGTGTGAGTTGTCCATTTCAAACTCCACCTGAATGGGTATCTCCCATGCTGGTAGCTCATAAGAAAAGCTCAGATGACATCAGAATCTGTACTGATCCATGAGATTTGAACAAAGCACTAGAAAGACATCATCATCCAATGCACACAGTTGAAGAAGTCAGAGCCTTGATGGCAAATGCCACTATTTTTTCTGTCTTAGATGCAAAGAGTTCATTTTGGCAAGTTCAGCTTGACAAAAAATCATCATTGTTCACTACTTTCACTACTCAATTTGGCAGGTACATATTTTTGAGAATGCTATTTGGGATAAATTCTGCAAGTATAGTCTTTCAGCATGCAATGGAGGACATTTTTTCTTGTTATCCTTGTGCTATTATAGTAGACGACATACTAGTAGGAGGTCATGTTGAAGCTGAACATGACAGAAACAGAAAAGTTCTGGAAAGGGAACATCAAGTGAATCTTAAGCTCAATCCACACAAATACAAATTCAGGCTCCAAGAAGTTACTTATGTTGGTCATTTATTTACTTTTACAGGCATACGACCAGACCCTTTAAAGCAAATAGCCATTCTCGAGATGCCAGCTCCAAATATTGCTCAAGCCCTCCAACGTTTTCTTGGCATGCTCAACTACCTAGGCAGGTTCATTCCAGAGTTGAGCCAACTTTCAGCACCACTCAGAGAGCTGACATGTAAAGATGTATCCTAGAATTGGTTACAGCAGCACCAAAGAGCATTTGATGTCCTGAAACAGAGAATTGCAAGTCTACCAACTCTCAAATACTATGATTTCACAAGTCAGTTAGACTTTCATGTGATTCTTCAAAATTTGGTCTTGGTGCAGTCATTCTACAAGAGGATCAACCTGCTGCCTATGTATCTTGAACTCTTGCCCAAACTGAGATGCCGTATGCCCAGATCGAGAAAGAGCTTTTGGCAATTGTGTTTGCATGTTCTAAGTTCCATGTTTATGTTTATGGTAGACCTATCCAGATTGAAACAGACCACCAACCTCTAGTCACTATCTTGAGAAAACCTATTCATTCAGCTCTAGCCAGACTGCAACGTATGATGTTGAGATTTCAAAAATATAATTTCAATCTTGTCTAAAAGAAAGGTAAACTTCTTTATCTTACTGGTACATTATCCAGATCTCCCAGAAACAACACAGAACAGCATGAGAATGAGAACCTTGATTTTGAAGTCATGGAAGTGAGAATGTTTTCTTCCACACATCTTGATGAGCTGAGAGATCACACAGCCACAGATCCAGTTTTAGAGACGGCTCAACCACTTTATCAATCAAGGATGGCCATCAAAGCAATCTAGTTTACCTCAAGAATTGTAACCTTATATTCTATACAGAGATGAGATTTTGTCTGATGAAGGTATCATTATGAAATGTCCAAAAGTAATTGTTTCAAGGGCCTTACAACAACAGTGCATTACTATTTTGCATCATGGTCACCCAGGTATTGACTCTACCAAAAGAAGGGTGAGAGGTCTAGTATTTTGGCCTTCTGTGTCACAAGACATGTGTGATAGTACTAAGAGACATCAAAAGAATGAACCACTTCAGCTAAACCAGATTCCGGAACTACCTTGGTCGATAGTAGCCACAGACATTTTTGAGTGGAATAGTCAACATTATTTGCTGTTAGTAGACTCTTACTCCAATTGGTTTGAGATTGACCTACTTCCAAACCTGGCATCCAGTACTATCATTACTAAAAAGGAACATAATTTTGCAGTACATGGTAGTCTGCACAAGGTTATTTCTGACAATGGCACACAGTTTACAAGCCAGCAATTCAAAAGATTTGCAGAAGAATGGGACTTTACTCATGTCACGAGTAGCCCTGAGTATCTGCAGTCAAATGGGTTAGCAGAACATGCAGTTTAAAGTGCAAGACAGTTACTAGAGAAATCAAAATGAGAAAATAGTGAAGTTTTCCAGAATCTCTTAAATCTCAGAAATGATCCTCATGATAAACATCTTGGATTACCTGCTCAAAGACTTCTGCCAAGACAAACCAGAACCACATTACTGATCAGTAGTCAATTGTTGGTTCCATGTGTCAAGAACAACAGGTCAGTGAAAGCCAATCTGTTGAAGAAATGCTTAACCCAGAAGTTCTACTATGATAAAACCAGCAAATTGCTCAGTCCATTACGAGAAGGATAAGTGGTAAGGATGCAAATGTCCAAAGGTTATGATCGGGTTGGTGCCATGAAGAGTATTTGCCCAGAGCTGAGATCATACAGTGTGGAATCACAAGGAGCAGAGTTTAGGTGGAATCGGAAACATTTAAGACTGGTGTCTAAGCCTATACCACAGCACATAGCCTGTGAGAAAGATTCTTTATCTCAGAGTGAGTTGTTCAGTGTTTCAATTCCTGAGGAAGTTCCAGAGGGCATTCCCAATTTCTGTGATGAATCCAGAAGTTCCTGATATGAGTTGTCACTGAAGACTGTCCCTGTTGCTAAATTTTGCCCAGCCTGTTTTGTTATGAGATATGGTTGCCTCTATAAACCCTGTAACAGATAAAAAGCAACTTACGGACATTGTGTTTTATTTCTAATCTCTATAGTAATGCATGTCTAACTCTAATATTGTTTTTAGAAAGGGCAATCTTTTTAAGAAGGAGGATGTAGATCAATGTGTGTGTATGTACCTTTAAGAAACTATCCAATGGCTTGCTCAAGTGTATAACACTGAGCACATGCAAGTTAGACTTCCATTTCTGTAGTAAGCTGTTGAGATTTAAGCATGTATGTATATAAGCTCTGTCTGTTAGCCAGTTTGTTTATATTTTATGATGCGGCTATCCATCCTGATATGTTTCTATGTATTAAAGCTTCTAAATGAAATACCCCATTTCTATGTATTAAAGCTTCTAAATGAAATACCCCGGCTGCTTGTCATCTATGTTAGAGAGAGATGAGCGACAGTTGCTTTGCACTAATCAAAGTCAATTATTTTCCATTTGCATTGGTTACTACTTGGATACACTTTTGTACTGTACAGTGTTTTCTCTGAGTTATGTCTTATATTTTAGCTTGAAGAGTAACTGCTAAATCATATGCAACACTCTGAAACTAATGATTGGGTCCAACAGTGTGGTTTATTTAATAAAGCAACATTGCGTTTGGTTATGTATCACATCACGGTTCAGTGATTAACTATGAAAATGCATTAAACCTTCAATAAAACTTCTTGTTTGGGCTTCCTGTTTGGACTTGCTTTTGAGCTTCTTGGTGTCTTATGTTTTTATGAAAAGTTGTTGCCAAGGTTTTTTTTCCCACCTTGTTGCTTTTTGTGGGGGTGGGGGTGCTGCCAATTGAGGGTCTCACCCTCGAATCCCAACTCCAAATGGCCTAGCTACTCCTCTGTACTCTTCTACACACTCCCTGGTCCTAACAGAACAGAGTCAATTGAGTTTAGCATACCAGCCTGAAAACCAAAATGCATTCCTTAGAAATGTAATAGAAATGTAAAACATTTTCTCTAAACTTCATGGAAACTATATTTGCACAGATTGGGATGACATAAAAGGTGTTGCCTTCTTCAGTGTCACTACTTTGTAATGATAAGTCACCACCTTATCACAGTGTGTTCATAAATAACACTATATTAAGACATGAAATATGAAGTCTACAGTAGGAATTAAAATGACAATTTGAAATGCTAGTTTTCCTGAATAACTGAAGTATTATTTATTTCACTGATAACAGGTTTGGCTGATGTAATACATAAGAGAAAGATCCATGTGACCACATCACTCTTCCTGTGTAAAATGAAAAGGCTTGCAGAAAGTACAAGGTAAATGCCTTGTGCCATAGTGTAATGGTTTCATATAGTGAGATGTAGGGCCAAAGGCATTGCACTGTGCGACATGCATCACATATACAGGGAAATGACATGCAAGACTTCCCATACTCTGGAACAAACTTCCCATTCACGTCAAGCAGAGCACTTCACTGGCCCTCTTTGAGAGAAATCTTGATGAGTGGATAGGCAATAGGAAGTTCATCCCAGGGATCACTTAAGTGGCCTTGCTTGACAGGGGCACTGGGAACTAACTTTGGGCGGCATGATGCCAGTGAATCTTCTTGGGCTAGGCTTATATAGGCTCCAGGGCCATTAGCCTAGTACACACCTATGAACCTATAATATGTGGTGCATGAAGCATTCAATGCAAATTTTATCACAAAAAAAAAATTCTTTAAAATTGCTGAACTTTCTGTTAAGAAGGCTGATTAGCCATTACAGACATTCATTAAAGCACTTGGCAAGTTTTTCACATTACAATAAAAATTGACAACATTTTTATGTTAAGGATTATTCAACCTCATAGTTTCAACATTAATCCCTTGCAGCAGACAAATACTACATCTAACACCTACAGCAGTGAATGATTATTACCTTAAACAGATCTTACTGACACAGGGTTATTTAGTTATGCAACTGTAAGAATATAACAGGTGCACATACCAATCATCACCATTTCATGTTTACTTTATACTGTAAAAAGTCATTGCTTTACATTCCTTTGAAGAAGTAAAAAAAAAAGAAAAAGAAAAAAACCTCAACCCACAATAACGTCTTCTATGAAGCATTAAAACATTAGTGCAAAACACAGATGCTTTGTCTTCCATAATAAATATATGTTGATTTCTTTCCCATATGCAGTAGGTGGGAAGATGTTACAACACTTCTTTCTCACAAAGGATCAAATTACAACATGATACTGTACTGTAACTAAAGAACTGAGTCGTCATAACATTAAGCTGATGATTTTCACAAAGAAATCAGATGACATCAGTCATTAAATGCCCAGTGACATTCAGTCAATGTAAATAATGTTTGAAATAAGTCTATTAACTATGTGTGATGGTTTACTATCATTTTGTTGAAAGACATAACATATTTGAGTCGTTTTATTGTCTCAAATGGCTGAAAATGCGAATGCCATTTTTACCATATGTCAAATATGGTAAAAGTAACATTCAACATTTGAACCTGTTCAAATATCGATTTAATATCACTGTTAAAAGTCAACAGTGATTTTGCAAGAACCAGTCACTTCCGTGGTTTCGGTTTGAAGCATTCAGAAGGTTATGGTTCACTGTTTCTACCAGTTGGCCTTGTGATTAAGTGTTTCTGAAATCCGTGTAAGTATTGTTCAGCAAAATGATAGTAAACTGTCCATGATAACATGCATCAAAAATTTCATGTTCTGCCTATTCATTAAATAGTGTTTGGAGGGGAGGAGGAACCAAGTTAACTACTTCTCCTTGATTGCCTGATCATCATATGAGTTATAGCTTCCTACTAATGTTTTCATCAGTGGCACAGTTTGTCAAATTATGTAATGGTTGAAGCTCATTAGATTGACTGTTACATAATTTTTCTACTTTAAGTTTGTCTGACCCTGGACTTAGTATATTTTATTTCTGGGGATGTGGGGGTGGAGTCCCCACATCCAGGAGGAGTAAACCCGTCCCCATATAAACTTATTATTTAGTTTACTTTTGATAATCACAAATGTAACCTATTAGTTTACATTTGCGATTACCATTAATTGCCATGAAATCTTTGGAAAAAAGTAGTCACAAATGAGTTTGTTTTATGTTTCTGTGAAACTTAGCAGTGATTATTCATTATAAACTCATTAAAGTACTGCATACCCTGACTGCTGACATGAATGAAAGGCACATTGCATTGCTATTATCATTGTAGGTCTTTATAAACTGCACATATATGCCACAACTTATAAAAACTGAAGGTGTGTAATAATTTTAAGTCATAAAAGATGCTGCACTTTAAGAAAGGAACCATACTTAATTGTGAAATGAAGTGTACAGAACTAACTCTGTCTGATTTATTATTTGTAAAATAAAAAGTAAACAGTTATAGATTTTTTTTCAAAAATAAAACTAATAAAAATTGCAGGATCTTAGCTCCTTTAACTCCTGCTTACTAAAAGTACTGCCTCTGAGGTTGTGCACTCTCTAAGGTAAACAGAAAACTTTGTTTTATAGTATTTCTGTGGTAATGAAGGTTCTTAGATACTATGCTTTGGGATATATCTATACATGGCCATGATGAGATTCCATGGGCATCAATTGCCCAAAACATATGATGTTGAAGGACACAGCACTGCCCATTTTCTCCAAATGAAATCATTGCCAGTATGATTTCTAACTGCACACCAGTGGCGATTCTTTTATTTTGGGAGAATTCTCCTTTCTTCAGGTTGGTGCAACAGTGGAGTTTGTATATGTAAATTAGGTGTGGGGGTGGCTTTATCTTCTACACTGGCAGTGGCAGTGGGCTTGACTCACTGGGAAGAACTCTTGTGGTGTAATTGTTTTGTCCTTCTGTATTTTGTACATTAGAATTCTAGGGTCTGGTTCTTGATGATCTGGTTTCAGCTTTCCATAGCAGGATCACATTTTGGTAGCTGGGGTGCTTAGGGCATAACCCCAAATATTATGGGATGTTGGTATGTAGAGCTCCCTACACAGAACTTGCACTTTATGAATTTATATATATTTTCAATGCTACTGAGTTATTTTATATCCTGAGTTTTTGTTACATTTAAATTTCAAAGTTTGTTAATTTAGTGCCACGTGAGTCAAATTGATGTTATACACCTTATCAGTGAACAGCCACTTGTGAATCCACTGTACAAATAATGCCAGAAATGCTGCAATGAGGAGACACAGTTGTAATTTAAGGTGAGATGCTATGGGCTCTGCTACAAATGTTACTGACCTACATATTATGAGGTTTTTCCCATGTACAGTATGATAATTGTGTGTTACTCTAGTCAGATGCCTTTGTGGACAGCATACATCTTCATTACATGTGTTAGATGTTCTAAGCTCCAAGATGTGAATTTTACATCAGTCGATAATGTATATCTAACAAATAGGATAGCTCTTAGAATCATATTCTGTATAGTCTGGTAAAACTGTACAGCAATGCTACATTGGTTAAGTTCTTTACAATAACTACATAATATATTGTTATTTACATTTTTTGAATGGCAATAATTTTAGTTGTAAGATGGTCTGTTGGTTTAATTAAGAAAAAGGAGGCAATCCTATTGGAAATAAAAATTATTCTCCTATGTGCCATGTCCGGATAATTAGAATGTCAGCAGAATGTACTATTTTAATATATTTTGCACACTTAGATAAAAAAGTTCTCAATGGTAAAAAGTGTAATTAACAAAATAATAATTAAACAACTGGAAAAACAAAACTAGTAAGATTCATACCTGTGGAAACGTTATAGCTGACAGTCTATTTTAGTAATAGGCTTCCTAGGTAATTCTGCAGTCTGCTGGTTGTGATTTATACCAAAGAAATGCATATTAAGAGGGACTGTTTATAAAAAATATTTATTAGAAAGCTGGAATAGGACTTTAAAAATCATAAATGTAGAGATACATTATGCTAGAATGTTGATTAATTCTGCTGCTTAAACATTGCACTTCTTTACGAGATATTAGCCACAAATGAATTCATACTACATAGCAAATGTCACTAACAGCATAAATGCATACAGCATCAGTTGTCTTTTTTGTCAGAAATTAATTCTTCTCTTAATCCAACTGCTTTGTTATGGAAGCAAAAATTACTGAATTGCATAAAGTGACAAACTGACAAGCCATTTAATTTTGACATAATGTACTGGTAATGGGCTGTTTTGGGGCAAAGCATTAACAACGATTGATGCTATTTTGTTAGGTAAAATTGCTTCAAGTACACTACATTGCAGCTGGAATTTCTCCAGCGCTAAATGGTGATATTAGGATGAATGAAAAAAGAAGCATCTCAGCAAAGGGGAAGGAGAACAATGTTAAAGCAAGGGTGCGAAACCACAGCTACCTATTCAATGAAGAGTAGAGACTGTGAGAAATAATGCATGTGACATGTTTTATGATGACTACTTCATGAAATGTTACAAAAACAATATAGCTTTAACAGTAATTACTAGAGACAGTCATTAAAATACTTCAGTATATTTTATGGCTTTGGATGACTTTTCCATTTATTGGATTAATTAATTCTCATATGGTGTTTGTCCTGCATGTATATTTGCCTTTAAAATGCACTTTCCAGTCTTTTTAGACCTGTTTTTCATAAACGTTTTGCATTATGTCATAAAGGATCTGCTTTCTGGAAATATTACACTGATTTTGTTTTCATAAGGTACAATATTTAAGGAAATTAACAATTTCAGAATGCATTATACGTCACTTTAAAATGATTTCATTCATTTTTCTGTATGGATTTTGTTGTGAAGACCTTCTCGCATAAGCATATTTTCCATGGAATACAGTTTCTTCAGCATTTGCGTATTTTTTCCCCTGTGCCTTATGGAACATTTGGCACCTAAGAGACTGGTCATTTTCTTAAACTATACTTGAATAAGTTGTCACTACATATTTAAGTTCCGCATGCTAAGCTTTCACATGTATTTCAAGAATTATATGAATGCTTTGTTAGTACGACTTTTGCTAAAATATTGAGCTAAAATATTTCTTTTCACTAATTTTTTTTTTAACAGGCTGCTCCAAGAGATAAAGGTTGGATTTTTCAGCACAAACACTTGGAGTTTTTAATTTAAAGTAGACAGGAAGTCTAGTAAGGAGAATCAAACTGTTTTTAGGTAGTGATGACTCCAAAAATAAAAAATAAAATAAATAAATAAAATTGTGGACAAGATGTAAACAGGCCATCTCAATTCAGACAGCATCTGGTTGCTAAAAGGAATAAAACTGCAGAACAAACTACCACGGCTTTTGGAGTCTCACCTCACCAAGGAGTAGATTGTCTGAAAACAGGTGGCATTTATACAAACATGTGAGATACAGCTGCCTGAGTGCATGACTGTTCCTGTGGCACATCTTCACCCAACCCTGGATGAACAAAACAAGGCAGTTCATGGAAGTGCACAACAAATCTTTGTGTTGTACATAGATGTAGCTGTGTGCACCATTGATCTGGTATGCATACATAGGAAGTTGGCATCCAGCCATGGACTACACTGAGTAAAACATAGAGAGCACAGAGGTGTACTCTCCTGTGCCACTCAATACAGTTTGGCAAGGCTTTTGTAAAGGTTCATACATTATGCTTGGGGCACTAGAGATGATCAACATGACACATGCACACAAACATGCATGAGCCTCTGTTTCTCTGCCTTCCTGATCACATGGACATTCGGAGTCATGGTACTTGTACCCAAAGTTACCAGTGATCTTACTTAACATCCCGGTATCTTGCTACCTATTCTCAGGAGCTGAACTATGGCACAGATACATAAACTTCAGTGTGTGTGTGTGTGTGTGTGTGTGTGTGTGTGTGTGTGTGTGTATGTGTATGTGTGCATGTGTGTGTGTGTGTGTGTGTGTGTGTGTGTGTGTGTGTGTGTGTGTGTGTGTGTGTGTGTGTGTGTGTGTGTGTGTGTGTGTGTGTGTGTGTGTGTGTGTGTGTGTGAGTGTGTGCGTGCATGCATGCGTGTGTGTGTGTGTGCATATGTGTGTCTCTGTGTGTATGTGTGTGTGTATGTGTGTGTGTGTGTGTGTGTGTGTGTGTGTGTGTGTGTGTGTGTGTGTGTGTGTGTGTGTGTGTGAGCAAATTTTCAAAATATCTAAGGTTCCTTTTGGCTGTTTATTTGGCTTAAGACATCATAGAAACAGTGGAAACTCAGAATTTGCCCTTTCCCCACTCTTGTGATCGCTGAGTTGGTATAATTTAATGTCTGTCCATATCACTGTTGCAGTATTCATCACCTTAAGGATCTCCTGCCAAGGATAGCCCATTTTTTGGCTGGTATACCAAAGCATTCAGCTCTTCTAGGCATTGCACATCATACATATGCTTCCTGCTCAAGATGTAGGGCATAAAGGTGAAGTACAGATGCAAGCACTCGGAATGTTTTTTCCGACAGTTCAAATGCCATTATCAAACATCAGTCTAAACACCCTTCTGCTGTGCTATTTGCCAAGTCATGTTTTTTAGATGTGTTTCACTGGGGTTTCTTTTTTTCCTTTCCTTATTGTTGGGGTTGTGTTCATGTCATCCAGAAAGGGAAAATGTCGGTGTGGGAGGCAGATTACCCATAAAGACCCTCACAACCATTCTCTATTTTTTGTTTGGGTATTTCCTGCAATCATACACAGTGTTCATCAGTCAGGTGTTTGTACATTTTCTAGATGCCTCTCCTTTTTTTCCATGTACTTGGAGAACCATCTTCTGATGTTGTTGGCTCAGGGTACTAAAGTGGAATCTTCCTGTCCCGCGTATCAGCTCTCTGCCAGAAAGAATGCTGCTGTGAATGTCATTTCTCATTACCTTCTCATACTGGTGCAGTCATATGCTAATTTAATGCATAGCAGCTCTGAATGCATGCATCATGAAATAAAATCTCTGTCGCTTTTTCATTTTCTTCTACAGTTTCAAGCTCTTTAAATTCTGTCTTTAACTATAACATCTCACTTTATTTCCTATTCAGAACATTTATTCCATGTTAAATTAGAAGTAATCAGAGGGTGGTATTCATAGTCTGGGACTTTGCAGCTATGCAGTGGTTATCAGCTATACGTATATGCAAATAAGCTAAGCGCAGGTTATTTGTGCTGAATAAGGAAAAGTGAAAGGATTTTGAAAAATATGCCTACTTATGGCAAAAGTATGAAGTATTTAAATTTAAGCATTAAGCAAATACAAAGTACTATGTGAAAGACATTGCCTTTGTATTACTTCATGTCTGCTCAGATATTGCAGCTGGACAATGCAACATGCAATCAAGCTTAAAAGCCCTAAAACAAGTGATGGACCCTATAGCTTTTATTAATATTTAAAAAAACAAAAACAAAAGGAGTTTAAAAAGTTTTATATATCACCATGTTGGCTAATTTAAAGAATAGGAAGGAGGAGGTAAGAGTACTGAAAAAGGGATGACACAACAAAACAGGAGAGACACAGAAGGTAAACATCAAGAAGTTGCACTGGAGGATATGGGAGAGGAGGGGCACCATTTTTTGAGGGGCATAGGCTGCCCCTATTTGTTTTCAAATGTTTTTATATAAGAGGTTAATGTGGGTGGAAGATGGGTAACAGGGTGTACGGGAAAGGGTAAGGGGAAATAGGATGTGGAGGAGTGGTCCAGAAGTCCCACGTCCACAGGGCCTCAAATGTTTACATTACCAGATGGTGGTGCAATTCAGGACCCTGATGTTGATGGAATAGGGGCATGTGGTGATGCAGAGGACAGCACCAACTGGGACAATATGTTCTGAACACAGTGAAGAGAATTTCTGACTGGCTGAATCCCCCATGTTCTCAGCGAAATCCCATAGCCCAGGTTCAGTATGACTTGCCAGGTTGTCACATACCGAAGCTGCTGCAGCACCAGTACTGCCACTCAACTCTTAGTGGACTCCCTAGCCTGAGAAGTATTTGCCTGGCCTGCTGTTGAGGATTTTGGATCTGTAAAAAAATATGAGAGAGAGAGAAAATAAAAGAGAAAGGAATGTTTCATTAAAATAAGAAAAACAGAGAGGAAAGGGGGAGGAGAGACAAAAGAGAAAATACACACAATAAATTCACAGATGAGGTTACACAACATTCAATTTCTTAAAAACATTTTTATTTTTATAAATCTTGATTGAAGTAAATTGGCATGAACAGGCAGTGCATTTGCATATCCGTACATGGGACTACTGATTTCAGAAGTGTGCATGTGTACGTGGCAGAATGCTATGAGTGGTACTTACATGTACTTTGGATAGTGGTACTTACACGTACGTTGGATAAAATTATATTGGAAGTGCTTATGCATATATTAAAAGAGAGTATTGCGATCAGTTCTGGTGGGTATTACTTGTTGCAGTCAATTACACAAGCATGATGATCATATTTGTGCCTGATATGCATTTGTTTGCAGTGTTTTACTGAAAACACCCTTTATAAACAATTCTGTCTTATAAAATCAGTTAGACAGAATACTGCATTTATATATTGACCTGTCTTTCATATTTGGTTGCAGTAATGTACTGAATGCACTGTAGTGCTTAAGTTACCATACTTTCTAAATAATTTATTTATTTAAATTAATAAAACCAGTTAAAGACAGAATACTGCACCTTTCACCTTTGGTTGCAGTAATGTACTGAATGCTATGTAATGCTTCATTTACCATCTTTTATGAATTATTTCCTTATATATATTAATGAAATCAGTTAAAAACACAATATTGTTTACTACTTTATTTATGCTTATCAGCTTTGTCAACCAATGTTGCAGTTGACTGTTGTAGGTGATTTTCTCCTCATCTCTAAAGAAAAGACATGCGACATTTGTAATTTAGCTGTGTTTCACCTTTCCTCTATTATTAGTATTAGGATTAGTACTTAAATGCTAGACATTCCATTCACTGCAATACTTGCTGTCTATGTATTTATTTATAGACATCTGAATTCTCATACTGTGTCAATCTTCTCTTTACTGCAAGTTATAAACAAATTGATACTCTTTTGGTTGAATGACATTTTAAAATATTATCCTTTGTATGTAGCAGTCTGTAAATTGTGTTCAGCCTGAAGGTGTTCTCACACAGAAAAATGTTGTAATTCAAGGAAGATTACATTTCCTTAACTGTACAAAACTTTGACAGTTTTCTGCCTAAGAAGTCAAAGCATATAAGATAATGATTTAAAATGTATACAGAAAGTAACACAGTATTAATACAACTGGTCATTTCTCAATAAAGTATGTGCTGGTCATTCACTCAATGCAGAAACCAGCAGTCCCCTCTCTAACCTGTACTCTGATTAGGGTGCAGTGCCTGGATGAGACTTCAACCATCTTATAAGTGCAGTTAATTGTAAAAAAAGTCATTTTGTCCATAATATTATTATACTAATAAACATTGTTTCTGGCCTACACAAACACACTCCATTCTTTACAAAAAAATGTCTGCATGCACTTTGACTACTACCTAAGGTTCTGCAATACTGAATTAAATTATTATGTGGAAATATATGACTTTTGCTCCTTTCTGTATAAAAGCATGAAGCAAGAATTGTAAGTGTACTCATGCAGATGCATATCTCTGATTTACAGATATATTTTTGCAGATTATTATTTTACTCATAAATAGATTACATTTGTATTTATATATTTGAATATAGATGCAGCTCTGTGTACAGATATGTTTATGCTTTTCCTTTTTGCATTTTTACAACAACATTACAGATACATATCTGCATTTGCACATATTTGTTCTACCGGATGCCTTCAATTATGCAACCTTGTTATAGTTTTTTTTTTTTTGGGCCTATGTTTAACATGGCCAAAAAATAACACTTACTAAAGATCGCTGGCCTTCTCAGCATTATCTTGTCCACCAATTTATCCAGCTGGCTGTGTTTACACTTTGTAAGTCATTGTACATTTTGCTGCACTGTTGGCTGGGATGGGTGATCCCTGTCAGGGATGACAGGTGCTCACCCAGCTCCTGCCAGATGTCAATATTTTTTCCACTCACTTACTCTTGTGCATGCCTGGATCTTATCCTGATACAATTCCCTAAAAAGGTTAGCCGTTATCAAGGTCTCCTAGTCTGACGATCTTGGTTCATGGCCTCATGCCTTCACAGATGCTGCCATTCATTCAAAGTGGCAGAACCAGAATGATGACAGTATGATCAGAGCTGTGTCCTACAGGTTTAGAACTACTCCCTATGGGGTATGACATCATCTTAACCAAACCTAGTTAACCAGCAGGGGCATTAAACCAGGTACTGTTATTATTGGCAAGCTTGGTTTAACCAAAATGCTTGGTCACATATGTTTTTTTTTTAAAGGAATGCATTCACATTTCATTTGTATAGTGGATAAAAAACATTTTTTTATATTACTTACAATTTTTAGAATATGACACCTGAATGTCATTTATTCATGCAGTAGATCTACAGTGTTTCTTTTTTGGAGGGAGAGGTGAGGGGAGTTGCATGAATACATATTCCTCTGTGTGTGGTTACCAAATCTTATTAAATGTTGAGTAGGTGAAGGTGAGGCAGATGATTATTCATGGCAGAGGTTACACCACGATTATGCAAGCTATCATGAATATGACCCCATTTTGTTTTTTCAAAATATATTCAGTAATGAGCATATCTGAAGCTATCCACGCATTCCTGCAGCATGCTGAGGATTGCTGCAGACTCCACTACTTTCTTCAGTGCATTTATGTGAATCCAAGTCATAAGCACTCAAAAGCAATTGACATACATAAGCACATTTGCATATCACTGCGATTCATAGAGATGAATATAAAATGTCGAAATGGACCTTAATTTACATGAAATAACACAGCCATAATAACTTACAATTAATCAAATTAGGTGTCAAATCACTAAGAAATTGTGGACTTTTTAAAGTAAGATAAAATGACAGAAATGTTGTAATTTAATATGAAGCCCAAAATGAAGTAACATTAGTGAGCTAAGCTGAAGAAATATTTACTAAGGTGATGGGTATGTTACAATGATGTTAATCAATAATGTAAATCTGTCCTTTGTAAATGGAAAATCATTAAAAGCAGCAGTGGAAATGATTAACGATGACAGAGAAAATCATTTACTTTGGTGTCACTTAGTGACTGGACATAAGTGTTTTATACTGAAGTGGTAAGGACATTCTGTTGGCTGAGTCTGCTTGTGTCATTACTTAGAGATTTCTGAGCATCACTGAATGATGAAAAATGACATCATTATGAATACATGACAGTGATAGGCATCAGGGGAAGTGATTGCTTTACTGTTCTGATGTATGTTTGATATTTCAAACATTAGTATAGTCAGGAGTGGCCTTAGGTCAACTGGTGCCCTAGGCAAAAGGGCTCCACGGCACCCCCCACCACACCACCTGGTGCCCCTATTCCAGTCTACCTACACCAAATGAATACTGGAAAAGTGCCCCTGATAGAGCGGTGCCCTAGGCGGCCACCTAGTTGGCCTATGCTTAAGGCCGGCTATGAGTATAGTACAACTTTACTTGGCTGGACTGAAATTTTACATGTGTATATAATTATGAGGTTTGTATTGCCTAACTTTCTATATGTGGACTGCAGGATAACTTTCATTGCCATATTGTTTAATTATATAAAAAGTTTTTTGTTTATGACCATGGCACTTTTTTCATGTACAATAATGATGCACAAGGGATTAAGGCAGTAAAAGGACAGTGTCAGCCATGAGAAAATCCACATCCTCATGGCATCTCTTAAGACATCTGTTAAACATCTGTTTTGGTAAAGAGGACTCGTACAAGCTGAGAAGGCAAAAGCCTGGAATCAAGTTGTCCTGAACATTAATGTAGTCAGTGGAAGAAAACGTACATGCAAGAAGAGGGCATGTGATATGGTAGGACATGCTTGAAACAAGGTGAGGCAGAATGAACTTGCCTGTACTAGCACAGGGGTACCTCAAAAAATTATCCATTTAACACCAGATGAGGAAGATGAATTCTTCTTCCAGCAGGGTGTCTATGATGCAAAAGATGATAACACTTCAGTAATAAGAGGTGGTGTGAAGACTGGATATTACCAATGTCTGCAGCAGCATCAGTCATCTTCTCAGAAAGGTCAGTTTAACTCATTGCCTCCTACAAGAGTATAGACATTGGAAAACTAGACTTCTTTGGCATCCTGTAAGAGTATATACACTTGTCCTTACAGGAGACTTCCCTGGACTCCTGAAATGACTATACTCATCACTGTTTTGAAAGTCAAGTTTCTGAAGTGTTGGTAAACGTATATGCATAAAACTAATATAGCAAGGTGTCATCTACAAGCTGACGTGATTTGTTAAGCATGACAGTGAATAGTCAGCAAGGGATGTTCAAAATGGAGTTACTGAGGTGTATTTACAAAAACAACTGTAAAAAGTGATATATTTCTATGTTTACATTATTAATTCGAAAATAACATGTAACACTGTCATGTTGGGAGTGTTGTATTCAAGCAATGAAAAAACTGACATTAAAACATGGTGGGTAATTCAAAATATTCTGAGATAGAAATGCTCTTCTGGTAAAGTAGTTATGATTATTACCTATATTTTCATAAATGCATTCATTCAGTAAAACTGTATGACCTCCAGATGAACAAATGGTGCCATCTTATATTAAGACATTACGGCATACAATGTTGCTATTAATAGTTGCCATCTAACACTGACTGTTTTATAGATTGATTGTTTTGAAATACTTAGCTTATATGATATATAGCAATATAACTGAAGTATGATGTTTGTTATGTTAATTATAGTGTGATTCTTTTATATGAAAGTAAATTTGCCTGTGTCACACATGGTAATTCAATAAAGGTGAAAAAAAAACAATATCACAAAACAGCAATACGTGATCCCCTCTTGTCATACACCATTGGAAAACTCTTGAACTGGTGAACAATTCCCCCACTGATATCTTGGATATATCTTGCACAGTTAAAGTAATATAACCCTTGGTTTGAACAGAACACTATTTTTTGACAAATAAAATACTTATTTTTTGTTTTCATAAATGTGCAATATAAAATCGGAATCTTCTTAAGGACCTTTGCTATTGACACAAATGTTAAAACCATTATCTACCAAAGAGCTATAACATTTGACAGTTTTGGAACTCACACCATTTTTCCTATAGTATAAATTTAACGACGTGTGTTTTCAGAAGAGAATTTTGGAGAAAAGCTCTCAGAAAGCAAGTGGTTTCCTGGCTTAGAGGACCTCAGGAAGCAAAGATGTTAATTAGCCTGCTACTGTTCAGGATTAAATGAATTAAAAACAGTAACAGATATTTATATAGAGAATTGAATGCTGACATGGAATGTTACATTAAACTCGTGTCAATTATCATTAACAGGTGAACCTTCCACATCTATAGAGAACACCAATGAAAGCAGTGTACATGATAACTATCCCCCATACCTCCTTAATAAGCATATAGTAGTTTATGATTTTTAAGAAGATGGAGGACCATAGGGTGACATACAAGAGTGGAGGAAGATGCACACAGGTGGATTATATCCTATGCAGGAGGGCCAATCTGAAGGAGATTGGAGACTGTAAAGTGGTGACAGAGGAAATTGTAGTTAGGCAGCATATGATGGTGGTCTGTAGGATGACGTTGGTGATCAAGAGGAGGAGGAGGAGTGTGAGAGCAGTGCCAAGGATTAAATGGTGGAAGCTGAAAAAGAGTGATTGTGAGGTGGAGTTTAGGGAAGAGTTAAGACAGGCACTTGGGGGCAGTGAAGAGTTACCGAATAGCTGGGTAACTACAGCAGAGCTGGTAAGGGAGACAGTTAGAAAGGTGCGTGGTGTGACATTTGGATAGAGGAAGGTAGTCAAGCAGACCTGGTGGTGGAGTGAGGAAGTACAGAAGAGTATACAGAGAAAGTGGCTAGTGAAGAAGAAGTGGGATTGTCAGAGAGATGAAGAAAGTAAACAGGAGTATAAGTAGATGAGCCGCATGGCAAAGAGAGAGGTGGCAAAGGGTAAGGATAAGGGATATGGAGAGTTGTATGAAAGGCTGGACACTAAAGAGGGAGAAAATGACATGTACCAATTGGCTAGATAGAGGGAAAGGGAAAGATGTGCAACAGGTAAAGGTGATAAAGGATAATGAGGGAAACATACTCACAAGTGAGGAGAGTGTGTTGAGCAGATGGACAGAGTACTTTGAGGGGCTGATGAATGAAGAGAATGAGAGCGAGAGAAGGTTGGATGATGCACGGATAGTGAATCATGAAGTGAAACAGATTAACAAGGAGGAAGTAAGGACAGCTATGAAGAGGATGAAGAATGGAAAGGCTGTTGCCCCAGATGACATACCCATGGAAGCATGGAGATGCTTAGGAGAAATGGCAGTGGAGTTGTTAACCAGATTGTTTAATGAAACCTTGAAAAGTATGAGGATGCCCGAGGAGTGGAGAAAAAGTGTTTTGGTACCTATCTTTAAGAATAACGGTGATGTGCAGAGCTGTAGTAACTACAGAGGCATAAAATTGATCAGTCACAGCTTGAAGTTATGGGAAAGAGTATTGGAAGCTAGGTTAAGAAGGGAGGTGATGATTAGTGATCAGCAGTATGGTTTCATGCAGGGAAAAAGCACTGCAGATGCGATGTTTGCTCTGAGAGTGTTGATGGAGAAATATAGAGAAGGTCAGAATGAGTTCCATTGTTTTTTTGTGAACTTAGAGAAAGCATATGACAGAGTGCCTAGAGAGGAGTTGTGGTATTGTATGAGGAAGGCAGGACTGGCTGAGAAGTATGTAAGAGTGGTACAGGATATGTACGAGGGTAGTGTGGCAGTGGTGAGGTCTGCGGTGGGAGTGATGGAAGCATTTAAGGTGGAGGTGGGATTACATCAAGGATCAGCTTTGAGCCCTTTCTTATTTGCAGTGGTAATGGGCAGGTTGACAGACAAGATCAGACAGGAGGCCCCGTGGACTATGATGTTTGCAGATGACATAGTGATCTGTAGTGAGAGTAGGGACCAAATTGAAGAGACCCTGGAGAGGTGGAGATATTCTCTAGAGAGGAGAGGAATAAAGGTCATTAGGATGAAGACAGAATATATGTGTGTGAATGAGAGAGAGAATAGAGGAATGGTGAGGATACAGGGAGTAGAGATGGAGAAAGTGGATGAGTTTAAGTACTTGGGATCAACAGTTCAGAGTAATGGTGAGTGTGGAAGAGAGGTGAAGAAGAGAGTACAGGAAGGGTGGGATGGGTGGAGAAGAATGTCAGGAGTGATTTGTGACAGACAGTACCAGCAAGAGTGAAAGAGAAGGTCTACAAGAGGGTAGTGAGACCAGCAATGTTATATGGGGAGACGGTGGCATTGACAAAAAGGCAGGAGTATGAGCTAGATGTGGCAGAGTTAAAGATGTTAATATTTGCACTGCATGTGATGAGGATGGATAGGATTAGGAATCAGTATATTAGAGGGCCAGCTCAGGTTGGACAGTTTGGAGACAAAGCCAGAAAGCCGAGATTATGTTGGTTTGAACATGTGCTGAGGAGGGATGCGGGGCATATTGGGAAAAGGATGCTAAGGATGGAGCTGCCAGGTAAGATGAAAAGAGGAAGGCCTAAGATTATGTTTATGGATGTGGTGAGAGAGGACATGTAGGTGGTTGGTGTGAAAGAGCAAGATGCAGAGGACAGGAAGAAATGGAAACAAATGATCCGCTGTGGTGACCCCTAATGGGCTCAGCCAAAAGAGAGAAGTTTATGCTTTTTATTTATTAGTAATGCTTTCAAATCATTTTTACAGGGTCAGCAGTGGAAATAAATAGTTCTGCTGTGGCACTAAATTTGGAGGATATCAGTAGCAGAATGGCTGTTGAAGATGCTGCTGTTGATGATTATAACTGTTATATTTATCTGTCAGCCTGAGGAAAGTGGCACACAGTTCCCAAGTTTAATGGCAGGATCTCACACCCAACAATATATTAGTAACCCTGCATGAAGTGATAATGCATCACAAAGTCAATCACATACTGACATTACACTCCAGCTTATGCAGGAGAAAAACCCATGCACCTTTACTTTGGCATCTCTTACCTCAGATGAACGCATTTAGAATGATGGCAGGCATTCTGAGATAAGTGTCCATAGTGACACCATTTCAAAGGGGAGCCAGTTACAGCAATTTGTTACAGCTTCCCCAAAAAACATATAAACCATAGTCTGCCCGGTAGCAAATGTGCTGTGGCATTGTTAGGGCTCAGAGCACTGCCACAGAGAGTCAGCTGGAAATGGTCAGAGTCCTCCAAGATATGTGGGATGATTTCCAGTACTACTTGAGAATGGCACAGAGTAGGGATACTGCCATGATCACACTGATGGGTAATATGGCGGCCTTCCAAGCATCAGTGGCTGCCTCTACTGATTCACTAGTTAGGACTTAGCAGGCTGAAGCAGGAGTCCATCTTTGAAGGGGAAGAGGATGGGGTACTGTCTGGACATATGAGGAAGATCACATGAGACTAAAAGTGCTTTTCAAGAAAGTATTGTAATTAATAGGAGGTATATAAACACAACAAATTCCATGCAGGCCACATCAGCATTCCTCTACAGCTAGAAAAACCTCTCATTGAGGTCCCAATCACTTTCTCCATAGCATCAGATGAGTATCTTCAGGATCACCAGCATCAAGTAAGTCATGATGTCGGACCAACTCACTATCCAGCTCTCATGATAGCTCATCTCCAAAATCACTCACACTATTACCTAACCTATGTTTAGGAATTCTGTATGAGATGTTTGACCTTGAACCTCCTAATATAACAAAATCCTCTCTAGATAAACTCAAGGTACTGCTGCTTAATGTTAGGAG
The DNA here is from genome assembly GCF_019279795.1 of Protopterus annectens. NCBI lineage: Eukaryota > Metazoa > Chordata > Ceratodontiformes > Protopteridae > Protopterus > Protopterus annectens. The sequence continues at coordinate 428,388,370 of NC_056742.1, read as the reverse complement.
TCTAAATAAGATACTGCACTCCCTGACAGCACTCTTTACTTTGCAAGACACTGACATCTGTGAGACATGGTTCAAAGGCATGGAAGGCACTCCGGACATGCAGGGCTACAATTCTTTCCAAACATTCAAATCACAAACTGGGCATGAAAGAACCAAAGGAGGAGATGTATTCATCTCCATTAAGGATATGTACACATCTAGACTGGTCAAACATCAAGAGTCTCTTGAGCTACTCTACATCCAATAAAGATATAGGCAAAGCCCCCTAGCACATCATAGCCCAATTCCCAACCATGAAACAGGAAAAGCATACTGCATACCTATACTTACTGGACCTACTTGCTATACAGCCTAACACCTTACTCAGGGGCAATTTAAATTATCCTGCCATCAAATGGGAAACATATACAACCACAAACATGCTAGCCCAAAGGTTCTTGGAGTTTGTCAAAGCAAATGCTCTGGGTTACCTTGTCAACACACACCCACAAGAAGCTCAGATGTCCAGAACATGGTACTCACTAACATAGGAGAGCATTGTACCCCCTCCCTCCTGTGTGATATCCTCCCTGGTAGATCAGACCATAAATCAGTCTCGGTTGATGTAATTATAAGACCAGATACCCCATCAAGCTCAAAAATGCTTAAGAAGTTTTCAGACAAATTACTTCCTACTAAGTGATGGTATAAGAAGTTTCAAAGCCCCCTCCACCACAGTAACATGGAATCCTATGCAGAGGTGCCCTGTATAGCCACTTAAGCAGTTGTATAGAATCTGCTGTTCTTGACCATATTAAAACCAGGTCTTCCCAAAAAAACAAGCCACCTTAGTGGACCCTTAATATAAACAGGCTATACAACAAGAGAAAGAAACTAATATCCAAACACAAGAGGGAAATGTCTCAGAAGAGGAATAAATTCACTCTCTAGCTTAAACAAACAAATTAGAGATCTTAACAAGTCCTCAAAAGCTTATTGCAAAGTAAAAATAGCCTCCCTAGCAAAGAATAATCACCAGGCATTCTTTAACCAAGTTTGAAATCTTAAAGGGAATACCCAGCTATGCAATGAACTGGTTGTGGATGGCACAACCCATCCTCACCCGAATGTAAAAGCAAAACTGCTAGCTGACAGATTTGGAACAAACTTCACCCCCCATCCCCTCCAGCCATCTCCCAAAGTATACCTGCTACCATTACTCAGCCTATTATCTCAAGAGTGCAGGTCATCTTGGTACTCCCCAAGGCCAAAATCACAGCATCAGTGGGACCAGACAACAACCCAGGTTGCTTTTTATACAACTTAAAACATGACCTAGCAGACCCATTTGGTTCCCTGCTTAATCACAGCCTGCAAAGTGGCTATGTTAGAGTGGAATGGAGGACAGCAATAGTAATCCGTCTGTGCAAAGGGTGACCATCAACCGACACTGGCAATTATAGGTCCATAAGCTTGACTAGCCTCATCTGCAAGGCCATTGAAAGAATCATTTGATATTATCCCACATTCTTGGATAAAAGACTGCTTACAAATGTATAAGATACATCCCACACTGATTGACTTTATTACAGTAACCATGAAACAATGGCAGACCACTTTGCAATTAAGCCATGATAAAGGACAGATTATTATCACAGGGATAAAAATTCAAAGGGGGATATTCCAGGGTGACTTTGTCACCATTGCTATTGTGTCTTGCCATTAACCCATTAAGCAGTATAGTTAACAACTTAGGCCATGGCTGTAATTTGGCTCCTAGAAAACAACAAAGTGTAAAGACTTCTCATCTTCTCTTTATCGATGATTTAAAATTGTATTCTTCATCAGATAAGGAACTGAAAGCACATCTGCAGACTGTCAAAACTTTTTCAGATGGTATAAAATTGTCATTTGGTCTTGATAAATGTGCAAAAGTAATCTTTAAAGCAGGAAAAATGCAACACCAGGAAAACATCAGTTTGGGACAAGAATGTGATATGAAAGAACTTGAGCAAGAGGGAGTGCATAAATACTTGGGAATAGATGAAGGATCAGCAATAAAACATGAACAAATGCAAATAAAACTCAGTAAGAAATACTTTAGAAGATGTAAATTCATCCTGAGAACAGCATTGCCATCTAGGAACAAGGTCCAAGCTATAAACCAATTTGTTCTTTCTGTCATAACTTACAGTTTTGGAGTGATTGACTGGCCCCAAAAAGTGTTGGATAGATTAGATATTAAAACAAAAAGGATGCTTCATGCTTACCAAATGATTTATAAAAATCAGTGTATACCAAGATTGTATATTCCCTGTTCTGAAGGAGGGATGGGCCTCCTTGAAATTGATTACATGTATAGATCTGCAATCGTGGGACTCGACACATATCTACTGACCTTACTGACCTCACAAGATCCAAATGTAGTGAAAGTTTGCAAACATGAGGAGAATAAATGTAGGATGACTTCTCTGCTTAATTTAGCAGAATCATGTTGTTCAAGCAGGAATGGAAATCAAACCAGAAGTAGATAAAAACCAGGCAGCAACTGAATGTGCCGAAAAACAAAAGAAAGAATATAAGATGAAGGACGAGATGAGAAGGCAAGAAATGTGGAAAAAGCATAAATATAGTAGCAAGTATAGAAAACTTCTGGAAGAACCTCGTGTTGATCAGAAACAAACTCAGGAATGGTTAAGGGGAGACAAATTCAAACCAAGAAATGAAAGGTTAATATCGGCAGCCCAAGATAGTGGGCTATGTACACACTAGTTTACAAAGTCCATTGAACATGTGGGAGAAACAGACAAATGTAGGTTTTGTAAAACTCAACTGGAAACAGTTACACACCTTGATGCTGGTTGTGACTCACTAATGGCAGAAGGACTGTATACTGAAAGGCATAATAATGTGGCAAGACTGTTGCACTGGGGATTGTGTAAGCATTATGGTATCGAAGTGGCTGAAAAACACTGGAAACATAAGCCACAAAGCATCGTAGAAAATTATGAAGTTTATACCACATCAGATCACCGACTACAAACAGTTCACAAGATAGATGCAAGAAAACTGGATATTGTGGTCCAAGAAAAGAAGACAAAAGTAGCATTGATCATTGAAATCACCACACCCAGTGACTACAGTGTCTTGCGTACAGAGAGACACAAAGTCATAAAATACCAGGATCTGCAGGCAGAAATGAGAGCAATGTTGAAAAAAGATACCCAGACAGTTCCAATAGTAGTAGGAGCAACAGGTCTTATAAAAAAGAATCTACAATCATATTTAGATATGTTATCAATCCATTTTTGAATTACCATAACAGCTGTACACCCTAGAGTGAAAGCGACCTCATAGTAAGAAATCTACAGTTTTAATTTCATGCACTGTTGTAATTATCATGTAATGTTTTTCTGTCTCTTGTTTTGCATCATAATTATTTACATATGACTATACTGGGAAGGGTAATGACATTGTGAACCATAGCTGTTTATAGTGCTTAAACGCGTCTATAGTCTCAATATAATTACCGCGTGTTTAGCTTCACTGCAACACATTATATTTGATATATGTAGTTGTTATTAGTCAAGCAAACTGAATTACAACCTTGTCACATGTTGTAGCATCCAGTTGTGAGTTTATATTTAGATGGTAGTGAATATGTGCAGTTCTAGCGTCCTGATGTATGAACCACGTGTTTGGTGCTCTCTGTAACTGGTTACATAAAAGAAACTGCTCAGTTGTGACAAACTTACATTGATTCCTTGCACTAGGTAATGTACTGCTTCTAATGGTCTAAATAGAATTACCGAGTGCATAGCTATTGCAGTACTGTTTTTTATTGCGTAGTTGTGATGAGCACATATTGGTTTATACCATTACTACATCTACTATGTTTTATGTACTCTAGTGACAACTGTTAATGTAATTGTTCAATTCCCTCTAATGAAAGTACTGCTGACATAGCATTTGTAATCTACTAGAAGTTGATCAGTGATATATGGAAAGGCTGCTAGCACTGACCATCCTATATTTTGTTGAATTACAGAGAGAAATTGCTAGTTTTGTTAAATGTCATGCTTACAGTAACTGATGTGTCTGTTCATCAGAATGACCTGTTTAACTACTTGGTATCATAGCGCATGGTGATATCACTGTCTTTCTTTGTGCTAGACTGCCTCCTTCGTATTTTTCCCGCACTCACCCTGTTTATTCATTTCTCTCTTAGTTACACAGTCCCAGAATTTACATTGAGCAGCCCGGTACCTGCAAGGTTCTTACCAGTGTTCCCTACAACCTAAAACTGATTGGAACCTGAACAGAAGCTGAAGATAAAAAATATCACAGGAAAAGACTTGTATGTTAAAACCCATAACTTTGTGTATCACTTAGCTTGGATTAGGAAATGTCGCTCAACTAATTTGATAGTAGTATATTACTGTGCTTTTAATATCAAGCTAGCAATTGATAAAAGTAACTGTTACCTCTTGCTACACTCAGGACGACAGCTGTTTGGTTCTACCAATGTTTGTGTCGGATTTAGGCTTTGCCTCTTTGCACTAATAACACCAGTAGTATTACCCTAAGCTACCTGTATTTTTCCCTCCCCCCTAGCTAGTTCTACAAGTTCCCTTGCTATTTCTAAAATGGTCACTGTAGTTTGCACTTGTACATTATTTTCCTTACCTGAAAACAAGCTCTCAGATTGTTTCTTGAGGACCGGGTTCCAACCAGGTTCCAACCCACTCCATTCCACCCGCACTTTAATTGGGCTCCACTCCGCTCCCCTACCCTGCCCCCATTAATCACTCACCCCCACTACTTCTACATTTATTCTAACCCCCTGTCACCTGACCACTTCCTACAGCCACTCAACTGCAACTACCCAAACCACACCCCTGATTAACTCTCATCCAAACAACTCTACTTGCATCCAAATACCACGTAATGCAAAGTATGCAGGTCTTATTTACATCTCTCCTACTAACCCTCACAACCCTAACCTACATTACATCCTTACACACATACACACCATTTCCCCACACCACCTACCATACAACACATACCTTCACACCTATAGTAACCCACATAAGCTATCCAATAGCCCCCTCTTTATTTAATAACAACACAATATTACTTATACTTAACAAGTACATTCCAGTATCCTACACTAGAAAAATATCATGCAAACTCCACATAGACATTCTACAAACAATCAAACTTCATTTATTATTAAAGAAATACCTCCTTACCTCTAAGGATATTCACCCAAATCCAGGGCCAAGCAACATTATACCCCCAAACGAACACACAACAGCTCTACTTGTCATCAGCCTTAACTCTCGTATTAACTCCCTCACTTACATGCATTCATAACTCACTACTCCCCTGACAACCTTAACTCTCGCAGTATATCAAACAAACCCCCTCACTTGCGTGCATTCATAACTCACTACTCCTCTGACATCCTTACCATAACAGAGACCTGGCTAAAACCCAGCACACAGAATGAAGAAATTCTCCCTCTGAGATATAATAACCTAAGACTAGATAGGACGGGAAAGAAGGGAGCTGCAATTGTCTATAAAAATACACATACTCTACAACCTCTACAAACTCCGCTACCTAAATTTGATACTGCTGAGATCATAGGCTCTGTGCTACTGCTAAACAAGAAAAAGAGTATCTATATTCTTTGTGCGTATAGCCCTCCAGGTAATAACACTCCAATAATAGAGGAGATTCTACAATGGTGAAAAGATAACCTCCCACAGGAGACTATTTTACTAGGTGACCTAAACACTGATTGACTAGCCTGCAACTCTAAAACCCCCACTAACCACATCAACCTGTATGGATTCTCTCTACTCATTCAAGAACCTACTAGAGTAGATAAAAAATCCCAAAAGGAATCTGTACTAGATTGGACATTAGTAAACTACCCTGAACATAATTACCAAATAGGTTGCCTACCAGATGGACTTAGCGATCACCTCCCAACTTTCCTCCTACGAAATCATGATAACGTACCCAAACCTACAGTCTATAGACAAGTCAGAAATGATCGCAATGTTAACCCTCTAGATGTCAACATTACATTAAAAAAATGTAACTGGGAACCATTACGTACCCTTGACCTAGACCAAGCAGTGGACTATTTTAATAGTACTCTTAGTAACATCCTTGACTTAGTAGCCCCCATAAGAAAAATTACAGCTAAACTAAACTATGCTCCATGGCTTAGTAAGTCCAGTAGAGCCCTACTAAAGACTAGAGATAAGGTATGGAAAACCTGGAAGAAAGATAACACTAGTCTATCCAAACAAAATTATCAACACCTTAGGAATCAGGTCAAAAAACAAACAAAGCTCGATAAACAGAACTACTTTCTAGGTATTCAAAACAAACACTCTAACAACCCCCAAAAGTTCTGGCATGCAATTAACTCCCTACTAAAACTTGGAAAAACCACCACACCAGCTCCCACCTCCACCTCCACAAAAACAGAGATATAGCCTCCCAATTCAATCATAACTTTACTGAATCCATTAAATCACTATCAACTCAACTATCCAAACATAGCTACTTACCCATGCCAACAGCTGCTAACAACACACCTCCCTTTACATTCTCACCTGTCCCAACCTCTACAATAAAAAAATACCTCTTAAAACTTAAACCCACTACTCTTGCAGCAGATGGTATACCAGCACATTCCTAAAAATGGCTGCCAACTCCATATCCTACCCGGTCTCAGTCCTTATCAACCGCTCCATACAGGAATCCAATATCCCTCAACTGTGGAAAATCTCCTTCATTATTCCCCTTCATAAGGGTGGAAATTCCTATGATTTCTCAAATTACTGCCCCATTGCCATTCTGTCTCCTTTATCAAAGATACTTGAGAAATGCATACACTCTCAGGTCATGTATTTCCTAAATTCAAACAATCTCCTCTCCTCTACACAACATGGCATCCGCCCACACCACAGCACAACCACCACCCTTCTCTCATTCACAAACCTGGCTAACCAACATAATAATAACAACAGATTTGTATCTGTTATATTCCTGGACCACTCTAAAGCATTCAACGTGTTTTTTCACTCCATACTAATAGATACTCTAATGTTTTTATCCTTTACCCCTGACACTATTGCATGACTTAAAAACTGTCTATCAGACAGACAACAAGCTGTCCAGTGGCAAGGTGTTTAATCACCTTTACTCCCACCCACCACTGGTGTACCTCAAGGTCCCATATTGGGTCCACTTCTCTTTTCTATCTTCACCAATAATCTGCATAACTCTACCCTGCAGGCCTCACTCATACAGTATGCAGATTCCACCCTAATCTGCTCAGCCCCATCTGTTACCACCCTACAGCACCTTGCCCAAGAATCATTTGCCTCAGTAGAAAGGTGGATCACAAATATTCAACTTATATTAAATCCCAACAAAACTAAATTACTTCTATTTACCCCAAACAAATCAAAAACCTTTCCACTCTCCTTCTCTGTCTCCTCTAATAATGGAACTGTCATTTCACCCTCTCTCCACACCAAGCTCCTTGGCATCAAAATAGATAACAACCTCCACTTTGACATTCATATATCTACAACTATTAAAAAGGTACACAAAAAATGGGTTCCCTATACAGACATAAATACTTTCTATCAGATCAGGCTCAGGTCAGCCTAGCTCAAACCCACCTTGTTTCCACACTAATGTATGCAGCACCAATTCTGACTTATGTTAGAAAATCTAACCTTGATAAACTTGAGTCTTGTTATAACAAAATCGCCAAGATTGCTAAAAATTACCCCCTTTAGAACCTATCATTGTATACCTCTTAGGCAACTTCAGTGGCTTGAACTCTCACAGTTATTAACCTATCACTAACTAGTCTAACTATACACCAAATCGGCCACTCCGCTCTGCCAACAAATCACTCCTCTCTGTCACCTCAATCAACAACACAGCAGGTAAAGCTCTATTTTCACACAGTATAGCAAAAAGTTGGAATAATCTCCCTCCCTCTATGACTTCTGCATCTAATACCACACAATTCAAAAACTCCCTTAAGGCTCATCTTATAAGCTGTTGGCTCTGTCCATGTGTTACATAATCCTAAAGTATGCTACCTCCATCCTTCTCTTTCTCTCCTGTTTTCAGGACCTAAGTAAGCATGGTTGTAATAAATGGTATCCCTTGACATATGGTAATTTTGTTGTGATCTCTGTCCGTATTTTTCATGACTAACAAAATGTCCATATGTAAATATTGCTGATAAGAATTTTTTCACTGTTTCTTCTTCAAAAAAGACTGCTAGTATAACAATGTTTTTTACATTATGTATAATGAATTATTTGTCATATTAATTATGTGGAGCTTTTCTCCTCGGGCCTCCGCTGTAAATGGACCTCGTCCAGTTGGACCATCCCAGTAAACAAATGTAAAATAAAATAAAATAAATAAATAAATATGTAACCCCGTACGAATTGCAGAAGGAGTCATTACTAGGAGTCTATATTAGAACATCGAAGTTTCACAACTTCAAATGTTCTAATTTCGCTGAAAATATTGAAGCCATGGAAGACCGAATTTCTTCCTAGGGAAGGAATTCAGTTGGTCATTCCTGTGGCTTCGCTATGTTCAGCACTGTGGTGGAAAGTTATGGGTCAGGATCAGGTAAGTGTGCAATTGTGTGGACGTTAGAGTTAGGGCGCAGGTGAGGTGAGTATGCAATAGTGACGGACCTCAGGGTTAGGGTTTGGGTTAAGGTAAGTGGATAGCTAGTGGTGTGTGTACAGTTTAGTGGAGAGTTAGATGTAGGAGTTTAGGTGTATGTATGTGAAATTCTGTTTGTTTGGTGTGTTTGTGTTGTGTGTATGTGTGTCGGACAGCAAATATTTTCCCTGGGAAAAAAATATGCTGTTCTGCATGTTCAATATTGTCAGCGTTCGCTGAATAGGGGTCGATATTAGCACAGTCGATGTTTTAAAAAGTCGATGTTCTAATATAGACCCATTACTAGGCACATTTTGGGTGCTCTGAAGAGCACTTTTGGCTAACATCAAAGATTGAAACAACACTAATTTCATGAACTTTAATCGTACTTTGACATAGGAATGGGGTCCATTCCCACCATGGTATTAGAAACCCAAAAGATTTGGAGAAATTAGAAAAGGGAGCAAATTTATTTACAAGGACATAGGTAATCTGCAAAATCAAGACCCAGCCGAGTTTGGATTTGTTAAAGGTAGATCATGCCTGTTAAACATGGTTGACTTCTTTAAGAAAGTCACCAAGGCCATGGGCGAGGGGAAAAACAGTGCATACCACCTATCTTGACCTAGCCAAGGCATTTGACATAATCCTTCACTCAGGTATTATATAGAAACTCTCCCATATGGAAATTAACTCCTACATTACCAGATGGGTAGCTAACTGGCTCACCGACAGAACACATACTGTCAAAGTCGGTGACTTCATCTCTATCAAAAGACCAGTCACCAGTGGCATACCACAGAGTTCTGTGCTGAGGGCCTTAGTGTTTGGAATTTATTTCTCAGAAGTAGAGGCAAACATAGAAGTCCTGTGGCTCTCCAAGTTTGCTGATGATTGCAAATTGTGATCAATCACTGATCCCCAATGATGTTAATATATTGCAGGCAGGGTTAAAGCAGACAGATGATTGGTGCCAAAGCCATGGATTAAAGCTAAATGCATAAAATGCATTATTATTCCCTTTGTGAAAGGTGACATCCCTGCTGATTACATTATAGGCAGTACCCCCCCCCCCCAAGTGTAGACTCAGTGGTTTGTGATCTGGGTACTCGGGTTGATAGCAATCTGAACTTTGACCATCATGTATCCACAGTAGTAAGGAAATCCTACAATGTGGCACATCTTATAAGTAAAGGCATCACATCAAGGTCTAAGCATGTTTATAATTCCATTATACTTATTATAAAAGATACCAAGGAATTTTTCTGCAAACTGTGAATAGCATCAGTTAATTAGTGGGGGAGCTGAGAAACAATATTGCTCTTTTATCTTTTTATCTTTTTATCTTTTATCTCTGGCTGCATTTAATTTTGATTTGAAGCTCATCATTTAAGGGTTGGTCACTTCTATTTTGTATCTTATTCTAGTCTTACATATTTTTTATTTTAAGTTTTCTGTTCTGTTGGAGTTGTAAGAGTTCTTGGCTAGGGTCAGTTTAAAAAGTTACCAAAGAATTCCTGACTGTGAATAGCATAAGTTAGTTATTGGGGGGGGGGGGATGTGGAACAGCATTGCTTTTTTATTTAGAAATATCTAAATTTAGCTGAAGTGTTTGTGTGGCCTGCTTGCTCTGAATATCGCTCATCTCTAGCTACATTTTTTCTTACCACCCACCCAGTTCTTGTTGTGTTCTTAAATTTGGTGGCTTTTGACTTGCCCGCCCAACTGTAAATCACATTTTGGACACTCCACCCAGTCCCATCTCTTCAGCTCATTCTACTGAGTAGAGAGAGATCATTTGGGAAGGCCCACCCCCTTAGTTTCTCAACCTTGAACTATCTTGTTCCCTCCCTTCCCACTTAATCTAAGTAAATAAATGAATAAATAAAATAGAAAATTGCACTTTATTCATCTGCTTTTACTGTATTTTTGTTTCTTCCTCCTTTACTACTTTATTTTGCTTTTCGCAGCTTGTTCTTAAAAGTATTTAATTGCATTTATTCTGCTGCATTTATTACTGCTTGTTAGCAGCCTGATTACATAGTTAACTGTTATTCTAAGCCTTTTGGCTTATGCACTTGTGCTTCAGGCCAGTTGTTTTACATTAGGAAGGCTTGTGGTCTAAACTCTTGTAGCAAGAGAGGTAGCTTACATCCTTCTATGTTGGGAATTGCTGGTTTAAGGCTTAGCGTGTCTGTTATTCTAAAAGTATCTTAGTTCTGGTTTAAGCACTTGGGCTTCACGCCAGTTATTTTACATTAAGAAGGTCTGTTGTCTACACTCCTGTGGGAGGAGAGGGTAGATTGTGCCATTCTGATCTGGGAATTGCTGGTTGAAGGCTTATAGTGCCTGCTTATTTGAACTGTTTCTTTCTGAACTTGGTTAGCCTTGTTTGCTGTAACATAGACAAAATTTAGACTTGCTAAATCTAGCTCTGTTTGCATAACTTCAGCACTAATCCAGGCGATCTTTTTTTGGACAGGGTTCTCCTACATCCTAGTAGCAGGAGTGTACAGTTAGAACTCATCTGATTGAAGGTTGCTGGAACAGGGCTCAGTTTTGAGCTTTTTTATTGGTTAATTGGTTAATTTGTTCAAATCAGTTTGCTCTTGTTTGCTACTGTTAATATTTAATTGTGTATCTGTTCTCCTGTGTTAAATCAACCTAAACAGTGTTTAAATGGTTTACTATTAGATGTTCGAAGCAAACTCTGTCGACTGCACTTTTGTCGAACACGGAAGTTCGAAAACGGTACTATCGAACACCAAAAGCCAACCTAGGAATGGGTTTTAACATGGGTCGAGATAGGGGAGAGGTTTGTAGTTCGACAATAACACTGAACACCTATCTCGACCCATGTTAAAACCATTCCTAGGTTGGCTTTTGGTGTTTGATATTACCGTTTTCGAACTTCCATGTTCGACAAAAGTGCAATTGATGGAGTTTGCTTCGAACATCTAATAGTAAACCATTTAAATATATTTAGCATAGTCTGATTACAGATTTTGCTTTATCCATATCTGTTTGTTGGATTCCTGTGTTTCCTGCTATGCCATCTTGTTTGGCCAGGGTCTGCCTGCACTTAATGGGAGTAAATGAACTGGGTGGAACTGGTCTGGCATAGAGTGTTGAGCTAAGAGCTCAGGGAAAAGGGCTGATTTGGCAATTCCAGTGTTTATGTTTTACTTTCATTTTTTGTGATATTTAAACCCCACATTTGCATGGGTTTGTGCTTGTTTGTGGGTCGTGCACCACCGCTGTGCTGTTTTAACCCTTTGTGAGGTATCTCAGCTGCATTTTTCCCTTAACAGCACTCCTGTGTAAGTCAGCACTCCTGTGTTAAGTGAGGCCCTTGCTTGCAGCTACTGGATTGATTTTATGCAGTCGTACTCACACTTATAGGTACTGTCCTCTGATAGTACCCACTCTACTATCCCTGACATCTCTTCCACAGATTCTGACAACCATGGATGGACAATTTCCTATAGTTTCTCATGCTAGTCTGGTTGATATGGGCATCCTAAGACAGTATAGCAACTACCTACTACTACCACCCAGGAACACAATATGTGAGAGATGCAATTGCATTAAGAACCTACAATCCTTGCTGTCTCAGTCACAAGCCAGTACATCTGGCACTGAGAAAGTTGTCTGTGCAAACACTATAAACACCACACCTCTAACACCACCCACACCTATACAACACACTCCTACATATGCGGAGGTTCTCACCAAAAACAAACCTAAACAAAAGAGACCTCAGAAGCAAAAACACACACGTACATCACAGCCCAAATCATCAAGCATCACACATAGTATACTGGCCTGTGTCACACAGACTCAAAGGCCCAGCCACAAATCCAGCATACTAGTCATAGGAGACTCTATCATGAGACACACATATGTGCCCCTCACCAGGCTAGACAAGGAGAAAGTCACGGTAAGTTGCTTGTCACATGTTAGAATCCACCATATCACGCACACACTCATGTCTCTTAACAACAGGCACTCTTATGACTCTGTCATAGTCCATGCTGGTGTGAATGACTTGAAACATACCTCTCTGGACTATATGAAGAGAGACATGATTGATCTCGCTGAATGTGTCCAAAGCAGATATGTCCCTAGCCTTAAGCAGCATCCTACCATCACCCAGAATGATGCCTCAATACAAACAGAAAATGATTGACTTTAACAATTGGCTTAGTTTCTGGTGTCATTCCAAGATTATCCAGTACTGATGAAGTAGTGACATTTGAACCTACAAAAGTGCTTACTTTTTTAAATTTCTTTTCAGTACTGAGTATTCTTGCCATTTTTTGTTTTCATTTTCAGTGATTCAGTACCTGACTGCCTGGGAGGACGTGATTGACAGACCACGATGCTTTGCCATAGATGGACTTCATCTGTCTCCCCTGGGCTACAGGCTTCTGGCAAAGGCTCTTGCCTCCCCCATAGTGCCTTTTTTAGGCAAAGTCATAAGCACAAAATTACCAACATGAAAAATTCCTCTAAACAAAATTTAAAGGTCATGCTGCTAAACACTAAGAGTCTTAGCATGAAACTGCACTCATTGCAAGCATTCCTTGCCCTGGAGGATGCTGACTATTTGTAGAGTCACTGAAACCAACCTGGTTTAAAGCTGCAGAGAACACCCCAGCATCAGGTTACTCATGTTAAAATACTTTTAGATACCAAACAGAGGGCTACAAAGTGAAAGGAGATGGAGATTTAAAATTTATCAAAGACAAGCACACCTCCAGGCTGGTCAAATGCTATGATGCACAGGAGACACTTGAAGTGTCGTTAACTGTTGATAAAACACCTATTCAAATCATAGCTACAGACCCTCAACTATGACTCAGGATGCTTCCTCCACCTATTTGGACTTACTTGAATCCATCAAGATTTAACCCTCTATCCTGATCCTGGGTGACTCCAACTACCCAACCATAGAGTGGAAGACCTACTGTAGCCCAAACATGAATGTTCAGAAATTCCTCGACTTCATCAATGCCAATGCATTAGATCACCTGGTTGATACCCCTACAAGAGGTTAAAATATCCTGGACCTGGTCCTGAACAACATGAGTAGCCAATCTAGCATCCATACAGTGTCATCCTCCTTGGTAAGATCCAATCATAAATCAATCACTTTTGACGTCACCATTTCCTCTGACTCCCCACCCCCCCCCCCAATCAGGGTCAAACAAAAACACTTTTCCAAAACTAACTACAGTCTCCTGAGAGCAGGTATAATCAGCTTCACAGCCACCATTCCTTCAGCTGGAATTAGCACTAATGACCAGGCCTACACCAAAAAACAATACCTGACAGGACCAAATTATCTTCCTCAAGGAACAGTAAACATGTCTGGTGGACAGCAGCAATAAACAAGCTCTATAATAAAAGTAAAAAAATTGCTGTCCAGGACCAAGAAGGAGCAGGTGCCATGTTGAAAACAATCTCTCCTTTATGAAATCCTCTAAGGCTAACTTTGAGTCCAAATTGGTCATATCCAGTAAGGACAATCACAAGGCCTTCTTTACATGCATCCACAATCTCAAAGTTAACACCCAAATCTGCTCTGAACTGGTGGTCAATCACACCACATACACAAATGCCATAGGTATAGCAAACAATGGCAGACAGGTTCAGTGAAAACTTACACTCCTGCTCCCCCATCAGTAAACCAGGACATCCCAGCACCTGACCCCTCCCCTCATCACCAGGGAGCTGGTCTTTACTGCCCTTTCAAAAGCAAAAAATACAGTTTCCATGGGATCTGACAACATCCCTGGCAGTATCCTACAGAACTCAGGCATGATCTCTCAGCATCCATTAGGCACCCTATTCAACCAAAGTCCAAGCACCGGCTTTGTCCCAACCAAATGGAGGACAACCACTGTCATCCCTCTACACAAAGGTGGAGTGTCCACTGACCAAGGCAATTATTGTCCCATCAGCCTAACTAGCCTACTCTGCAAGGCCATGGAATGCATTATCACGGACCTTATAAACAAGGACATTTGTAATCTCCAAACACTTGACCCCCCAAAGATTTACTTTTGTCAAAGGGAGATCATGCCTGTTAAACTTGGTCAACTTCTTTGAAACAGTCACCAAAGCCATGGACGAGGGGAAGATGGTGCACACCGCCTATCTTGACCTGGCCAAAGCCTTCAAAACTATTCCCCACTTCAGCATAATAGATAAAATCTACCAGCTAGGCATCAACCTGTATGCTACTAGATGGGTAGCTAACTGGCTCACTGATAGAACCCACTCAGTCAAGTTAGGGGAAGACACCTCTAGTAGTAGACCCATAATGAGCAGTGTACCCCAAGCATCGGTCTTGGGGACTCTACTGTTTGAGATATACTTTTCTGAGGTGCAAGCCAAAACCAGACGTCTGTGGCTGACCAAGTTTGCAGATGACTTAAATTCTTAAATTCACCTAGTGATGTGAACATCCTCCAAGAGGGTCTTACCCAACTAATGACTGGTGTTAGAAGCGTGGCTTCAAACTGAATGCCAAGAAATGCATCATTATCCCCTTTGGGGAAAATGACATCCCCACTAATTATCACATTAATAACAACATACTAACCATACAATCAGTCATGCCGGACTTGGCAACCAGGTTGATAGCAACAAAACTTTTAACCACCACATTGCCTCAGTTGTACTGAAGGCTTTCTACATGGCCCACCTCATAAATAGGGGTATTTCATCCAGGAACAAGGAGATCATAATATCCCTGTACTCTTCCCTTATCAGACCAATTATCAGGTACAATTCCCTCTTCGGTAGGTACCTTGCAAGTACATGCAACAGCTGGAGAGACTACAGAGGTTCCTGAACAGGAAAATCTAGGGTCTCAAACACCTGTCCTATACAGATAGGTTAAAAGCCCTGTCCCTCTACTCAGTCTTTTACAGACTGCTCAGAGGTGACCTGTGTCTGGCATACAAGGCTATCTCAGACCCAGCCTTGATGGAGTTGCTGCATATCCATAAGTCAAACTCCACTTGCACAACCCACATGCAAGGCCTTAGCTTGGTCTGTGACATTAATAGAACTTGTTGGCGGGATAGATTTGTGTCCCAAAGACTCCCCCATCTGTGGAATAGACTCCCTCTCCATGTCAAGCAGAGTACCTCTCTAGCCCCCTTTAAGAGGAACATGGACGACTGGATGGGAAACAGAAAATACACCCCCTGGGATCCCATCTGTGTCCCATCTGGACAGGGTAAACAGGTGCTGACTTTGTGGGAACATAGGCAAAATTCTTGGATAGGCTTATAAGGGCCTCTGGGCCAATAGCCTAGTGTCACCCTATGAACTTATGCTCAGCCCTAATCAGACCAGTAATTGAGTACAATGCTCTCTTTTGTGGGCACCTCACCAGACACTTGCAACAACTGGAGAGACCACAGACATTTCCCACCAGGAAATTACAGGGTGCACAAAACAAGTTTTACACAGACAGACTGAAAACCCTGTAATTGTATTCTGTCTCCTATAGGTTGCTAAGGGGTGACATGTGTGTGGCTTATAGGGTAGTCTTTGACCTGGCCTTGATGGAAATGCTACACATTTGTAAATCAAACTGCACAAGGATCACTCACACTAGGGATCTTAACCTAACCTCTGACATGGAAAGGTCATGCTGGAGAGATATGATAAAATATAAAAAAAAAAAAGACGTGATTTTTTTTTTTTTACATTCTTTTTATTTGAGCATAATTTGGAACTTTACAACAAGAATAAGAAAACAAATCATATAACATGAACAGACGAGAAAATATACAGCAAATAATTCTATAAAAAGTATAAAAATATAACTATGAACACTATTTACAACAATAACAGCTCCATTAAGGAAGTGAATTTTAAGGAAAAATACAGACCTTCTTAAATGTAGTGAGGGTTAATAACATTGACAGGTTATTAATTTTGCAATTTATAACAGGAAGTTTAGGACTAATGCTCATGCTTTCATAGTAGTGTTACATTTAGGATTAGGTTGGGGAAGTAATTTAAAATTATTATATTACTTGATGGATACTTTGTCAAATTCAGACCAGTTTATAGTGACAAATGAATTCCACTTTCTTGTGATGTAAAATTTTATTACAGAAATGAAAATAAAAGATTTTAAATGTAGCCTGCTAATATTTAGGGAATGTAAGTGTAGAACAGTAAAATGCGAAGATAATGGCAAACCATGAATAAATGTTTGAATTTTACATTGTGTGGTTAACCTGCATTGTTTTGTGATAGATACAATTCCAGAAAATATGTAAAATGTCTATATCTGGTAGCCCATATGCAGTGGAATTGCTGGGAAGAACATGGTTAAAGCAGAAAATTGTGGATGGCGTAAGGTAAGCAGTTTTATTTATCATAAACTAAGTGCAATATTATTTTTTGAAGGGATTTTCTTTAATATAGAGTGTTATAAGCTGTTTTTAAGAGTTCATTGTTTGATTGTAATGGGTTGTGTGTGTCCCAATAGGAATCAAATACGTATATACCTTGAAATGTTATGCTTACAACACTTTTAAAAGGTAAATAAGTAGATTTAGATGGGAATAAGACTTGAATCAATTGGCTGTATAGATTCATTTGGTAAAGGTGATCTTCTTGCTTCAAAATGTAATAAACTGTTTATTCTAGGGATGATGACCTTTAGGGACTGTTAGATTACTTGAAAGCTCTGCAAGTGAATTAAATTCTCCATCTATGAAATCCAAGACAAAACACTTTTAATTAAAGGGAAATGATGTATACCTATTGCATCATTGTTTACTAAAATGTTGGGGTTCTCGTGGATAGCCTGGAAAAGGTGCCAGTATCCTCTAAATATATGTTTTATTAGTTTCTAAATGTCATCAATGTGACTTTTTATGTTTTTGTCTATTTTGAGATTTTTGGTATCTTGAGCTTGTAGAAAGTATATGGCTTGAGAGTTATATTTGTATGCTCTGTTGCATTTGTGATAAAAAATAACCATGCCAGACCCAACTGATTATTGTTTGGGTTAAAATGTAAATCTTTTAAAAGGAAGGATGGTTTTGTGATTAAATAGCAGGTGTAAAAGTCTGAAAGGGTCATGCTTTTTTTTTTTAGGGCATATTAGTTTGTTGTATGAAATTCTTATAGATTTGCAGTTCCCAATAAATTTGGTGAGTTGGGCATGAATGATATTAAACAGTTTTTTTA
Source organism: Protopterus annectens (assembly GCF_019279795.1). Taxonomy (NCBI): domain Eukaryota; kingdom Metazoa; phylum Chordata; order Ceratodontiformes; family Protopteridae; genus Protopterus; species Protopterus annectens. The sequence goes on along the minus strand of NC_056742.1, from coordinate 428,370,433 downwards.
GGGACTGGGTGTACTATAAATGTAAGAACAAAATAAAGTCTTGGAAATCTATATTTGTTTGTGATTGCCACCTTTCATAAAAAGGAAAAATGTAACAATTCCTTTCTTGTAATGTCCAAAGTAAAAGTTGCCCATGTTTTGTGTATATTATGGTAGTTAGATGACGGAGGGAAGTGAAGCTAACACCAAAATACTTTATACAATATCTGATATGAAGATCATTGAGATTAGTCAGGTGAATAAGCTACAGGAAATTACTTTTGTAAATTTAAATTGTAGCCAAGTAGTTTGGGGATATCATTATTGGGCCAACTTAGTTAATTGGTGAACTCATCAAAGGCAGTGAATGGGATTTTGAAATGTTATAGACTAAAAATAGACAGATGAGTTAATTGATTTAAGGACATAACAGAACCTCTATAGAAATTGCATGAGTAAGGATAAAGAGGGAAACCTTGACAAACTCCATTTTTAAGAAAAGTAGGTGAGGAAATTTGCTTGTTTATTATAGAATTTGTCAAAAGGTTGGTATAGAGTACCTTAATGTATTTAATAAATACAACTGGGCAGCCAAATCTAGATAAAATTGGACAAAGAAAGATATGATTTATCAAAAGCTTTGGAGGCTTATAATGATAATGAATAGATGTAAACTTGATAATTTGTTCTAAATAGATGGAGACTCTCAAATGTAGTTTTTTCATCTGATGTTTGTCTTTCATTTAAAAAAAGCCTAATTGACATGTGGAGATTATGCTGGTCATGATAAATTTTAATGCATTTGTGCATATGACAACATATCTTTTGAGGTCTAAGTTGATCAAGATGATCAGTCTACAGTTACTGACTGCATGGTTGTTTGTTTGGCTTTTAGGTATCAACTTAGTTCTGGCTCTATAGAGGTATAGGTCAGCTATTCCATTAATGCTTATAAAACTGAAGATATGAGTTACGATGTTTACTAACTGCTCTTATAAAATTCAGACATAAATCCATCTTGACTAGATGCTGTCCCATTTTTTTATTTTAATTATTTATTTATCTAATGGCTTGTTTAATTTCCATGACTTGAATGGGTTCAGAAAAGTTTGCTTTGTAATGTGGGGTTATTTGTTGAAATTTTAATTGGTCAAGATAGAGGTTTGGTTTTTCTTGGGTAAATGAGGAGTTAGATTCATAGAAGTTCTGGTAAACTTTTTCAAGCACTAAAATTTTATGAGAGGTAGATTGACAGGAGATGTTTCCTTGTTTTATTTGTTGTATAAAATAATGGGTTTTATGGTTTAAAATCAGTTTGTCTAAAAGTTGGATTATAGCTTTGAGCTAGGCTATTTTCCAATTATATATATATATATATATATATATACATATGTGTGTGTGTGTGTGTGTGTGTGTGTGTGTGTGTGTGTGTGTGTGTGTGTGTGTGTGTGTGTGTGTGCGTGTGTATGGATTCACTTCATAATCTCGAAATACTGAAATATTGAATTTCAGTATCTCGAGACCATGAAACCGAATCCACAAAAACAACAAAACCGCAAAATTCAAAACACCGAACAAACCGCACACACTACACCATACATACATCACAACACCCACATCACAACATAAACAAACAAAACTACACACATACACGACTCATACACACATAAGCAAGGGGACAAGCTCGCCTGCACCCCCTACTTATATATACTAACTCCAAGATCGCACAAACAGGAAACAAAAATAAAACTCACACACGCACATTCTCCAGTCCCTCACACACACATCAAACATATCAGCACACTCACATACGCTCTAACTCCCACTCAAAACCCTTACAAAATACTCACTTACCTGACAAAACACCTAGATCCACACACAGCACCACGCACCATCAACACACAATCCCGGACATTACGTAGCATAAGGTCATAACCGCGAATTTGAGATATTCAAATTCAAGATGATGAACTTTCGCTATTGTAAACATTCGGCTTTATAGTCTCGAAATACTGAAATTCGACATTTCAGTATTTCGAGATTATAAAGCGCTTATATATATATATATATATATATATATATATATATATATTTTTTTTTTTTTTAAATAGGAGGCTTTACTGATTAAAAGTCTGTGTAGTTGAGATTTAAGTGTTACCTATGAAATATCAAGTTTTTGTATTTGGGGTGAACTATTAATAAACTCTTAAGAAAGTTTTAATTTTTTTGACTAGTTTAGGGTTATAGAGAAGGAGATGGCCCAGTTATTTATGGTGGTAAAGTTAGTAAAGAAAGATTTAATGAGATTTGAATCTTAGAATGATATAGAATGCGGTGCTGTGAAGTAATTAGTTACATATTTGATTAATTTGCATGATATGAGAAAGAAATCAGTACTTGACCAAGATTTAAAACAGAGTCCAGTTTGTAGATTTAGGATAGCTTGTGATAGGGTTAGGTTCTGAATTAATAAAAGCTAGTTCTGTCCCAGTTTGGACTGATTACTGTATTCCAATCTCCTCCTATAATGAGTTTTTGATTTTTTTTGTCTATATTAATAATTTGTGCTTGAAAGTCTAATTACTGAATGTAAGATGAATGTAAGTTAAGGAGAACAATTAGTTTGGGTAGGAAGTTATTTCTGATTCTAATATAACACCATCTGCCAAGTAATGGAGCCTAGTAAGAAAATTGTAACTATTATTGAGGTTCCAGATTTTTTAGTGTAGTTGCTGGTAAGCACATAATATTTGATTCCATTGTTTATGCATTTTATGTATCTTACACATAGATGTATTTTTTGAATAAAGACATTAGCAGCAAATTTAAAAAATAAGTTCAAAAAAAGTTTAAGCTTGTTTGGAATTTGGATTCCCTTTAAATTCCACAAAATAATTATAATATTCATATCAGAATATTGACATTATTTAACAAAGATTTGTTTAAAAATAAGGGAAATGTGTTCTATATGCTAAACTGTAGCATTATAAAATTATTGGTTGGCCTGAAGTTGAAATGAAATTATTTAGGAGAGAGTTCTGTAAAATACAGGCCGGGCTATTTTAACTTCCCATTCACCTAACTCTACTGCTCCTGATGTGATGAGTGGAAACACATTTATAATAAAAGGTACAAATAGAAGAATCAGCCAGTAGTAACATTTTCTTATAACCATGAGAATGTTTCTATGTTAGTAACAAATTTTAATAAATACCTTTTAGATATATATAAGATGTCAGCCCCACACAGGCAAATCTCTCTAATAGCTCTAACATAAAAGTAACCATTTACTGGTATTTATCCATGGCAATTTAGTACAAATCAACTCTATTTTTTCTTTTAATATTATTTCACATTATAGTGAAAAAGAAAAGTATCAAACAAGTTATGGTCTCTTAGGTACTTAAACCTCGATGCAATTGAAAGTTGTTATATAATATACAGAAATGCAAGCCAAATTTCTGTTTTAAACAAGATTATGTAGTTCTCCTATAAAGAACAAAAATGTTTGAAAGCATAATATCATGCTTTGTATAGCATGCACATATTGAGACCAAACCTTAAGTTCACTTATATAGTACTGCATTCCAGTAGTTTTGTATTATAATATAATAAGCTATACTGAAAATAAAATGTTCACAAATAAGCAATAAGGAAGCAAGTTCCATGTGGCTGGCAAGACCAAGGTAGAAAGTCAAAAAACATTTCCTGTGTCACTGGGTAAATAAAGACCAAATACGGTTGTCTGCCTTCATCTAATTTTGTAAGGGTCCCATTTGTTTGGAAATAGCAAGGAAAAAAAACTCCAACAAATGTAATCTTGAGGAGCCAGAGCATCAGATGGATTTATATGCCCATTAGTTCATCTGGAATGTAGTTAAAAAGTTTTTGAAATATAAATTTAGCCTCCTCTACTGAGTCTAGCTGATATTTAGTGCCGTGGTATGTAAATACATGTGATTTGCATTAGAAAATGTATATTGTTGGTAAAAAAGTAAGAGCAAAAAGGAGTTAGTTTTTCTTTTATCAGTTCATACTGATAAGGAAGGTCTTGACAGCTTTAAGAATTAGATTTGCAACTTCCCAATTAAGAAATTGAGCAAAGACTTGCCTGTAAGAATCAGTCTTTGGCATGCAAAGAGCACAATAGGCGTGTTTAATAATTATGGATTCAGCTCCCGGGTTGCCAGGTAAAGTAGTTAAGATTTCTTTGGTCATAGTAGTTAAGTCCACTGTATCCCAAAAATAGTCAGCAATTGTGTTGACTTCAATCTTCTAAGTCAAGTATTTTTTCTTTCAGTAAAGGCAAATCATTGTTTAGCTATAGTAGGTATTTCTGTCTTGAGAACAGTTTGTCTACAAAGTCTGAGATTCTAATTTCAAAGGAGTAAAGTCATAGTTTGTATTCATTTAAACTAGTGTTCATAGTTGGCTCTAGCCAGCTGAATTGCTTGATGTGCATTTCAAGATCATTCATCACAAAGCATTATTTCAGTTGTGTCTTAGATAATGTTTGGCCTTTGTCTTCTTTTGCATTACTTTTGAATCTTTTGTTGGTTGTGCCTTTTTCAGGAGTTCTTATAAAAGATTTTTGTTTTAGAAGTTGAAGTTTCCATTAAATAACTATCTTGTTGCTACATTTCTGTAATATATTTAGAAAATTAGATAAAGTGACGTTGAATGATGAGGGTAGTTGATTGAGTTGTTTTAGTGTCCAGGTCGAGAAGTAACAGATAAATCCAGTTTTTCAAACACCCAGAGTAGATCCAACTGTCTCCTGTCAGTGTAAGGTAGGTTTATTGATTAGCTTGAAGAGTTGGTTTGACCAAAAAAGAGGGATTTGCATGGTTTAGTAGTATTTGAGTTGGTAGTTTGGTGAGTCAACTAATTTTAATAGCGTATAATTGGAGATTAGAGTAGATCAACATTTTTAGGAGTCAGAACAGTGCAGAGATATGTACTGACTCCATGATGACCACTTTGAAATTTCTCAAATTTGTGTTATTTAAAACATAAAGAAATATATGTCAAAATAGTGTGATAGCCACCTCTGCGGTGAACACTCTCAGCCAGATAACAATGAAATAATCAGCAAAACTAGAAATGGCTGAAAGTGAAGCAGAACGTAAATACCAAAAATGTAGTGATGTCCAAACTCCAATACACCACTAAAACACTCGTTGAACTCCAATTATGAACACTGAAATGATGAGTAAATTGAGATTTTATTAGACAAGCGCTTTCACTATGAATAGCTTCCTCAGGTCTTTTCAATACAAATACATTTAAATTTATTACCACATTTATAGTCCTGAGATTCAATTAAAAGTTCATCTGATTACATATTTAAAAGGGAAACATTTGTTATTTAAAAACATGTCAAAATATCTACAATAAAAATATAGCAACTGTATGTACAAGGATTGTATAAGTAAAAGCCATGTGTATAGATCAAAAACATATATATACATTAAAAATCATATATATATATATATATATATATATATGTAAAAATAGTAAATATGTGTGTTAAAAAATATGTATATAAAAAATATATATATATGTGTACATATAGTCAATTAATGTATATCCTGCATGAATTTAATATAAGGCAACCATATGTATGTAAATCAATACAGTACGACATGTACATATTTGTATGTATAAAAGGCTCTATCATTGCTCAGGTATCAAATAATAGATAAATATTCATCATGTGTGATCCTCTAAAACCTGTATGCATTAACATGTAAATACAAAAATGACTAAGCATATAAATAGATATATATGTAATAAATAGCTAAATATATGAATGAATGTATCTGTAATGAATACTAAAAAACATTTCTATAAGGCTAAACAAAATTTTGCATGGTGGAGTTATCTGCATGTAGGTTATAAAATATATACATATAAAACTCACATAAAACAAATATATAAATGTATAAATATATATCTTCTTACATACTGTCTAACATAGAATGAACATATACTTTCTGACATAATACAGAAATGAGGAACATGATTGTATATATGAAAACACATGAATAAACCTAACAATGGCCCTCCTATTTATGTGGACATCTCACTTAATTTTCCTTCTCTTTCTTAACTTGGGTTTAATAGATACTCTCTCATTCAAGCCTGTCCCACTATCTGCCCTTAGGCGTATAATCCAATCATTTTCCCTGTCCTCGGTGTGATTTCTAATATCTCCTCCTCTCCTATTCGTTGGTATAACTTCCAGTACTCTAAAGAGAAAGGTATGTGATGGATCATTGTCCTCCATGTGTTTGGCCAGAGCATTGTTCGGACACCCTTTCCTAATGTTGTAAATGTGTTCTCTAATATGATCTCTAAATTTGCGATTAGTTTTGCCTACATAAAAACACGTACATACTTGACATACTGCAAGGTATACTATATTACAAGTCATGCAGTTAGCTACAGTATTGGTCCTAAAAACTTTCCCTGTATCAGGATGTAAAAAAGATGAGTTAGTATCTATATACATGCAGAAATTGCATTTGCCACATGGCTCTGTATTACCTAAACCTGTATTGATGTTACTGCCTTTAGTGTCACATAGCATCCTCTTAAGGTTCTTTCTGTTCCTGTACTGAAATTTCGGAGTATCACCTACAATATCCTTAATGTCATCATTTATTTGGAAAATGGTCCAAAATTTACCAATAATATCCCTGACTCTATGACAATCAGAAGTAAAAGAAGTCGTAAATTTCACAACGGATGCATTATACACATTACCAGTATTTTCACCTGAACCTTCATCTGGTCCAAAATATGGTGTTGCAATGGTACATCGTAGGTTGGGCAGGTCTTGCAAGCTCTTGTCTACTTCATATCTATCATAACCTCTCTTTAGTAGCCTGTCTTTCAAATTATCAAGTTCATTACCAAAACCTTCATTTGTGGGATTAAGCCTAGAGGCCCTTATTCCCTGTCCTCTTATGATGTTTCTAAACACAAAAGAAGGGTGCATGCTTGACCTCATTAGCAGAGAGTTACTATAGCAAGCCTTTCGGAATATACCAGTGTTTATCAGCCCATTGGGCAGTCTTTCAATGTATAAATCCAAAAACTCAATCTTATTCTTTGAATAATTCAGGCTGAATGTGAGGAAGTTAGTTAGAGTGTTCATGGTTCTTAAAAACGAATCTAATTGCTCCACCGTTCCCTTCCATAAAATAAAAACATCATCAACAAAACGTCGAATGAACAATACCTGTTCCATAAAGGGTTCTGTCCTAAATAGGACACTTTCCTCCCACTGCGCCAAAAACATGTTCACGTAGCTATTGGCGCATGGTGTACCCATTGCAACACCATCGACCTGTTTATATGTAACATCATCGAACATAAAAATATTGTTGTCCAATACCAATTTAAGAAAATGTAATATTAAATCTATTTTCATTGTACTGTAATTGCTGTGCTCTTTCAAATAGTCAGAGATAAATGTCAAACCTAGCTCATTCGGTATAACTGTAAATAGTGACTGAATATCAAGAGTAACAAATATATAAGACTCCAGCTCAGTCTGATTTCCAATGCATTCATAGAGATCAAGTAAAAACTGTTTGGAGTCTCTAAGTACATATTTATTGTCATTTAATATAGGTCTAAGATTCTTCTCTATATATACAGAAAGGTGTTCAGTGATCCAACCACGCCCTGAGACTATAGGTCTCATGGGAGGGTCAACTAAATTCTTATGAATGTTCGGTAGTCCGTGCATGATTGGTATCAAAGGTTCTTTAATAAATAAATATCCAAATAGATCTTCATCTATCAATTTATTTAAATGAAGGTCTTGTAATGTATTTCTAATATACCTTGTGATGTTTGTTATAGTGTTAGTTTCAACGACTTCATAAAACCTGTCATTTAACATGCCCTTCATAGCTGTATAGTAATGGTCAATGTCCATAACCACCACTCGCCCTCCCTTGTCTGCTGGTCTAACTACGATCGTGTTATCAACCTGCAGACTCTTCAAACTCAATCTCTCACCATGAGTAAGGTTATCGACAAAATGATGTTTCTTATCTCTTCTTTCATTATAATACTTATGCAATTCTTCTTCAGTAAGTCGCTGGTATGTTTCTATGACTGGGTGGTTAACTTGGACAAAGTCACTAAGTTTCTTGAACACAAATTTTCTGTCTGTGTGTGATGTGGAATTGGTGTCTTTAAAAAGTAACTTCAACATGACATTTCTACAAAATAGTTTCAGGTCTGTTATAGTTTCTGTAATTGTACTATTACTTTTAGGTATGAAGTTCATTCCCTTATTTAGTAGAGTAATGTCATTATCAGTTAATATTCTGTTGGAAAGATTGAATACTGACTTATTGTTCATTTTTTCCACATTTTCCTCAACGTTTGACTCTGTGGGAACTCTTCCGAGTATTTCCTTTTCTGGCGTCCACGACTCATAGAGCGCGTACGTCTGTGACCCTTCTCCATACGTACAGGGAGGGGAAAAGAAACATTCAAGGCTGTCTCAGGGCCAGTCATTATCTGAGTGCCTTGTGTTTTCCTTCTAACCACTGCTCCACCATTATCATTGTCAGCAACAGATTTATTTCTAATCACCTGAACTGTCGGATATAAATTCATTTCTTCCTGCAAACTAGGATGTATGATGTGAATTACATCATTAGAATCATTAGAATTATTGTTAGTTGGTTCCATGATTTCATCATGTGCTATAATAGTGTCATCTACCTTTCCTTTTCTAACTAGTGATGCAGTACAACTTTGTGTAATAGTCTCAGTATGTAAATCATTGCCATCAACTTTTGATGAAACTACCTCACTCACAGTGGGTTGAATACCTTTAGTGCCTCTACTCGGGCTAATTAATTCAGTAACACCATTCTTGTCTATAGTACTCCTAGGTTTATTTGTATTAATATTCATGTCACTCTTATTTCTATCAAGGCCAGGTATATCTGTATTATCAGAAGTCTGACTACCATTATTCCCACTGCTGGTATTGTGTACTCTTACTCTTGTTGTAATAGCATTACTGTGCACTCTAACACCAGTATCATTCGTCTTATTCATAGAATTCATATTTCTATTCTTATTATAGCTAGTATTCACATTGCCGGTATTATATACTGTTGTACCGGATATGTTCACATTGGCCGATACAGATTGAACATTCATAGCATTATCAGTATTATGCATCATAGCACCAGTATCATGAGCATGATTACTACTATTGTTATTATTATTATATCTGGGCCAAGTGAACACGTGGCCTAATTTGAAGTCATTTAAATCTCTGCTGATTTTATGTCTCTTCTGTTGTATCAGCTTTCTTTCTAGTGCTGACACACTGTCTAAAACATTTTCAAAAAGCGAAGATACAATACCTTCTGTAAATTCATCACATATAGTTAAGTACTTGGTATTAATATCCGAGACCAACGCTTCCTCTTCTGGTACAAAGAAATTTATAAGTAACTCCAAATACCTCCGACTGGCTTCAATATTAAGTTTTTGCCAAGCCGATAGAAGTTCAGGGTAATCACGCCCTTGGCTAGGCATATTGAAGATGCGCAACCCTCGTGGTATGATGTTCATATCTAGGCAATAGCGCAAATGCATGCGTTGTACTTGCAATCTTTTAAGTTTGTGAAAGCTCCGTTCCATGCCTTCTAAAAGCTGGTGTAGCCGTTCCATGTTCGTCGTCTCTAAGGTGATGTCATCTCTGGGCGTCAATGCGTCAAGGCGCCAAGCCGAAACTGCTGTGCAGTCCAGATACTGTTTAAATCGGCGATGCAGTAATTCGTTCCTCTGGTGTTCGCCACGAGGAATATAATCCAGCTCTATGTTGGCCATTCTTACAGCGTTCAAACGCAAACGGAAAGTCAGTAACTGAAAATTGCTGTCTGCTCCGTGAGGTGGTTAAAAGTAAAATACAATAAATGTCAAAATAGTGTGATAGCCACCTCTGCGGTGAACACTCTCAGCCAGATGACAATGAAATAATCAGCAAAACTAGAAATGGCTGAAAGCAAAGCAGAACGTAAATACCAAAAATGTAGTGATGTCCAAACTCCAATACACCACTAAAACACTCGTTGAACTCCAATTATGAACACTGAAATGATGAGTAAATAGAGATTTTATTAGACAAGTGCTTTCGCTATGAATAGCTTCCTCAGGTCTTTTCAATACAAATACATTTAAATTTATTACCACATTTATAGTCCTGAGATTCAATTAAAAGTTCATCTCATTACATATTTAAAAGGGAAACATTTGTTATTTAAAAACATGTCAAAATATCTACAATAAAAATATAGCAACTGTATGTACAAGGCTTGTATAAGTAAAAGCCATGTGTATAGATCAAAAACATATATATGCATTAAAAATCATATATATATATATATATATATATATATATATATATATATATATATATGTAAAAATAGTAAATATGTGTGTTAAAAAATATGTATATAAAAAATATATATATGTGTACATATAGTCAATTCATGTATATCCTGCATGAATTTAATATAAGGCAACCATATGTATGTAAATCAATACAGTACGACATGTACATATTTGTATGTATAAAAGGCTCTATCATTGCTCAGGTATCAAATAATGTATATACGCACAGGGAAGGGAAAGGAGGAAATAACAGTCATTTGAATAGAAAACCTATTCCAATATCATATTCCTTGTCTGTATACTGACCTAATGGGTTGACCAGTATATTTGCTCCCATCATCTTACCCCTTCTGTCACTTGTCTTAAATATTTGTTTACTCATATTGGTAAACATCCTTTCAAATACTAACTGTTCAAATATTAGATGCTAAAACTATAAATAATAGGCTCCCTGTTGCATTAAGTAAAATGTATTCATAAGTTCCTCTGGCCATATAACTGTGAACAGTGTGGATATTTGAAAATGTATTGCACATGCAATATATATTTATTTAGAAAACATTATATACCTCATTCATAACTCATTTATTTTATGCAGCAATTTATTATGCAAAATGCTGTCTAATAAATCTCCCTGGATATTTTCTTTTCTACCTTAATCTATCTGCATTACTTTGGAATAAGTATGTAAGTAAAGCTGTAACAAATGAAAGTTAAACACAAAGGCACAAATAGTTCAAAATTATCCAATTCGGATGAAAAAATAATCCATTTTGAAAGACTTAAACTAGACTTCAAGTAGAAAACTAAAATCTTTTCTGTTAGACTCAATGGTTATGTAAGGAAAATCATACAGGATATATTATTTGGCAACCATATCAGATAATCTGCTTTTAGGCACATTTATTCCTTACTGGCTTGCTTATTTATTTATTTATTGATTGAGTGATTGACATTTGATTACTGGAAAAATTTGACTGAGTAGGTGCCAGTTTTCAGCAGGTCCCCATTAATTCATCAAACAACCACATTGTCAAATGGCATTTCATTGAAAATGCTATTCGTCAAACCATTATGAATGAGATCGCATTATGGTAGATATCATGAAATTTGCCTTTTCCCAATGTAATATTATCTGGGAGTTGGTATATATAATTAGCAGGGTATGTGGGTGGTTGATAAACGGCATTTCCAATGAAATACCATTCGATGAGATCATTCAATTAATTAATATAGACCCATTTTCAGTGGATGCCCAGGGAGAAAACTTCCAAATTATTACAATAACATTTAAAATACTATAATTTTACCGTCTTCAAAAATAAGATTAAAACAGCTACAGTTTAAAAGATTTAAATCAAATTAGACATAATGTAACAACATTGGTTAAGAATAGATAATAACTTATATGACAATGGTTTAATATTAGATAAATTTTAGCTAGTGTAGGGAAATTAAATGTAATTTAGTATAATACAAACAGGAATTGCAATATGAAGTGAGGGAAAACAGGGTTATGGCATATTAGACAGAGAGTCATGGGAGAAATTGATTGAAGTAAGGAAGTGAGTGAAGAAGGGGGAGTAAGGAGGTATAAGATATGAAGAGGTCCTTGTTAATATTTAGGGATATAGTTTATCCTGCATTTGAGCAAGAACTGAGCCAACTTTTGGCTAGGAAGTCTTTCAGAATGGTTTTAAAGGATTGAAGGGAAGGTATTAGCAAGTTGAAAGAAATGCAAAAAGAAAAAGTCAAAAGAAAGAAAAAAAGAAAGACTTAGAAAGTCAAAACTGTTGTCTGACCTGTTATGCAGGCCAGGACTTCAAATATTGGCTTTATAGGCATGTATCAGGGTATGTAGTGCTGAGAAACACTGCCTGTAGTTATAAGAAGTGGTTGAGTTGCCCTACCCTCCAGCCACAAAAAAGAAAATTACAATGCATACTGGGTACAGTTTGGCAAGCTATAATAGCAAGCTATAACAAAGAATGAATATTCCTTAAAGACATAACTAATTCCTCAGTATAGTCATGAGTAAGCACAATTACATGATATAGTGTAAGTTTTGAGGCTTATATGAAAGTATCAATTTCTCTTTATAATAATATTCCATAAGGGTATATTTTTTAAAAAAACAATAATATCTTTAAAAAAGACTGCCATGTAGAACAGGCATTTGCACAGTTGGAAATCTAAGATGAGATTCCAAGAAGTTGTAAGGTATATTGAGTCTATGTAAGGATGCATAAAGTTTCTAATGAAGTTGCATGAAGACAACACCATCCTAAAAATTCCCTGTCCCAAACCCTAACAGTCATTTTCATCATTAGTGACATCCCATGAACTATGTCCTTTTACAATGCATCTCATGGCTATACTCCAATTTCTTAGGAGCAGTCTAATCATATCATACATAGAGTGCTCTACTTCCATCAGCTCATTATAGCCTTCAGAATTCTCTCCCTTCCAGATATGTACATTTTCCACATTATCTTTCAGAAGTCAGGTTGTGCAGGTAATTTCTTCCCAGTGCATTCTTAATCTATTCTGTATCTATTGAATGCCTCCAATTTATTTTGACATTTCAAGTTGTCCATTACATTGACCATCTCCCTAACCCTGTTTTGGGCATCTTCATACAAAACGATATCCTTCTTTATGATTGGCCTCCAAAATAAGATGCCTTGTTATAGATGGATCCCAACATAAACAATGAAGACCACTAAAATCACATACAAGTTCCTGGAATCTATGCATATCACTGTGCAAAAATGTAGACGGATATAGCCAACAATCTAAAATAATGTAGCCTCCAAAATGTAGATCTGTAGCTGGCTGGCAAGTTACTGCTGTATATCAGAAGTTACTTTCTCCTTCATAAGATTCATGCTTTGCAGCTCTTTATCTCTTTCCTTAGTCGATAACTCACCACCAGAGCATCCTATTTCCATTTTATAAACAATTTTGTTGCAGGCTTAAAGCCTGGTTGAAATCAAGTTGGATAATATCCACTGTATATATCTAGCAAATCTTTACTGTATCCTATTTCTAGTACTAGATCAGTTTGTACTAATAAAACCTCTATTCACTCAAAACATACTTGCAACTATTCACTGGACCAGTGACTTTCAAGATGCAGTTCTCCTTTTATGATCTTATCACTTACTTTTAGCATGGATAATAAAATTTATGACCAGTAGGTGTTTCATTGCTTTACTGACTCTGAACATTACACTGCAGTATCACCATAGTTAATATCTTGCTTGTTTTTGTATTTGCAACATCAGAGTAAAAATGTAGATAGCTCTATGATCTACTCACTAGATTTTTTTCAGCTAAGTCATCTTTATTTCAGTGACTGATGCTGGATGTTGACCACTGATCAATAAGTGAAAATAAGGTATTTCTAATGTTTAGCCATAGTCTTCTAACCAAATGGATAACCACCTCTCATATCACTATTGCCATTGAAGATACAGCTATCAGAGTGTTTAGACAATCCCCCAGACTTTTCAGTTGTAACCAATGCAAAACATTATTCTCTTTGACACTTATGGATTAAATGATCAAATCTTGAATTTTTTGTAAAGTTTGCAAGATTTTCCATGCCAAGGAACAGTGGGTATATTGTGAATTATACAATATGATCTAATTACTATTCAAAATCTGTACATTGATTGGATAGAGCAACATGCGTATCTATCAACCAGTCTCAACTGGATCAAGTCCATCTATGACAGCCGCATACTGTATTAAAGGACAACCCAAGCCACTTCTCACTTCTATCATATATTTGCATCTTTCCATTTTGTTTCTTTTTATATTGAGATTAGCCACCAATGACTAATCATAATGGCAGAATAAGAGGGGGAAGACACAAGCACATGATAAAGAGAGTTTCAAGATTTTAGTAGTTTGTGCAAGTTGATGTCTGCATTTTCACTGTTATAATATGGGCATGTACATGTCATACATATGTGTAGTACATAAGTCAGGTGTCCACTATCTAGGTCAAGGCATGGAAGGAAACTAAAGTCCCATCATCCAATTAAATGATTTCAAAGAGATAAGTAATTTATTTCTTAAATAATGACATTGTATAATTGTAATGCGGGACTTAACCTCAGCTGGTTTTGTTTGATCACTTGAAACTCACTGCCATGATCTTTTTTTAATCAACTATTGGTAAATTCTGCATTCTGGAGAATCTAAAGAAAAACAACCTTTAAAGATGTCCAACACTTGATTTAATGACATTAATTTAAGAAATACAAACAGCTTTTTTTCAAGAATTTATATAATTAAATTTGATATTAGACATTATCAAATGTTGTTTTTCTTTGGATTCCCTGTCTTGCTTCCTACTGAGAGAAATTGTTTTCTGCATTTAGGATATTGAATTCTGCATTGCTCACATGCATTTATGGATTGTAAAATTATTTACTTCATCAAGATTAGAAGAAATAAAGAAAGAAACTGCATTTTTTCCCACCATGGGATTTTGGTATGTTAAAAGTATGAAGCTTAAATTACGTCAACCAGAATACTCCATAGTGTCAGTGTAGAACACAAGACTTTTATCTTATCATAGGAGATGGCAGATTTCCTTTTGTAATGCATATCACATGATGTTGCTCTTGTAACTACCATCTCTTTTTCAGCCCTGGACAGAAGTACAACCTCCTCAACATCTGAGGAGACCTCAAGAGCCCTTTACACTGCTTTGAAGATGAATGGAAGCAATTAAGCCAGATAATTCCACTTAACAGATGCAATGATCAATTGGAAAAATAACCACAATAGAAATGCACCATCTAAACTGAATTTGATGGATTTAGTTAAATCTGCTAGAATTGTGTGAGGAATGTTTATTATTCCTACCTATATTTAGTGGTACCAATGTAGGTATTACACTATGGAATCCCTGTTTCCATCCTCATGGAAACAATCTTGTATCCTGCCACTAGACAAGGGTGACCCATCTACTAAACTTTCTAATTTCAGACCCATTGACATACTCTTTGTGTTGTCTAAGATACCTGATAAATGCATCCACTCACAGCTAACTTTTAAATAACAACCACCTGTTTCAATACCAACGTAGATTTCACCTGTCACTCAGCACTAACTCTGCTCTTCTATCTTTCCTTATCACCACTTCCATATACAGAAAAGACAATTGCCTTGTCTCATCCATCTTCCTTGACTTATCAGAAATGTTGATGTAGTTTCTCACTTCAAACTACTCTGCCAGTTTTCACCCCTTGGCCTATATCCTTGAGCACTAGAATGTTTTTATTCATTCATTGTTAATAATACTGAAACTGTCCAAATCCATCTTTCTTCCTATACCAGTAGAAGCCCTTCAGGGATATTTGTCCCCATGATTTCCATTGTAGTCCTTAACAGCCATCCCCATGCCTCACCTGAATCAACCCTTAGGCAGTGCGCTGACAGTTCAACCAGTATCTGTACAGCCAAAACAATCCCTGAACTTCAGAATATCATCAAGCTCTCCATCTCCAGTGAAGCCTAGATCACTGCCAAATCCTAAAGAAAGTAATCACATGCTATTCACCATCAATTTGAACTCCAATGTAAAAAAAAGAACTTCACTCTTCTTTTGTCTGATAATACTGCCATTTAATCTGTTTCCAACACAAAACTCATTGTTGTTGCCATTGATGACAATCCAAAAGTTGACCTCCTTATCTACCAGGTAATTAAGAAAAGGAATCATTAACTTGACCTGCTATACAGGGCTGAATCCTATGTAAAAGATTGCTCCTAAATTCACAGCAAATAGGCTTGGATACTCTAATTATCTCAACTGCTGTCAATGGAAAATAACACATAAAATTGTACACTTCCCAGAAGGCTGCATATCCACTAAGAATTTTCTTCAATGATATACTCCCAGAGGAAAGTTCTGTTCCTCAGATAAATTTATGACCCATATTACTCCCTACTTTCTATAACTCATACTGTGTCTGCCTTTACTCTATGTTGCTAAAATCTGGAACTCTCCATCTACCTCCATCTGATACATCAGCAAACCCAACCTATTCTTTCCTCACTAAAATCATATTTCAGTTATACTTTACTTTATTTTATTTTTACATTTGTTAACCGGGTTAGTCCAACTGGAACCAGACAGCCCTTTTGCAGTGGAGACCCAAGGAGAAAAGCTCCAGGAAAGTAAATAAAAAATAAGAAAAACCTAACAATTCAAGTTGTAAGATACTTAGCACAAAAACAGAGAGAAATATACAATACAAATATGTAAAAGGCAAAAGTACAGTATTTTGAGAATGCAGGAACAATATGTTTGAGAAATTTGGTTATCATTAAGTTATTTACAAGGAATGCAGCAATGCCTAAAATAAAAAAAAAATTCAGAGTAGCATCATGGCATAGTATAACAAAGATGCATTTAATAGCATAGGTACTAACTGTGGAAAGAGTAATATATGTAAACAGTTTAGGTAGATATGTTAATTGAGAGAAGAGAAAGATTCATTAGGTAATTTCCTGACAAGTACAAATTCATGCATATTGGAAATGAAATTTTAATTGCTTTTTGAATTCACTGCTTTTGGTAGTGGAGCAAAGGGACAATGGAAGTTTGTTCCATGAATATGCAATTGAATGACTGTAATGTATTTTTCCAATATTTTTGTTCAGCTTGGTCACCTTCAGAAGGTTTTGTTGTGTGCTTTTGAGGTCACAGTTGGGTGTGTAAGGTGTAATTATGGATGTAGGGGCAGGGCAGGAGTTGGGGCTATTTAGGATGCTGTGTGTAATTTGTAGTTGTGATATTTGAAGCATGTGGGGGAGCTCAGGCCATCTTAAGCTTTTCAGGGATATGCAATGATGGGATTTGTAGCTATTACTGATTGTGAATCTGGATATCTTGTTATAGGCAGTCTCTAGTTTGGTTAAGAGATTATTTTGGAGGTAAGAAAGTAAGTACGGGAGCAGTACACAGCAGGGAGGGTAGAATAAATGTTTGAGCCAGTATAGGTCTAGATTTGTTAGGTATATATTTGTTGCTGCAGTATAGAAGACCTAGTTTTTGATTGGACTTTTTGATACAGCTTTTAAGATATGTAGGTCGAATTTTAATTTGTTGTCTATAGTAACGCCAAGCAATTTGATGTTTGAATCAGTGGTGATAATTGTATTATATAAGGATGAGATGGTGAAATTGGAAGCTTGCTCTTTTTGGGGCTGAGTAGCAGGTTGTTTTCAGTTAGTCATTGTTCTAATAGGTGCAGCGATTGTTGAGTGACAGTGTGGAGATTTTGTATATTGTCAGAGGTGTTAATAATTGTGGAGTCGTCGGCGTACTGTACTAAAGTAGAATGGGGACATGAGACATGGAAGTTATTTGTAAATATATTAAAAAGTAGGGGGCCCAGGATAGAACCCTGGGGAGGCCCAGTCTTAGCAAGACAGAAAGGGGAGAAAGATGTTTGCCATCTGATGGACTGATATCAGTTTGAGAGCTAGCTGTTAAACCAGGAGGTAGTGGAGGTAGAGAGTTGTAGGTTGGAAAGTTAGAAGGATGGGATGGAAAACAGTATCAAATGCTTTGGATAGGTCAAGGAATAGAGTTGATACAAGTTTATTATTATCTCTGGCTTTGGAAATGTTGTGTGTGAAAGATAGGATGGCAGTGGTAGTGCGGTGCGAGGGTCAGAAACCATGCTGTGTGGGTGTAATTAGGTTTTCCCATAAGAGGTGGCTTAGTATTTGTCTATGTATACTTTTTCCCAGTATTTTGAATAAGGGGGCTATTATGGCAATAGGCCTGTAATTTGAGGGTTCTGTAGAATTCCCTCCCTTGTGGAGGAGTACTATGAAGAACATTTTCCCAGATATCGGGTACTGTATTTTCTTGGATGGCTCT
This sequence comes from Protopterus annectens, assembly GCF_019279795.1. NCBI lineage: Eukaryota > Metazoa > Chordata > Ceratodontiformes > Protopteridae > Protopterus > Protopterus annectens. The sequence goes on along the minus strand of NC_056742.1, from coordinate 428,352,102 downwards.
ATTGATAAGTATCAATACAGGGTATGCTATGGATTGGGCTGCATGTTTGAAAAGTAATGGAGGGAGTTTGCCTGCTGATGGGGAACAAGGTTTGAGTTTAAGAAGTGATCTGATGAAGGACATCGCTATGGGTGCTAGGGAGAATGAGGGAAGAGATGAGGTGGGAGGTGGAGTCTTAATAACAAGAGTTCTGGTTTAGTAAGCTTTTCTATTGTTTCAATGAAAATGTTGTTAAGTAGGGTTGCAGTTTCATTAGAAGGATTGTTAGGGAAGGGGTTTAGTGAAGAAGGGTTCCCTGGAGATAGTAATTTGTTTATTGAGTGCCAGAATTTCTTCAGGTTGGAATGTGGGTTGCTTAGAGATTTTTGATACAAATATTTTTTGTCTAGTAGGACCTTTTATTTTTTTGTTTGGTTGCAAAGCTGTTTGTTCAGGTGGAAAGCTGAGTTTTTATTTTTTATTTTTTTTTCCATGTTCTCCAGGCACTGTCTCTCTTGTTCATAAGTGATCAAGTTGCCTGGTTTAGCCATGGTGCATAACTACATTTTAGCCTAATTTTAATACTGGGAGCCAGGGGATTAAGGGGTTCTAGGAATATATTGTTGAAACTTTGGAAAGGCTCATTAAGGTGAGCCAGTAAAACTGGACCAGACCAGCTTCCAAAAAACAATCAGAAAAACCAAGTTCAGTCATTTCCAGGTCAGTGTATCCCAGTATCTTCCTAATAACTAGAAATCTTGTGTTACTAATCTAGTGCAGTGTGATGAAAAGGACCACCATTTCAATAGGGAAAACATTACCAGTATGGGCTGCACGTACATAGGTAAACATTTTCCAAGAGAAAGAAAGTGGATTTAAGTAATTGACCTAGGAGTACGATGGGGGGGGGGCAGTAGTCTAAACACTTACAGTAAAAGGCTAGAGCAAAATGTCTTCAGTTTAGAGGATAGATTAAATACAACTCTAGCATACACTAGTTTAGCTGAAAACACTTTAGAGTTGCACCAATGCAGGGTCTCACAGTGCAGGGCAACCAGACAGCCTTTGGTTTATTGGAGGCTGGCCAGACACAGGACAAAACTTTGTCTGAGGGGAACATAAGTGACTTGCATCTGCCTCTGTACCTCTAACCCTGAATAAATCTCCCCTGACAGCATCCACACCCTCTAAATTATCTTTCTCTGTGTAGTCAATTAAGACTTTTTCTTTATAGATATACCTGCTATACCCATAGATAATTCCTCACACTATACTATACCCCGTACTTATCCTCCCTTTGATTCAGCTTAATATATATCTCTTTTTACAAACCTCATCAATCATAAAATGCTGTATTACTTTCTAGAAGGTTATATGTTCTACTGCAATTGTTGTCTTCTGAATGCTTCTAGAATATGTAATGCTATATAGACATCTGCCTTAAGTATATTCTGTTATGTGCTAATACCTGTCTCTTGCAATTGCTACTATATTGCTTATTATTATGCAGTATTCCATTACATTCCTTACTTCATGAACAAGCATTATACAATGTTCTATTATGGCTATTTGTCTTACATGTATATATTTTTGAAACTATATTGTATGTATATTACGTTGCATAATGATTGTTACTTTTTAAGGCTTTTCTACCCAGGTGTCCACTGAAAAGTATCACCTAATCTATTCAGACCTACCCAGTAAACAAATAAATAGCATGTGTACTTCCAGGTCAAATTCCCCCCTTTGCTTCCTACTTCTACTTTCTTCAGTTAAATTCTTTTGTTATTCCCTATTTCACTATGTTGTCTACACTCCCAGGTGACTAGTGAGTTCATTCATATCACTGAACGTTGTCACAGACACACTGGGTAAAACTGGGTAGCAATTTCTTTAATGGTTTGTTAACCTGTTGTATAATGGTAGCCCAAATCAAGATTGTTTTAGCAAATTTGTTTTGGGTGCTGTCTATTTTTTGCACATTTCATTGCTAATAATCTAGGAATGCCTGACATACTTGGCAATCTTGTGGGAACTGTAGAAAATGGGGGGTTTACTAGTACTTTTGCAGTTTCATTAATCCATTGCCGATAGCTGATTCCCTTTCTGGTGACTTTCTCTATTATAGCATTCCTTTTATTTTATTTTGCTTTATTGTAGTTACTGACAATAATAATGATTAACATCTACCTTTACTCACTTGATGGAGGTACTTCAATATTGAAGTTTGCTTGGGAACCATGTTTAATAGGCAGTTACAGCAAATGATTACCCCAAATCCTTTTAGAGTTCTTTACTTGGATTACAAAAATGGGACAGGCAGCTTATAATTTTAGTGTACACATGTTTAATTCTCCACTTTCATCAACCAAAGATGACTTCCGAAATTTTTTCTCATCCCAGTGCATTTTTTGTAGTATTTGGTATTTTATGTTTCTATATTACTACGCATAACTTTTTTTTTTGCTTTGTAACTTTACTCGGATTGTTTTGAGGTGCAATCCTCTGACATCACACATGGGGCTTACTTGTGGGTTCCTTGCTCCCTTCAGCTAGTCAGTGAACTGCTTGCTCTGTACATTAGCATTCTGGGTAATGAGCCCTGAGCTACTGGTGAACTATGCAATTTGAAACTTGCATCCTGTGCAATGTGCCAAGAGTACTTTTATTATTCTTCATCTATATCCAAGTCTGTTTTAATACATATAATATTCCTTACTACTAATAATTTTCAAGCATTGCTATTGCATGGCTGCCTTAATTTTGGTGATCCAGATGAAACTATCACAGATTATTACAGGGCCTTCACAGAGATATGGGGATGGAATGAAATGTTTCCATGGTAATCATTTTCTGTTATTCAACTGCTTGTATATACTGGGGAAGTTATACAGGTAAAAAACAGACTCACTGGATGATTATTTTCCCATTTCTGATTCACTATACCTTTTGTAACATTTGTTCAGGAGCATCGTTTGTAATCAGAAGTGGAATTATATTGTGGCGTGGTCAAGATGCACTCAGAGTAACAGTACTTCTCTTCAGCTCTGCCTATTCCAATTTTCTCTGACAGGATTTTTAAATTATAACTATCAGAAATCTGTTTTTTTTTTATAAAAGGATACTTTATACCTTATACAAGGATAGTATAAAAAATCTGTCAAAAAACTTCAGAGATCTTCTGAACTACTCCAGTCAACAAGAAGAGCTTCAGCAAATCTTCTCACCAGGATACAACTTTGAAAAAGGAATTACAATATCTGTTACTTAACATTCAAGAACTAACTAGTAAAATAGATAAAATGGACCTGAAATTGAATAGTTTTAAGGAAAGCTGTACTAAACAAATGAACATTATACATAAAGATTTAAAACAACAGAAAGAACAGATTTCAGGAATGGAAACAGCCCTAAATGATATGGATTCTAGGCTCCAGGAAGGTGAGCATAATATTGAATTCCTTTTAAAGCAAAATACTCACCTTTTTTCTAAAATAGGTGATCTAGGAAACAGGTCACATGGTAATAATATTAGAATCTTTGGCTTGTCGAAAAAATAGAAGGCGATAGTATGGAAAAATTATTGTCTACATGGATACCTGAAATACTAGAATTGCCTGAGGCTCTTTCATATGGAATTGAAAGAACAGACAGATACTTAGTTTCATTAAAAAATAAAAAAGTAATTCTGCAAGATCTGTGACTGTAAAATTCCTTTCCTCACATGATAAGTAAATTGTCTTAAAGACAGCATGGGCAAAATCTCCAATTAAAATAAAAGATAATTTAGTTTGTTTTGATAATGACTATTCTCCTGTGGTAATTGCAAAAAGAAAAGGTTTCCTACCTTTGATAAGAGAACTTAAAAAAAAAAATCAAATAAAATCTCACCTGTTGTTTCCTGCAAGGCTTAAATTATTTTATCAAGATACATCTAAATTATTTGAAGATCTGGACAGTGCTCTTATTTTTGTTAAATCTAATAAACGTTTGGACAAAATAGAAGAAATGGATTGGGTCAATGCTAACTTGAAGAGATTAGCTGAAAATGAAAATTGGAAAACCCATGAGCATAAGAAGAAGCTAAGAAAATAAAAAAATCTGCTCTTATTTACTTCTATTCACAATGGGAATCCTATTTGTTTGTTCTAAACATACTAATGACCCATACGGTCGGGGAAATTGATAATCGGAACAACAGGTAAGATTTTACTACTGTTTATTATACTTTTTAATGATAGTCTTTGCTGTTTTTTTTATGCTTATTATGCAAATATTTAGTTGTTTCTTATTTTTGATAGGTATGGGTTGCTGTTTAAATTGAGTTATTATTGTAGTCTATTTGTTGCCATTTGTATTGAAGTACAGTTATATCTATAGGTTGCAACTTTGTTTGGATAAATATCTTCTTTAATAACATGTCTCAATGATTTGGTGCTTATATTTAGTTCAGTATTGTATTGATAGAGACAGTTTATATTGTCTTTAGAAGTTTCTATAGACATGATTTCAGTATATATATATATATATATATATATATATATATATATATATATATATATATATATAAAGTTATTTTTGAATATACTTTCTCTTATTGGCGTCCGAAGCTATTTTTAACATAAATTTTGTTTTTGGTAGTGTCTGGAGCTTATATAAAACATGGCATGTGGATAAAGATGATGTCCAGACAGAATTTGTGTTATGGGGTTGCTGTTGGTAATGTCCGGAATTGTGGTGGACTCAAAAGTTGCTATTGGAAATGTACGGAGTTGTTTGGTCATATGGGGCTGATGTTGCTGCTGCTATTGCTACCCTCTCCTTTTTGAATGTTTGCTTTTTCTTTTTTTTTTATTTAATTCTGGCTGATATGTGTCTTTTGCTGGTGTGTTGTGGTATTGCTCTGTTTCTCCATGGTTGAAACTGGGGTGTTTTGTATTTCACAGTGTTAGCCTCTGGTTTGAAGAGGCAGTTTGGAGTGGTTTGTGAGCTGCACAGTGGCTTCTGTGTTTGCTGTACATTCAGAGACCTTTTTTTCATCACCTACGAACTACTTCAACGGCTTGAGTTGCTTTAAAATTAAAGTGTCTCCTACTCATTTTTTTCCACTGAAAATGTGAAAGTTAACAGTTATTCAGCTTTGGCTCGAGACCTACTTCACAATTGATCTTTTAATATGGATATTCTCCCTTGAGTTACATCTAGATTGTTGCCATGGAAACCTTAAATCCCTATACCGGAAATAAAGTGTCAAAGGCTTCAGAACACTCAAATGCTTTAAAAGGAAGAAAAAAGAGAAAAACGCAATGGAGATTAGACACTGTTGCTATTAATGGGTGATGTGATATATTTACTTATATGCAAACAAAATTTGTTTAATAATTATAACCTGTAATTTATTTATTGGTTACTTGTGTATAATCGTACCACATTTGGAAGGAACTGATTTTTCTATGGTGGAGGGGTATCATCAGCCTGTTTTAGATACTGGTATTAGTTACTGAAGTCAGTAATTCTTAAGAAAATTGATGTTACTTCATACTGAAGTGCATAGAGTTGTGATTGTTTAATATTTGGGCAGAAAAATTGGTGCTTTTCTGTTGGACCCCTACTGCTTTGTGTTGGTTTGACTTTTGCTATTTGCACATAATATGATTAGACTAGATAATAGTATGCTTCAAACTGTTTGTGGTACTTTTCAGCTGGAAAAATCCAGACACTTTTCTCAGTTATTATGCTGCCTCTCAGTTTTGACTCCCTGCCATCTGGCAGACATTTCATTGCTTACACAGACGGTGCCACTGATTGGTGGGGGTTTAACGGAGGGGTACTGAAAATGTATAGTATCATTCAGACTTCTCTACATAGGTCGGTGGTAGCTCTTACTTTGAAAATGTCACAAATAATGTTACAGTCTGATCATTTGAAAGGCACAGTTTTTAGGAGGCATATTGAAATGATTTTTATATATGCAAACACAGGTGAAGAGTAAGTAATTATAAATAGGAGCTGCAATTCTGTGCCACATTCAATACAATTTCCAGTAAAAATACAGCTTAGTGGTCATGCCATTATTTCTCTGAAGATATGTGAAATTTGTTTATTCTCAAAGTACTACAGACTAAGGTTCTTTGCTGTAGTGATAGAAAGAAATTCACATGGGAAAATTTATAATTAGAGACTAACATTAAACGCACACAACTATTTTGAAGACAATTACAAGTATAATATGTTTAGAAATTCTCATGGTCCCAGAAAAATATCAGTTTAATGATACACTCTTGCCTAGATAGTTTCAGTATTTTTTGTTGACAAATGAATGGATTTGAAATGAGATGCTTCTGAAGTAGGAATTGTGGGTGTGATGATACATAAGTTCCAATTATTGTGACTGGTTTACATACGTATTTAATTGTCTGTTTAATTATTTTAATAAGCAGCAAAATAATACTTTCTCACAGCAACTTAATAGGTTTGATAACATTACTTGGGTCAGGTTGAGCATAGTTAAATAGAATGATGATGATTATACATTCAAAATCTAGACAATATTCTGTGACTAAAATAAATAAAGAAAAGAATAAGCACATTGAATTGGTGGTTTGAAATGGTCTAAGCAACACTGTCAATAAAATATTTATGTTATAGATGAAAACTAATTTATTCCTTATATTTTGAGCAATCAATTAGAAATAATGTTTTATTAACACCTCTCTTATTACAACATCTTTATTAATGCATAAATACAATTAAATACATTTGTTTAAGTTATTACAAATGAGAATAATCAATACCTTCACTAGTAGATCATTAATTATAACTTCTTCTTTTATTTCTTTAGAATATCATATTAATAAAATATGAGAGTTTTTAGAATATTAATTTACTTGTTTTTATGATTTAGTTATATATAATGTATCAATTCCTTACTTATATATGAAAAGTTATTATTTATAAATTGCTTTTCTATTTTATTTGCAATCATATCAACTATATGTTATGGTTATTTGTCTTCAATATCTAGATTCACAGTGAGACTAATAGAACTTAAATTCACTTCTAGGTTAGTCAATGTCATTTTTTCATGGATAAATAGTAACTACATAATCGAATAATGAAGATTGATATATGTATAAAATCTTCTTGGAGTTAACAGTTTTCTTGCCTTAAAGGTTATTGAAACAGGATGATTAATTTATGTTAATAGGAATTAATTAATACTACTATACTACAAAATGATTCTTTTTAAATACTGTATCATATTTGCATTTTGCATAATGTTTTTGTTATTAATTTAAAATTATTAGATGTTTTGATTTTCTATAGAAGATAAGACTGATCTACCATGACCGTGAATTTTCTCTTAGACAAATGCTGATCAGAGGTTGTTACTTGACGAGGGGTTAATCTGAGTGATTATATGTCACTTGGATTAGTATTATACTAGAGGAAGGTTATGGGGGGTTGATGTTACTAGTTTATGTTATAAAAGTTTGTTACAGTTTTTTTTACATTCTTCACAACACAAAGTAATACTATATTAATACACTCATATTTTTCATATCTATTACTATGTAATCAATCTAAACTTTTTCTTTGTATTCCTTTAATATTTAACTATTTGATATGTTTTTGGTCAAAATACACTTTTTTCACAAATTTTACTTTGTACGACTTCATTAAAGAGTTTTTATGTCAATGTTAATGGATTAAATAACTCAAATAAAAGGGGAAGTTTATTCAAATATCTTAAATTACACAAATCCCAATTAAAGTTTTTTAAAAGAAACTCATTTGAAATCAGAAGATATGTTTAGATTAGATGCTAAGCCTTATTCAACATTAATTAGTTCAAACATCTTCAGAAGAAAAGAGGGGTAGCAATTCTGTAGAATAATACTTTACCTTGCCTAAAGATTACAAATACATATAAAGATAATAAAGGAATGTTTTGTCTTGTCACAGTTGAATTTAATAAGAAAATGTATACTTTAGAGAATTTATATTGGATACCAGGAATAGGTATCAATACAGTAAAATAACATCTGGATCTCATAGTACAACATTCCAAGCGGTCCTTAATAATAGCAGAGGATTTTAATTGCATTTTAGATAATAAAGAATAAACATCTTTAAACAAAAGAAGGATTACAGCTTCAGCCAAATCATTAAAAGATTTTATAGAATCATATCATCTGAAAGATATTCATTCCTTTTCAGATTCTGATTCTTTAAACTATATTTTTTCTCTCATAGACAAAACACCTATTCAAAAATAGATAGAGTCTTATTTTCTAATGACTTATTAGGCTCTCTTGTCAACACCAAGATTATTTCTTGCTCAATAACAGACCATAATTCAATAATATTTGAAATTTCAGTTAATTCAAATTACAATACACAGATAAGAAGAATACCTGCTTATATCACAAAACTGAAATATTTTGAAGAATTCTTAAATTAGGAGACACATAATTTTATAGAACTAAATAATAATAATAACTCCTCAGAAATGTTTGTGTGAGATGCCCTAAAGGCTTTTTTATATAGGAGAATTTTAACTGGTATTGTATAAAAAGGAAAAGTTGGGATAAACAGTTATCAGAGATTCACTTAAATTAGATTCATTAAAATATAATCAAGAGTCAGATCTAAATAATAAAGATTAGAAAAATTAAATAAATTCTTTGAATAATAAATATATTGAAATCCTAAACCATAAAAACATGACTGTATTAGAGAAATATACATTTTTTTAAATTTTCCACAAATTCCAACCCATTAAATGCATTAGCTAACAAAACCAAAAGATTAAATAAAATTAATCATATAAATGAATTTTTTTCCCCTAAAAAGAAAAAAATGGTTTCAGATATGCAAAATATTCTCGCTGAATTCAGAGATTTTTTATTAATATTAATCAACAATCAAAAATAATAGATTCTAATCAAGAAATTAAAAAAACGTTAATAGATTTACTAAAAAAGACTAAAAATGAACAAGCTAATTCTATAATTAAATCTATTTCCTTTAAAGACATTCAAACCCAGATTAAAAGTTTTAAATTAAATAAACCCCAGAAAATAATGGAATAATCCCAGAAGTATATAAAATTTTACCAAATGATGCTATAAAATTACTTCATAAAGTATATAATTTATCCCAAAATAATAACTTAATTCCCCCCTCTTGGAAGTATACTTTTATCTCTCCTATTCTTAAACCTAACAAAGATCCAGTTAAGTGTTCATCTTATAGACCTATTTCATTGCTAAATATTGATTATAAAATTCTTATGTCAATATTTGCAGATAGACTAAAAAAAATTGTACCAATCTTAGTTGAAGATGACCAAATGGGATTCATAATTAATAGAAATACTTATGATAACATTAAAAGAAAATTAACTCTAATAAAATCAGTCAAATATTTAAATAATAATCTAACACTAATTAGTTTATATATAAATTGTGCATTTGTTTCTGTTAATTGGAACTATTTATTTATATTATTGGAAGAATTAAACTTTTCAAAGAGCTTTATAAAGGTAATCACTCAATTATATCAGGATAGCCAATCATATATTAAAATAGATACTAATATTTCCCCAAAAAATCCTATTATTAAAGGAACAAAGCAGGGTTGCCCCTTATCTTCCCTATTATTTACCCTTATTATGGAACCATGGGCCAATTTGATAAGAGATAATGAAAATATTCAAGGATTTAAATGAAATTCCAATAACTCTTCCAAAATACAAATGTTTGCAGATGACATTCTTATTACCCTTGGTGATAATGATTCATCTATTCATGCTGTCTTTAGTAATATTGAACTTTTTCAAAAGAAATCTGGTTTATTATTCAACGATGATAAAACTCAAATCTTATTACTTGGTCATAAAAAAATTTGAAATACAAGCAGCTTATAGTAAATATCTGGCACAATCTGATGAACAACTTTATTTAGATATTATAATTACAAAAAAAAACATAAAAGATATCATTAAAATAAACTATAATAAGAGTTTATTGGCAATAGAAAATCTTATTAAAAAATGGAATAAAATTAATTTCTCCATGGATGAAAAATTTTAATAATAAAGATGATTTTATTACCTAAAATTTTATATATTATACAAACCATCTCATTATCTCCTCTTAATCAGATTATTAAAAAATGTAATGCCTTGATACACAATTTTTTATGGTTCCTGATTAAACCCAGGATAGCTCTATCTAATCATATGAAAAACTGGGAAAACGGTGGTATAGCAATGCCTAATTTCGAAATCTATTCTGTTTCTTCAATGGTCAAAACAATTTACCAATGTATAGATAATAATTTTACAGCAAACTGGAAAAATACCCTAGAAATCTTAATTAGTAATTCTATAAATAACAACAAACTTCAGAAGTTAACTATATTAAGTAACTCCTTTATTTCGGTTCTAAAAGAATATTTCTTATCTTAATCCTCTCAAATATTTTACTCCAGTTATATAATTCTTCTTCTGAAATCCTTTAGAAATTATATTTAGAAATTCAATATTTATAAAGAGTGGATATATATTCTTTTTTCTATAGCTTTCATACAAGGTGTCATCTTTTCATCTGATTATAATAAAATGCTTTCTTTTCAACAGAAAACCCTAATATTTTGGTTTCAAATGATGACTAAGAATGATCTGAAAAATATAAACATATTAAAAAATCAATATGAATACAATTCTTTCTCTTGGCTAGATTTACAGGAAGCTAGAAAATATGTTCTAAACAAAATGGATTATATGTTTTTAACAACAAAAAATACAAAACTTAAATTATTTCAGTTTATGATAATATTTTATTTATTTTATTTTATTTTACATTTGTTGAATCACAATAGAAGATACAAAATGATTACATTACATTACATTCAGGTTCATTCACACTTAGTTGAATAGACAGAAATTGGCTTTACAACATAATTCCACATCTAAAAATATTTTATCTCATTTATATAAAGCAATCAAATTTGATTTAGATAACCCTTTAGAAAGTTATTGGAAGTATTTTAATTTAATTTATAATTATCCCCCTACAGATTCTGACAAAATAAATATCTTACAGTCACCAAGTCTAACCACTTCATCATTTAATTAGAAAATTTTTACATTGAAGTATTTGCATAGGTCTTTTTTACCCCATTTTTTTAAGTAAATGTAATAAAAAAAGATACCAATTGTTGGAGATGTAACAAAGTTGTTAATGCAGACTGGGCACACATAATGTTTGATTGTATAGAGTTAAATACATTTTGGACAGATGTTAATTCCTTTTTACAAGCTATTTTTATAGATAATTTTTATCTTTCTAAATCACTAGTTATATTTAACACACCTGTTCCTAATTGTATCAGAGAATCTAATCATCCTCTGATTTGGTCAATTCTATCCATTGCCAGAAAAATAATTACAAGAAATTGGAAGTCTCATACTTCATCCTCAATAATTGAATTCAAAAATGTACTTCTTGAAGTCTGTACCTTAGAAATTTTGACCAATACTGCAAGATCTTCTAGGAATACTAATTCATCTAATATGTGGGAAAAAAGTATATGATTTATTGAACAAGTAATGCAAATCATTTTATAATCTTATTTTAATGCACTTGTTTATTAATATTTGATTCTTGTGGAGAATGTCATTGTATATAGTTTAAAGTTTTTGTTTAATTTTCTCATGTTGTTATGTCACTCATTTTGAAAAATGTACATATCTCTAATTTATATTTATTTGACAATATTTATCTCAATAAAGCTGATTAAAAAAAATAAGTGGAATTATCTTTTTTAAATTTTTATTTAGTTCAAAAAATTTTAACAATAGCTATAAGTGTAACAATGTTTTCTTCTAGACAGGCAGCCTCATAAGGTATTTCAACTTATTCCATGAACTAGGGTGTGAAAACATACATATAATGGGCCTCACTCAGTCATTTAAAGGAAAATTCAGTGAAAAGCAGTCATGCATCCATGTGCTCAGTGAAATATTAACTATTAGTAACTAAAATGTATTTACTTTCAGCATGGCATATGGCTTCTGTCTTTTTATAAAAATAAGACAGCTGGAAGTTTATCAAGGTAACACAATTATATCACAAATCAGTATGTCTAGCTTATTCCTTGGTGCTAGAGCAGTTTGCTCTAGTAGGGAGATGTCTGAGTTCCTGGAGTTATAGCCCATCACAATAATGCTGTTATAATTGGAGTCTGTAAAGGTAATTGCTTATTCAACCATTGTATACATAACATATGATTAATAAAAAGCTGTGTCTGAGCATCAAGGGTATTCACTGTAGGGAATTTAATCAAGTTCCATTTTTTTCTTTGTCATCTATGGCAGTACAATATCCTTTCAATTATCAATATAAGTACAGTAGTCTTTCACTTATGAAGGTAGTTAATTTTTATGTTGTAACTATTTTGAAATTATGTATATTTTCCTGGATATTATTTATAACACAGATAATTTTTTTATTTGTATTTTTGCATGTGTCTGTGTATGTTTGATTATTCATTTTTTGCCTTTGCAAATAACTATATTTTAAATATTCACAAAGAAATGAACCACTGGTGGGAAAGCAGCAAATACACCAACGACCTAAAAAAACCACTTCCAAGCCGATAACTAGTCCCCGTGCACTCAAAAGAAACCAACTGGTGTGAAAAAATACCACCGGTCTTTAAACACACTTTATTACATAAAATAACAAAAGGTCAAGCGCTTTCGTCAAATAGACTTCCTCAGAACAATGGGTATCTAAAATCACTCAGCTTTTATACCTTTGAAATCAATCAATTGACCAATTAATGAACCATTTAAAGCTACAGGAACACAATATAAATAACTTGTGTATATACCCATTTAAATACTTTTAAATCATTGGATAACGCATTAAAAAACATAAAAATAAGGATGAAAATATAAAACTTAAAAGTACAAAGGGTTGAATCAATATAATATTGTACTTAAAGTACATATACCAGTTATTTTATTCTATTAGCTCTGTATCTCAACTCAAGTTTGATACTAATGACATCATTGACGCCCGGGAATTCACATTCATTGACCATAAGTTGCCACCTAGTTTCTGCCCTAAGCAACTTATTGGTCTAATCCCCCCCTCTAGGATCCTTACTAACTATGTCCAAAATACCAAACTTGAAACCATGAGTAGGATTACTTTTGATATGTTTGTATAGGGCATTTTTCTCATCCATTTTTATAAAATTGTAACAGTGTTCATAAATCCTACGGTTCAATGTTCTTTCTGTTTTTCCAATGTAAAAACATTGGCAAACCGTACAAAGGGCTAAATAAACTAAACCTGTTGTAGTGCAGGAGCCCAAAACCAAATTTATCTCAATCCTAAAGGGGCCCAATCTCACCTTGGGGGTCTCCAAAATGTATTTACATTGTTCACAGCCCCCACATTTATGTGTCCCTTCCTTTCTTTTCTTTCCTTGGTAACTATGTTTCAGAATATTCTTTAAATTTTTATTTGCTTTATAAGTAAATAGGGGTTCAGTACCCAATATTCCCAGTACTTCCTTATTCCCCTTGAACATGACCCAATTATTCTTAATAATCTTCTTTACTTCTTCGGATGTTTCCCCATAGGTAAGAACCATAATCTGGGTAAAGTCCTTCAAGTCTTTAGGATCTCTTTTCATGACTTCCTCACCCATTCCCAATAAGGGAATATATCTGTGGTTCCATTCACTTATTACCTGATTCCTAATTTCTTCCAAATGGTCCAATGGATACCCCCTATTCAGGAACATATCCATTACCAATCTGGTTTCTTCTTCTGCATATTCCATCTTGGAACACATCCTTACCACCCTCACCATTTGTCCTTTAACAATATTTCATTTAATATATGGTGGGTGGTTACTGGAGTATTCCAAATAATCATTAGAAAACGTAGGTTTCCTAAAAATTCTAGATTGAAATGTATTAATTTCAGAATCCCTAGAAAGTTGAACATCTAAATAGGAAATCTCGTTTGAATTACCATTACCTGTAAATTTAAAATAGTCACACACTTGGTTAATATATTCCATAAAAGAATGGAACGACTCTACATTCTTCCATAAAATAAAAAGGTCGTCCAAAAACCTAAAATATAAATGCCAATCATTATTGTATATCGAATTTAAAACATATCTTTTCTTCCACTGGTACATAACTAAGTTTGCAAAAATTGGGGCACAGCTACTACCCATGGCCACACCATTAATTTGTCTATAAAATTCTCCTTGAAATGTGAAAAAAATTATTCTTTAAAACAATCTCCATAACTTCTATTATAAAATAAATAGTGCTCCCCCTTAAATTGGTATGACTCACCAAAATTTCACAAAAAAATTCCAACCCTATCTCATGCGGGATGGAAGTAAAAAGATCAACTACATCTATTGCAGAAAAATACATTTCATTACTACAACATTCGTCTTTCACTTTTCTCAAAAAATCCCAGGAGTCAATTAAAATGTGTTGAATGGGTGTTAAGGCCTGTCTCACAATCCGATCAATATAAATACCTATAGTGTAGGTAACACTATTATGGGCAGATATAATGAGCCTGTAAGGAGGATCCTTTATATCCTTGTGTGTTTTTGGAATACCAAATACTATAGGTATTACAGGATAATCAACGTTAAGGAAGTTATATTCTTCATCATTAATGACCCATTGAAATAAGGAGTCTTCCAACATAAATTTTATTTTCCTAAAACAAATATTGATTTCATTTCTAGAAATTATTTCATACTTGGACCCATCATTCAACATACTAGTTATTTTGTTATTATAATCTTCTACACTGGTGATGACCATGCCCCCACCCTTGTCAGGTTTCATAAACCGGGTATCTAAATTATCACGTAATTCAAACATTAATTTTCTTTCTTTAAAAGAAAGATTGTGTTTCCTATTTTTGCTGGTCTGTAATAATTTATATATCTCTTGAGTACAGACGTTTTAAAAAGAATTTAAAATAGGTATTAAAGGGGGGTTATAGCAACTTCTCTTATAAATAGTAGGTTTCACCCTCTCAACCTGATCAGATCTTCCTTGATTTAAAATTTTCAAATTTAATTTCCTTATAAAAATCCTGAAGTCCGTTAAGGTTTTACTACAATCCTCCCTAGTGGAGGGAACAAACTTCATACCCTTCATGAATAAATTAAATAATTATTTATTAAGAGGGAACTGTGCATAATTATAAATTTTAAACCCTTTGTACGAATGGATAATACCATCACTACTAAAAATGTCCTCATCTGGACTTCTATTACCATAAATTACATAACCTAATTGTAACTGTTTTTCCTCCTGAAGGACGGGTTCCTATACCTCTGTCTGGCCCCCTTCCCCCTGGGTTCTAAAAAAATCTTTTCCTTGTCTTATTTTATTTCTATTATGGATCCTTTCGGATCTTCTGAGTGGGGGGTATTCGGTATCATATTCACTATCTATATTATTACCTCTATGGGCCCCTGTGTTCCCTTGGGGATTTTCGGTTTGACTGTGTGTACTATCTCCAGAATTGACTCCTTCCATGTAGGCTTTAGGAAAGGGATAAGCTAAACCTTTATTATACTCAAATTCATCTCTCATGAGTTTCTTCTTTTTCCTACTGATATTATTATTCACCTCATTTTCAACCCTGTCGAAAATTACATTATATCGGTAGGAATATTGATTAAAACAAACATCATTAAGAATTACATTGTTAACATCATCAATTTCATCAAAAAGTCCATTAATCTTTTTATTATTAATTTTCAAGATGAATTCCATTAATTCTATTCCATGCCAATCAAACATTTGTATCAGTTCGTCACATTCAGGTTCTCCCTTTTTTACCCCATTTGGAAACCTATAAGTGCGGAGCCCTTTTGGGACACGTCTCTTTTCAATACATTCCTTTAAATATGTATTGTCACATTGTAATGCACGTACTTTGTGCATTTTAGTCTCTAAGCACACTAACCTGCTATCCATACTGTTCGTATTGGCTAGACTATTGTTGTCAAAAAAGACATGTTCTTTCTTGCTCCAGTCTTTCAGTCGGTCGTGTGCTGAAAAGTTCCAATGGGTTCCGCTCGATTTCCCAAGCCTTACAAACGACTGGCCAGGCTCTCCGAATGCATTAATCCCATATTAGTGGTTTCCATACTCCTAGCACCAACAGGAAGACATTTGTTCACTACCGGTGGTGTTACCTCTCTATCATTCCCACCACCACCAGTCCCGGATCTGTCAAGAACTGTAGCGTGGGAATTTTGAATGTTCTGAACCGCTGCTTGTAGTTTAGACACCTTTTCCGTTAAATTTAAAATTAAATCATATAAATTGTCACTGTTCCTCCTTATGGGTTGACCACAGGGGAAATGTACCAATTCCATATCCTCCTCGAACACCG
Organism: Protopterus annectens; assembly: GCF_019279795.1. NCBI lineage: Eukaryota > Metazoa > Chordata > Ceratodontiformes > Protopteridae > Protopterus > Protopterus annectens. The sequence goes on along the minus strand of NC_056742.1, from coordinate 428,335,648 downwards.
GGGAAAGTACATTGTCCTCCATACCGGATGGAAAATAACGGATCTAGTAGGCTCTGGATCCACCAAAAAAATCACAAAGAAATGAACCATTGGTGGGAAAGCAGCAAATACACCAATGACTAAAAAAAATCCACTTCCAAGCCGATAACTAGTCCCCATACACTCAAAAGAAACCAACTGGTGTGAAAAAATACCACCGGTCTTTAAACACACTTTATTACATAAAATAACAAAAGGTCAAGCGCTTTTGTCAAATTGACTTCCTCAGAACAATGGGTATCTAAAATCACTCAGCTTTTATACCTTTGAAATCAATCAATTGACCAATTAATGAACCATTTAAAGCTACAGGAACACAATATAAATAACTTGTGTATATACTCATTTAAATACTTTTGAATCATTGGATAACGCATTAAAAAACATAAAAATAAGGATGAAAATATAAAACTTAAAAGTACAAAGGGTTGAATCAATAAAATATTGTACTTAAAGTACATATACCAGTTATTTTATTCTATTAGCTCTGTATCTCAACTCAGGTTTGATACTGATGGCATCATCGATGCCCAGGAATTCACATGCATTGACCATAAGTTGCCACCTAGTTTCTGCCCTAAGCAACTTATTGGTCCAATTCCCCCCTCTAGGATCCTTACTAACTATTTCCAAAATACCAAACTTGAAACCATGAGTAGGTTATAAGGAGGAACAGTGACAATTTATATGATTTAATTTTAAATTTAACGGAAAAGGTGTCTGAACTACAAGAAGCGGTTCAGAACATTCAAAATTCCCACGTTACAGTTCTTGACAGATCCGGGACTTGTGGTGGTGGGAATGGTAGAGAGGTAACACCACCGGTAGTGAACACACCTCTTCCTGTTGGTGCTAGGAGTATGGAAACCACTAATACGGGATTAATGCATTCGGAGGGCCTGGCCAGTCGTTTGGAAGGCTTGGGAAATTGAGCGGAACCCATTGGAACTTTTTCAGCACACGACCGACTGAAAGACTGGAGCAAGAAAGAACATGTCTTTTTTGACAACAATAATCTAGCCAATACGAACAGTATGGACAGCAGGTTAGTGTGCTTAGAGACTAAAATGCACAAAGTATGTGCATTACAATGTGACAATACATATTTAAAGGAATGTATTGAAAAGAGACGTGTTCCAAAAGGGCTCCGCACTTATAGGTTTCCAAATGGGATAAAAAAGGGAGAACCTGAATGTGACGAACTGATACAAATGTTTGATCGACATGGAATAGAATTAATGGAATTCATCTTGAAAATTAATAATAAAAAGATTAATGGACGTTTTGAAGAAATTGATGATGTTAACAATGTAATTCTTAATGATAGAAAACTTCTGGTTCGGTATTACATAAAAGAAGTTATTTGAGTGTATCGCTTTAAACACAAGGGATACAGCAATTAATGTAATTACTGACATCTGCCTTAACCTAGTGCTTTGTTTTAAAATGCTTTGAACTAGTGTTGTTGGTTGTCTGAAGAAGTTCTGATATTTATCAGAACGAAAAACGCTAGTGCAGCATTTTACTTTTATTTTGGCTTGATGAATAAAGCAGTGTTTTTATAACTTCTGGTATTAAGTACATTGGATTGGACTATAACCTACAGTTACCTGAACTTTTGTACCTGCATGTGCCTAGCCCTTGGAGCTGACTTACCAACATCTTTTTCTTAGTTTTCTGTGTGGTTTCTTTTGGTTGCTAATTCTTAATGATGTTTGTTTTAATCAATATTCCTACCAATATAATGTAATTTTCGACAGGGTTGAAAATGAGGTGAATAATAATATCAGTAGAAAAAAAAAGAAACTCATGAGAGATGAATTTGAGTATAATAAAGGTTTAGCTTATCCCTTTCCTAAAGCCTACATGGAAGGAGTCAATTCTGGAGATAGTACACACAGTCAAACCGAAAATCCCCAAGGGAACTCAGGGGCCCATAGAAGTAATAATATAGATAGTGAATATGATACCGAATACCCCCCCACTCAGAAGATCCAAAAGGATCCATAATAGAAATCAAATAAGACAAGGAAAAGATTTTTTAGAAGCCAGGGGGGAGGGGGCCAGACAGAGGTACAGGAACCCGTCCTTCAGGAGGAAAAACAGTTACAATTAGGTTATGTAGTTTATGGTAAGAGAAATCTAGATGAGGACATTTTAGTAGTGATGGTATTGTCCATTCGTACAAAGGGTTTAAAATTAATAATTATGCACAGTTCCCTCTTAATAAAGAATTATTTAATTTATCCATGAAGGGTATGAAGTTTGTTCCCTCCACTAGGGAGGATTGTAGTAAAACCTTAATGGACTTCAAGATTTTTATAAGGAAATTAAATTTGAAAATTTTAAATCAAAGAAGATCTGACCAGGTTGAGAGGGTGAAATCTACTATTTATAAGAGAAGTTGTTATAACCCCCCTTTAATACCTATTTTAAATTATTTTGAAAATGTCTGTACTCAAGAGATATATAAATTATTACAGACCAGCAAAAATAGGAAACACAATCTTTCTTTTAAAGAAAGAAAATTAATGTTTGAATTACGTGATAATTTAGATACCCGGTTTATGAAACCTGACAAGGGTGGGGGCATGGTCATCACCAGTGTAGAAGATTATGATAACAAAATAACTAGTATGTTGAATGATGGGTCCAAGTATGAAATAATTTCTAGAAATGAAATCAATATTTGTTTTAGGAAAATAAAATTTATGTTGGAAGACTCCGTATTTCAAGGGGTCATTAATGAGGAAGAATATAACTTCCTTAATGTTGAATATCCTGTAATTCCTATAGTATTTGGTATTCCAAAAACACACAAGGATATAAAGGATACTCCTTATAGGCTCATTATATCCGCCCATAATAGTGTTACCTACACTATAGGTATTTATATTGATCGGATTGTGAGACAGGCCTTAACACCCATTCAACACATTTTAATTGACTCCTGGGATTTTTTGAGAAAAGTGAAAGACGAATGTTATAGTAATGAAATGTATTTTTCTTCAATAGATGTAGTTGATCTTTTTACTTCCATCCCACATGAGATAGGGTTGGAATTTTTTTGTGAAATTTTGGTGAGTCATACCAATTTAAGGGGGAGCACTATTAATTTTATAATAGAACTTATGGAGATTGTTTTAAAGAATATTTTTTTCACATTTCAAGGAGAATTTTATAGACAAATTAATGGTGTGGCCATGGGTAGTAGCTGTGCCCCCATTTTTGCAAACTTAGTTATGTACCAGTGGGAGAAAAGATATGTTTTAAATTTGATATGCAATAATGATTGGCATTTATATTTTAGGTTTTTGGACGACCTTTTTATTTTATGGAAGAATGTAGAGTCGTTCCATTCTTTTATGGAATATATTAACCAAGTGTGTGATTATTTTAAATTTACAGGTAATGGTAATTCAAACGAGATTTCCTATTTAGATGTTCAACTTTCTAGGGATTCTGAAACTAATAAATTTCAGTCTAGAATTTTTAGGAAACCTACATTTTCTAATGATTATTTGGAATACTCCAGTAACCACCCACCATATATTAAATGAAATATTGTTAAAGGACAAATGGTGAGGGTGGTAAGGATGTGTTCCAAGATGGAATATGCAGAAGAAGAAACCAGATTGGTAATGGATATGTTCCTGAATAGGGGGTATCCATCGGACCTTTTGGAAGAAATTAGGAATCAGGTTATGAGTGAATGGAACCACAGATATATTCCCTTATTGGGAATGGGTGAGGAAGTCATGAAAAGAGATCCTAAAGACTTGAAGGACTTTACCCAGGCTATGGTTCTTACCTATGGGGAAACATCCAAAGAAGTAAAGAAGATTATTAAGAATAATTGGATCATGTTCAAGGGGAATAAGGAAGTACTGGGAATATTGGGTACTGAACCCCTATTTACTTATAAAGTAAATAAAAATTTAAAGAATATTCTGGAACATAGTTACCAAGGAAAGAAAAGAAAGGAAGGGGCACATAAATGTGGGGCCTGTGAACAATGTAAATACATTTTGGAGACCCCCAAGGTGAGATTGGGCCCCTTTAGGATTGAGATAAATTTGGTTTCAGGCTCCTGCACTACAACAGGTTTAGTTTATTTAGCCGTTTGTACGGTTTGCCAATGTTTTTACATTGGAAAAACAGAAAGAAGGTTGAACCATAGGATTTATGAACACTGTTACAGTGTTATAAAAATGGACGAGAAAAATGCCCTATACAAACATATGAAAAGTAATCCTACTCATGGTTTCAAGTTTGGTATTTTGGAAATAGTTAGTAAGGATCCTAGAGGTGGGGATTGGACCAATAAGTTGCTTAGGGCAGAAACTAGGTGGCAACTTATGGTCAATGCATGTGAATTCCCGGGCATCAATTATGCCACTAGTATCAAACCTGAGTTGAGATACAGAGCTTATAGAATAAAATAACTGGTATATGTACTTTAAGTACAATATTTTATTGATTCAACCCTTTGTACTTTTAAGTTTTATATTTTCATCCTTATTTTTATGTTTTTTAATGTGTTATCCAATGATTCAAAAGTATTTAAATGAGTATATACACAAGTTATTTATATTGTGTTCCTGTAGCTTTAAATGGTTCATTAATTGGTCAAGTGATTGATTTCAAAGGTATAAAAGCTGAGTGATTTTAGATACCCATTGTTCTGAGGAAGTCTATTTGACGAAAGCACTTGACCTTTTGTTATTTTATGTAATAAAGTGTGTTTAAAGACCGGTGGTATTTTTTCACACCAGTTGGTTTCTTTTGAGTGTGCAGGGACTAGTTATCGGCTTGGAAGTGGTTTTTTTTGGTCGTTGGTATATTTTCAATATTGTTGTTTGGTTTGGTCAAAGGGATAGCAAACCAGTTCTGCACAAACAATACTTAATGAATGCCACATAATTTTTTTTTCGGGGCCAGCAGTTACATTTAGCCATATAGGGTACTTATACTTTTGTCCAAGTTGTTTGCAATTAGAGGTACTCCATCAAGGGTTATATTCATAGGTTCATAGGTATGCTAGACTAATGACCACTGGGGCCTTTATTAGCCTAGATATACAACCCAACCAAATTGTGTCCCTATGCATAATGGACATTTATTAGGACGGGGTATGTTAGGAAGTTTCTAGAGGTTGTGTGTGTGTGTGTGTGGGGGGGTATGTTAGGACATTACTGTCTACCTCTGTCTATCAGAGACATGGGGACCAGACCTGGGGTGAATCTCCTATTTCTCATCCACTGGTCAAGGTTGCACTTAAACTGGATTAGACTTAGACTGTGCTTCACATGGATGAGGTACCTGTTCCACAGCATGAGGATCCTCTGAAATACACATCTGATGTACCAACATGTTTTATATATGTTGCAAGCAAAATTTACATCCTTGGATCTAGTGGTTCTGATGCTGTTCATTTTGCAGATGTGCAAAAGGTTCATCAAAGCTAGATTCCAGGATGCCTTGTATGTCAGGAATAGATCACCGCTCAGTAACCTGTAGAAAGCTGAATACTGAGATAGGGCTTTAGGTGATCCATATAGGACATTATGTTTATACAATAGATTCTCCTAGTCAGGAGCCTTTGTGGGATTTCCAACTGTTGCATGTGTCTGTTCAGGTACATGAAGAAGGGGGCATTATATTCATGATGCATCTAGTAAGGGCCAAATAAAGTGGGACTGAGGCTGTATGGGACCTGAATGCCAGTGCTTTGCCCTTACTTATAAGGTGGATGCCATAAAATGATTTTCTTGCTACCTTGGCCGCATGTTGGTCAAAGGCCAGATTGCTGTCTACATATGTTCCCAGATCTCTGACTACTGGATAAACTTGTAGAGGTGTCTTATCTTGACATTGAGGTTTACCGTGTCTTTGACATAGTCATTTGTCTGTGTTAGACCCTCATGTGACATGTTTGTGTCATTGCGAGAATCTATGATAGCTCCCAATTTGTAGTCATCTGTGAAACTAGTCAGCCAAAGGCCCTTGGAATTAGCCTTTACCTCTGAGAAGTAGATATCAAGTAGCATTCCCAGCATGGGGCCCTGAGGTATCTCACTGGTGACTGTGTTCTCATAATGTAGGTTGTCTCACCCAATCCTCCTATCCCGATTCTTGCCTGTGAGCGAGCTCACAATCCAGCAAGTTATGTGAGTTTGTCAACTATACCCTAGTGCCTTAGCCTCATCCAGTTAGGTGATATGCACAATTTTCCGTTCATTTATTGCCTTGGTGACCTTCTTGAAGTCCACTAGGTTTAGTAGGCATGACCTTCCCTTGACCAAAGCCAAACTGGGTTGGGTCCAGTGCATGAAGGTTTCCTATGTCTTTGTTGATTATTTCCATGATAATTTGTTCCATAACACTCACTCTGCTCACCTTTGACCACTAGTTCTGCACACTCATATGTGCTGCGTTCTAGGTTTTGCATGTAGTTGAAGAAGGTATTGTGGTTGTCTTTAATCTGTGAGGTATCTTGACCTTGTAATTGGTCTTCTTGTACTTAATTAGTTATCTTAGTTTCCTGTCTAGTTTAATTATTGAGCTCCTATTAATGTGGGAGTTGCTCTTCCTAATTTTAGCCATGACTTTTTTCATTTTGCTATGCACCCTATTAAGATTACGATTCCATCAGTGGGGTTTGTTTTGAGTTTAGTTCTAGTAGATACAGTAGCCTCTATACAGCCATTTGCATGGTTGTACAGGGTGTCTATGAACAATTCTACATAGGCTGGTGTGAACTCATGGTTCAGCGGGGCATTAAATTTTAACAAAGTATTGGTCAATAAGACGTAGTCCTAACTGTTACAGGGTTTGTTGGGGTTACTGAGTTGATTTTTGTTTTGAAGAAGACAGCGTGGTGGCCCAGCCTCAGCAGTGAAGATATGACACTTGGGGTGGGGGAGTGCAGTGCAGTGCTCTTCCATATCAATGAGTACCAGGTCCAATATGTTTAACTTCTGGTGGGTGTATTCACTATCTAGTCAAAGGTATCTGTGTTATTAAATTCCAGCAATCCTTGTGCCTGTGAGTATGAGGCAGTGTATGTTTCCCAGTATATAGAGGAGTAGTTAAAGTCTACCTTGAATAGGGTATCTGGTTTAATGGTGATTGTCTCCAGTAGGTCTAGGTATGAGCTATGGCATTCTAGGGACATACAGGTTAACTACAGCCTGTTAGGATATGGTATGAGACTTTGTCTATAGTGATTTGCATATTGATAAATTCTATGGCTTCATCACATTTGACCAACCTATAGTTATGCTAGTTGCTAATATAGCTTGAGACTCCTCCACCTTTTGTCCTTTTCTGTGTAACTGATATTCTAAATGTGTGGAAGGTAGTGAAGTCTTGTACTGTAGGAGTACTTTGTGTAGAGTTAAACTATATTTCAGTAACTGCAGAGATGTCTGCATTATCCAGAGTAAGGAGAGCTTGTAGGGTGGTGAGTTTCTTGTTTATGCTCCTAGCATTGAGCAGTAATACCTTTAAGTTTCTCTGGGTTTTATTTAATGTGTTGGTAGGTTTATAAACTTGGAATTGCCTAAAAAAGGCTCTAAGGTTATGAATAAAGTTTTAGCCAATATCTGGAAGCCGAGGGCAGAGAAGTGGAGACCGTTCTTTGCAAAGCAATGTGTTTTAAGCATGTTATCCCATGAAGACAAATATTAAATCACCTGGATAGACACCAGAATCTAAGCCAATTGAAGTCAATCATCTTGTGTTTGTACTGTGGCATCATCCTTGTTGAAGGTAGAAATCTGCCCTATGCAAGCCATGTACCTGCCTGAGACACATAACCAATGAGATCAACATCACCTCTCTTCATATAGTTGAGGTAACAAACACGTGGACTATAATAGAATCATACTGGTACATGTGGTGTAGTGACTCAAGTGTGTGCATAACTTGGCAGATCCTGGCTATAAGATAAACATCTATCAGTTATCTTCTTATTCAGTCTGGTTAGTGGGACATCTGTGTGTCATACCATGGAGTCCTCTATGACAAGAGACCTGGATAATCTGTTTGCTTGCCTTATGGGCTTTGCTCCTGGGGCTCCACTGGGTATAGGTATACATGTGGAATTTAGTGTTGCTTTTGGTTATTGCTTTAGAGATTGCTGAGGATAGGAACTGCCATTTATAGGATTAGGAGGTCTTTGACATTTGGGCAGACTGCTTTTTAGTCCTTCAACATAAATTGGTCTATGTGTTTGGTAGAAATTGTGTGTGGTGGATGTAGTTTGTGTGTTCTTGACAACCTTGTGCACATGTTACTTTTTAGCCTCCAGTGAAAGTGTGTATGTGCATCTCTCGCATACTGTGCTTATTTTTTTAAGGATTAAATGCTTGTCTCTGAACATGCGACAGTTCCTTCCTTGTCTCAAGATGCCCATATCTACCATGCTGGCTATGGGGGCATTTGAAAATTGCATACCCATGTTGCCCAGACCTGTATCTGGGAGACTGCTATAGCTTGATGACTGGGTTACAGAGAGGTCTTCCTGGGTGGCCTCTGGTGTTTGGCACCACAGTAGGTTAGATTGTGCTAGGATTTGACAGTAGTGCTATTTGTTGTGGAAAATTAGCTGCTGTAAGCTTGTCACCATCCACTGACTTTGTTTTATCCACACTTAGTTACAGGTTGTATTTCTATGGGTGGTTTTATTGATAAAATTATTTTCTGGGTGTTTGTGTATATACAGGGCACCATTAACCTTTCAATATAAAAAAAAACAAGAAAGATAACTTACAAGCGTAATGCTACAACAAAACAACTTATACAAACTACTTTGACATGGCAATTTCAAGTATTAGAGACTTTTAGAATCATTTAAAGGTAAAATCAACAAAGCAAAAATAAAGCAGTAGTACTCTAAAACAGTTAACTGAAGAACAAAACAATAGAATAGATCACCTATCTGCCAAGAATGGAGCTTGATTAACTGTTTTGTTGTGGTGAGAAGGCCAAGCAGATGGGAGTCCTGGGAAAATGAGCAAAAGACAATTTCTAGTAATTGAAGTTCACTTTAGTGCAGAGTCAGATTACCATAAGGAGTGGAAGCCAGAGTTATAGCCCCTTTCAAACCACAACAAGAAACAGGATTAAAAACAATATTTTAATATTTCAGTGGGGGCTGGGGCAGACACAAAGAACAGGGGGAAAAAACAGTAACAATATAAACAGAAATGCCCTGGAATGCTTCTTTAAACAGGTATGTACAATTATAAAAAGCACTGAAGCACACATCTTGGAGCATAATTCACAATAGTGCCATTACTGCAATACTACAATGGACTAAGACATCAGACTATGCAGAAATTTACCAGTAATGTTGTAGTAAATGACAAAGTAAAGTTCAAATCTAGCAGCAGATCATAGTCCTGCATTAACTGTGAACAAAGCTACAAGACTGAGGCCACAGACTGGGCTCCAAATACAAAAAAATCTACATTTTACATGTAATTCTACTTATGGAAATAGAAGTGCGGTATAATGTATAAAGAATGCTAGAATCTTGCAGTAATACACAATCTTCACACAACTGTAAATGAAGCTAAAAGACTACGGTCCAAGAACAAATTTAAAAAATGTAAACAAATGACTTTTTTGGCTAAAATATGGACAAACAACAGAGACATACAAAAAAGTATCACCACACAGGTTGCTTTAAGTGCAAATTAAAATAATTAAGCAGAATTTAAACAAAAGCTTTTTTTCCTTTTTGATGAAAAGCTTGTACTAAATACTTTAGGGGTTTTGCATACCTCTCCAAGTTTTATTATGCAGTTATTTCAGCACACTCACAGTGATACCTGTTGAGAGACAAGAAAAAAAAGCCCAAACAAACAAACAAACAAAAAAAACATATCAAATCAGTAAGGAACTAGATTATTTCAGAATGAAAGTCCAAATGCTGGACAAAGAGACTTGTATAATGTTTTTGTCTGTGGGAAGGACAGTCCTGAAATCCAAGAGACTGTTTTTATTAAAAAAATACTAGTATATTTTTCATTTGTTAAATGTATAACCAATAACTACGTACAAAAACAGAGAATTTTTAGAACTCTTATAATTATTCATAAGTTCCAGCTAAATGCCTTCTTATGCAGTTTCTCACTATTGTTTTGATGTAAACCAAGGACAGTTTTTTTTTTCTTTTATCTTTTAGCATATTTGAAATGTCATCATTCTGGTAAAAGTCCTACTGACCATCACAATAAAGAATACATTATTAAAACCTAAATGATAGAATGACTCTTTTTAAGAAAGAATAATTTACAATGTATGACCTAGTTGTAAATAACATCTAAAGGTTATAAGCTTTATGCAGTTATAAATCTACATCTGAGATGACGTTCATGTTATTTTGTCAGACTTCTGAACACATGACATAATCATGATTTCAATATGTATTACTTCTATAATATAATACAGTATGCAAGAGGGCCTTCTTCAGTATACTTATTTCTACGATCACTCATTATTTATCCTAAATTATTTTGTTTTATGTTGCTCTTAAGCCAGCAGACATCACTTTTAAGCAGTGGATGGCCTTCTAGATGAAAATGAATTCAGTTCTATAATTTAACATCATTACAGCCAGGCCTTATTTAAAATGAATAGCACACATTATATGATCAGGGATAGTTTTCAGTGGCAAAGCAAAGTCCTTTGTTAATAGACTTTGTTATGGCACTGCTTAGAAGTAATTTTGAAATGCATGTAATAAAAGGTCAAATATGTCATACGCTGTCCTTAAATATCTGTAATGTTTAAGGGAGAATTTATGGCAGGTATATATATATATATATATATATATATATATATATATATATATATATATATATATATATATATATGGGTCTACTTCACATGACTAAAATCTCATTTGACAGAATTTCATTTGACCGAGACCACAATACCTAATTTTCAAAATACTGAAACTCATTTGACTGAATCTCATTTTACTGAATTTTAAGCCATAGACATGATGTGGTTTTCCCTTCACCTGTGACTTGCTTGTGATAGAAAGAATTACTGTAACTTAAAGTGTTGACTGTCAAAATACCAACAGTCATGTAGAAAGTAGTGTTGTAGGCTTTCTAAATTTGGGTATGTCTATCTACATTTTTTAGAGAAGTATTTAAACTAATTTGGCAGATCTTTTGTGTGTTCCCAGCAGTAGCCGCAGCATGTAGAGCACTGTAATGTAAGTAAAAGGTATATGCCTTTTTCCCCACTGTAGTGCGTTCCTGCAGTTAGTATATATAGTTGGGGAGGGTGAGGGGGGGTCACACCTAAAACCTAGTTTGGTTTTATATCGTCCAGTTTCGGTTAAGATGGTAAGTAGTTTTAAAGTTTTGAAAAGAGTTAGTCATTGGTGTTGTAAGTGTGCATGTCTTTGGTTTAAAATTTAGTATTTTGAAATTCAGCATTGTAAGCTTTCATTATAATAAGATTCAGTCAAATGAGTTTTCAGTATTTTGAAAATTATGTCTCAGTGAAATTAAATTCTGTCAAATGAGTTTTCAGTCATGTGAAGTAGACCCATATATATATATATATATATATATATATATATATATATATATATATATATATACACACACACACACACACACACACACACACACACACACACACACACACACACACACACACACACACACACACACACACACACACACACACACACACACACACACACACACACACACACACACACACACACACACACACACACACACACACACACACACACACACACACACACACACACACACACACACACACACACACACACACACACACACACACACACACACACACACACACACACACACACACACACACACACACACACAGACACACATACATAGAGATAGGTATAGTACACTAGCTGGATCTTAACATAATTTGTAATTTACTTTTCATGGTATCAAACTTGAAAGAAGAAAGGTCTTAGAACATATCTTCAAGCATTTCTGCAAATTGTTTAAACATATTTATGCCCTTCTTTTATTGTTTCTCTCATCAAGGTCTAATACATATTTTGCTTATCAAATTTCTGAATCTACTGTACCAGTGAGAAGAAGTCGTGTAACATTCACGGTTCTTCCTGTAGAGCACACATGAAATCTTGTGCGTTAGCAGAAATATTTTTCATTGATTTATTCTAAACCAGATAATGTAAACCATGCCCAGAACTTAAGTTTCTATACGGCATCTTCATACTAAAAACAGGTCAAAACATTTTAGTATGTGACAGTAATTGTTTTCCAATTATACCACATTAAGCAGGTCTTGGGTTTTGAACAGAGATATTTACTCTCCCCCCAAAACTGTTAAGAAACATTGTGGAGATTTAAAACACCAGTGTAAACACTTAAATGGTTATGGGTGGCAAAAATGATGAATGTCACTTTGTTGCTGTCAAGGGATACAAGCATTCTAGATGATTCCTCTGTATTTGGCCCTTTGGAGAGAAAAACAACAGACTGTTGGCAGAGATATTAGTTAACATTTATATTTACTCAGTTATCTCAAAATAGTAGTTTAGAAAGACTGTAGGTGATCTTATAGTCTTACAGCAATGAGTTACAATCATGACTGGGTGCTAGGACATTTTTAGACCCAAACATTTGCTTACTTTATGTTAACGCGTTTGTATGGCTTCTGTTATGTAAGCTTAAGAGTTAACCTAAAAATGACTTAGCAATCACAACTGGTAAAATCTTACATATAATACATAGACAAATGTCACAGAACAATAAAACAAGTGGGAAAGTCTCCTTCACCTCCTACGACAAATAAAGTTTTATAGCATCTCCATGATTGCACAACATTGGACAAAGGAGAAGCTCACCAAAAAAGTGTACAGCAGTCACTGCAAATCACTTGTTTTTATCTAGCATAACTAAGTGACACTCGGACTAAGGATGGTAGAAACACAGGACAGCCATTTAGTGCATGCTTCATTTCTTGGATGCTCTGTTTTAATAGTGGTCTGATAAAGCTCTATTGGTAAAAGCACTTTCTGGTAATTTCTAAAACACATATGATTACAAATTATTGTTTAAATGTTTGCATTTTTATCTGCAATGTTTCTTTTTATCGCATCTCTTCAAAGGATACTGTAGTAGGTGTTTTTTTTATTTATTTGCCTCTTGTCTCATGCTCACCCACACACACACACACACACACACACACACACACACACACACACACACACACACACACACACACACACACAATTCTTCACTTTGGAACTCAGATTTTTTTGTATTTTATTTCTTTTTGGTGTATCCCTCCTGTTTTTAAACATTTATTCCAAGGGTTTTGTCATTACCTTGGTGACAAATGGCCTTTATTTGTTACAGCTTGTTTTTGTCTGGAGACAGATGAGGACTTAATTGCTAGTTCTGTACTCCAGGTATTATTTGGATTTTTGTTTTATTAGTATTTCTTATTTTGTCTAGTGTGTGCCATACATAAAACCTAGCAGTCCTGGGTCAATAAGCTGCTAGTTAGCCAGTGCCTAGTTGTGCATCTTGGGTTACCTGGAATAGCTCTGGTGAACAAATGCTAGACATAAAGCCAAGCACACTGCCAAATGTACTAAGGATTGTTAAACTCAATATAGGTTCACTGGCAGGACAGAGCATAGAAGTGGAGGATATGATGGTGAGTAGGAAGCTTGATATCCTCTGTATCTAGGAGACAAGCTGAAAGGATAGTGCAGCAGCCTCTTGGCTTGGGATCCAGAGTCCTAACACTCAGGAGGAGGACAGACACTACAAATGGTGTGTGGGAACTGTGATGAGGGAAGTGCTTCAGAAGAAAGTGAGGGATGTCATCAGAATTAGTGAAAGACTCGTGGCAGTCAGATGTTAGAGTAAGGATTGGACAGTGTTCATAATATCAGCCTATGCCCCACAGCAGGGTTGTGGCAGTGAGGATAAGAAAGCATTTAAGCAGCAGGTGCAGGACCTACCAGATAAAACAGGACAACCTGAGTTGGTATTGATAATGGGAGACCTGAATGCACATGTTTAGACAGATAGAACAGAATATGTGGATTTCCTCGGTCCACATGGGTAGAGCAACAGGAATAAATTCCAGACTTCTTTTTGGCAAATGGCTTGATGCTGGCCAAGAAACAGTCCAACAAAGTAACACAACTCAGAAGGTATGGCAAGGGCACAGCACCAAAAAGGAAATCCAAATGCAGAGAAAAAATGCAAGCCCAAAGTGGTGTGCATAAAACAAGTTTATTGTGACATATACAGACCGGTTTCGACTAAAAATACCAAGCCTTCCTGAGTGTAACAAAAACTTCCACAAATAGCCACGTTATATATACAACAGTAAATTGGTAAGCCAAGGTGATTGGTCACAAATGCTCATTAAGCCCAGGGGGCAATAATCTCCCCAATTTAATAATCTACTTTTTTTCTTTCATGTTTAATATATTGTGCCAATCAGCTTTGTTATTTTTCTTACCAGTGACTTTATCAATAACAGTAAATCTAAAATTGGATGTCGGGTGATTCAAAACATGCTGGTAAAGGGCACTAGTTGCCTTTTTATTTTTAATATCACTCGTGTTCACTGATCCGAAGTTTCACTGGTCTTGAAGTCTGTCCTACATAAAACGCAGAACATGAGCAGGTAGCCAGGTAAACCAACTATTCACTAGAGCAATTGGCAAAAAAGTTAATATCATAGACCTGGCCAGTATTCCTGCTAGAGAACTCTTTAGTCTTATCCATACGTGTACAGTGAGTATAGTACACACATGGAAAACACACAACCAGAGGGTCCCCCATAAGTGTCATTTGAGATCGTGACTGGACCTCACTAGACCCAGTTTTATAATGGGCAAAAAAAAAAACAATCCAAGGTCTGTCTTCTGATTGGGATGATATTGGCATATTTGGTTTAGGGACCCTTGGTCGGGGGTGAATCTACATCATCTTGTTTTGATGTATTTACAAAGTTATCTAAAAGTATGAAGACCATGTGCACTCATGTGTGGCATCTTTGCCTTTTTAAAGCATATAGGGCGGAGAAACATTTGTCCTAGGGGAGTACGGGTACACACCTAGCCTTTAGTTGCTGTGATAGACCAGGAATTGGACCAACAAGGTTAGCGGTTCAACAACGAGCATCCAAGGGGTTTGGGGAGGCCCTATTGGCTTATCATAACAGATGTATTGATTCTAACTTGACTGAGGTGACCAAACCGTATGAGGATACTAAGTGGTTTGAAGGGCAGACCTGTTACCAAACCTGTTTACAACAGTTAAGTCAGGAATTATTGACCCTTGAAGGCCAGTTAAGGGACAGGAGGATACACAAATTCAATCATGATCAAGCTGACTATGATAGGGGAGACCATTTGGACCTCATTAAAGTGTCAAATTTTCTAACACTGGTTCCAAACCCAATAAGAGGAAAAGGCGTAGGTCAATCCTGAGGAAGAATGTGCCCTCTTGTTGTATATATAACGTGACTATTTGTGGAAGTTTTTGTTACACTGAGGAAGGCTTGGTATTTTTAGCTGAAACTGGTCTGTATATGTCACAATAAACTTGTTTTATGCACACCACTTTGGGCTGGCATTTTCCCACTGCATCAGCTAGAAACAGTCACAAGATCAGATACAAGAGCAGTCAACATGCAACTCCAGGTAAACTGCCCACTAGTAAGGAAAGTGCACTGGGATAGACTGAATTATTGCAAAGCCATTCCCAGTGAAACAGTCAGCCCGAGCATAAATCACTAGCTGCCACAATCAGCTGCATACAATGGTTAGAAAAGGCACACAGGTCAATGGAGTCTAGGCAGAAGACCTGCAGGTTGACTGAAGAGAAAGCACAGGAGTTGAGTTCAAGGAAATACTCAGGGCTCTAGCACATCATGAAAAAGAAAAAAGTGGAGTTGAACAATGGAAGCTACTCAAAGCATGTTTGAGGACTATACAACAGATAGGTGGCCAAGCCAGGTGTGAAAATTCAGCAGAATATAAAAAGAAAAATCTGTGGTATCCCTTGAAGTCTCAGAAAACCCAGTATGCAACCTATACTGGGTTAAAAACAAACCAAGTAGAAATTTCCCAGTGTGAAAGGTGTGAAGTTCACTCCTTGAAATATATTATGGACCTAGTTCACTAATAAAATTTGAACTTTAAAATACGTACTACAAAATAATAAAAAGTAGGCAGCCCAAAGATGAGTTAAAAATTAAACATCCTTTATTGACATACTAGAATCAATTGTTTGCGTGTTTCAATAAAGGATGTTGAATTTTTAACTCAGCTGTGGACTACCTACTATTTTATTATTTTGTAGTACATATTTTAAAGTTTAAATTTTATTAGTGAACTATGTGCATAACATATTTCAAGGAGTGAACTTCACAGCCTCCACACTGCGAAGTTCTGCTTGGTTTAAAATTCAGACTATAAAGAAAGCTGGTGGTGGAATACAGAAGTCATCACAAGAAAGAGAGTACAGGAAAAAGTGGACGATCAAAAAGATGGAGCAGGCTAAAAGGACATTCTCATTTGCTAACAAAGGGGTTAAGAGAGTAGTTGCAATAGCAATTTCTGGAAAGTAATTCAGCAGATTGCACAAAAATCTATATCAGGTTGCAATGCAAAAACCGCAAGATAAAGAAGATAGTCATCAGACACCCTTATAAAGAATGACAACTACAACCTGCTCACATGTCCACAGGACATCCAAGGCAGGTGGAAAGAGTACTTCCAGCAGCTTCTGAATGCAGAAACCTCGCACCAAAGTGGTAGTGCCCCAGACACAGCCTACAATGAAGGAAGAAGAGGAGCCCACCACAGAAATAACAAGAACAATAAAGAAAATGAAGTTAGAGAAAGCAGAAGGCTCAGATGATGTCATGACAGGTATGATCAAGATGTTAGATGAGTTAGGGGAAAAGTGGCTACTGAGGGTACTTGTAGCAGCATGGAGAGAAAAATGCATAAAACAATGACTGGAGAATACATATGTAGTTCCAATGCATAAGAAAAGAAGGGACTTCACAACTGTGGGCAGTACAGAAGTATCAAATTCCTGTCTCACTGCATGAAATATCTGCGTAGGCTGCCTGATAAATGAATACACAGAGTAGTAAAAAGTAAGACGGGAGA